>NW_012267358.1:2683999-2702528 GCF_000151885.1 Dipodomys ordii | reverse complement strand
GGAGGGGAAGGGAAAAAACAAATTGTTTAAATAGGGATACAGGTAGAACCATTGCAACAATGAGATGTACAAGATGTTATGTTTAAAATGAACTTTATAACTTTGGCATGGGGGGGAGAGGGGGGAGCGGGGAAGTGGGGGGAGATGGAAAGGGCTGGGAAGAGGAAACAAAGGAGGAGGCTACAATGCTTGATAAGAAATGTACTCATTATCTTGCCCATTTAATTGTAACCCCTCTGTACAGTATTTTCACAATAATAAAAAAAAAGAAATGGGAGGGAGGGAATGAGAGGGAAAGAGGGAACAGCTGACACTAAGCAAAAGGAAAGAAATGTATATATCACCTGATGAGGAAGAAATAACTGTATTGTGAAAGCTCACAGAATTCACAAACTTTATAGACTACAATAAAGACGATTTGCCCCATGAAGGTTAAAATGTGTTTGTGACTTCAACTAAGTATCACTATCCCACAATACTGTGAAATTTATGTAATCACTTAATCACAATAAAAAACTAATAGAAATGTGTGAGGTGCAGCAAAAGCAGTGCTGAGAGGGAAATTTGTATCACTGTATGCGTATATTAGAATAGGAAGGAGAAAACTCTAAAACAAATATCTAAGCCTCCACCTTAGGAAACTAGAAAAAACAAATTTAAATGAAGCTATGAAGAAGAAACTAAATAATAGATATCAGAGCATAAATAAATGAAGAACAGAAAAGTAATAGATGAAATCTGGTTCATTGAAAAGATCAATTAAATAGATAGTCCTTTACTCAGGGCAACCAAAAAAGGGAGAACACACACTTTACTAAGAGTAAAAAATTAAAAAGGATGCCAGGGACATGAAAAAAGATTTTTAAAAATTACAAGGAAGAAAAACTGTAGACTGATGTTTCTCTTGAATACAGGTGCAAAAATCCTCAATAAAATATTAGCCAGTCAAATCTAACAAAGTACTAAAAGAATTTATAGCAAAATTGTATATTTTAAGCGTGTATCTTAAAAGTTCAGGCACTGGAAATTTGGTCCTTAATGAATCAATGTTTAGAGGCAAGGCCTTTTGGAAATTATTGGGTTATCTTAATAATAGATTAATGGGATATCATGGGAGTTCCCTTTAAAAAAAATAAAAGTGGGCTCTGTCTGATTTGCTTGCTCTGTCATGCCATGCAATCCCCTCTGTCCTTCCATGACCCACAGGAAAGCTCTTATCAGATACTTAACAGATACTAACATCACGTTCTTGGACTTTCTAGCCTTCAGAATGGTGAGCCAAAGAAACTTCTTGTCTTTATCATTTACCCAGTCTCAGCTATTTTCTTACAACAGAAAATGATGTTTATAAGAATAACGAGATGGGATTTATTCCTAGATGTGTCAGCATTCAAAAACCAATTAATTATATTTACCACACATCAACAGGGAAAACAAGAAAAATCAAATGATCATATCAATAGGTGAAGAAAATGTCTGCCAAAATTCAACCACCTTTCATGGTGAAAAGTTCTCAGAAAATTAGGTACCTATGTAGAAAATGTCAAAGAATCTACAAGAAGTCAGCTGATGCTGCATAGGAATTTCTACTTTTTTATCCCTTAGGAGGATAGACTTATATAGGAAATGTCTCATATTTCTTTCTGTTCTTCTATGTCCAAAGCAGAAGGCAGATTATACTATAGGGTCCATCACATCTTTTCATCTAGCCTTAGCAAAATGCAAAACAAACTCATGACTCCACAAAATCCATTTAGGGAGATGAGTAGAGCTCCATCACTGGCCTCAAGCTTGTGTTTTCTTTCTTCTTGGAAGTACTGGAGTTAGAACTGAAGGCCTCAAGCTTACTAGTCAGTTGCTCTAACACTGAGCCATGCCCTCAGGCTTTTTTTGAACATCATTTTGAGACAGGGTCTCACTTTTTGTCTGGGAACTTGCCTGGACTACATACACTTACTGTATACTTCAAGCAATATCTGGGATGATAGGCACATGCCAATTATTGGTTGAAAATAAGTCTTGTGAACTTTTTTTTTTTGCCTGGATTGACCTTAAACCATGATTCTATTGATCTCAGCCCCAGAGAACCTAGGATTACAGATGTGAGCCATTGTACCTGGCTTCTTTCTTTAAAAGACATTTTTTATTTTGTATTTTTTGGGACACAAGATAGCTCAAAATGGCCTTAAATTCACATCCTTCTACTGCTGCCTTCTAAGTACTAGAATTCAGTCATAGACCACCAGCCAGGCCTGTGTTGTTTTCTGCCACTTTTTCAATGAACTGTAAGCATGCTTTCCCAGAGCTAGCTGCTGCACAATCTGGTTCTTCTTTAGAAGAATGAAAAACATTTTAAAATACCAAATGTCCAAAGCCTTCTGAAAAAGTCAACAACAGCTTCTTTTTCCAAGAGAAAAATCCCTCCTTGCATTCAAGAATGTAGATTTACACATGTAAAAATGTGTATTTGTACAGAAACTGTGATGGTTTATTCACGTATGAAATCAACTGTGATAACTTATCTTTATGACATCAAAGGTTTATTTGCAAAATGAGACCTTTGTTCTGGTCCAGTAAATCTATCTCATGTTTTGAGCCAGAATTTAGATATGTATAACTTTTAAGCATCTTTTTCATTTTGAATTATAAAGAATATTTGGAATTTACTGCTATAGTTTCAACTGTACTCATCACAATAGTGGTCCAAACTGGAAGACATTAAAACAAAACAAAACTGAACTTATTCATACTGGCTATTTACTTAGTTTTCTTGTTTGCAATGAAAAGGAAAGAATTCACAAATGCCAAGAATTAAGCACCTGTTTCAAATTAAACATCATCCTGCTTGCAAAATAGTTCCTTTATATCAAACTGCAGCAGAAGACACATGTCAATTCCTTTTTCCTTCCTGAAGAAGTCAACGCTAAATGTTTCTCTGTGTTTATTCTGAGAGGAGGAACAAAAGAACAACAATGGGTTTCCATTCCCAACCACAGAGGTAATGTAGACAAAGAGGTCAATATTTCAATAGGGAGAGTAGCTAAGGAAAAGAAGCAGGACTTCCTGCTCAAGAACATAACCAAGCCCTGAGCTGGGAATTTTTTTTTATCATGAATGCAAGAGCATTTATGAGGGGTTGACTTGTGGTTCTAGTGGTAGACTGCCTACCTAGCAAGTGTGAGGCCTTGAATTCAAAACCTACTATCACCAAAATGAAAATAAATAAATAGATAGATAGATAGATAGATAAATAAATAAGCAAGCA
Source organism: Dipodomys ordii (assembly GCF_000151885.1). Classification (NCBI taxonomy): domain Eukaryota; kingdom Metazoa; phylum Chordata; class Mammalia; order Rodentia; family Heteromyidae; genus Dipodomys; species Dipodomys ordii. The sequence continues at coordinate 2,699,263 of NW_012267358.1, read as the reverse complement.
GCTGTTGTCAGGAAAAGGGGGATAACATTCCTAATGTGGTCCAGCAGAAACATTTGGCCTTCTTGGAGCTGGTCTTCTCTGAGTGCCTAATTTCACCATCTTTACTTCATTATGGAATAGCCATTTTTGAAAAACAACCTGAGTGTTACTTAAAAAGTGAAACATGGTCTTACTACAGGACCTCAAAATCATATTACCAGGTACTTAAAGGATCTGAAAATTTATGATCACATACAGATGTCAATAGTAGCTTTATTTATGATTGGTAAAAATTCTTAGCAATTTAACAGTTAATAAGTAAATGGATAAACAAAATGTGGTATATCCATACAATGAATTCCTATTCACCACCAAAAAAGAAATTGGCTTTAAAGCCACATGATGATACAGAGGAAACTTAAATGTATATTGCTAAGTGAAAAAGCCAAGGTTAAAGGGAAAAACCCATGTGCTAAATAATTTCAACCATATGACATCCTGGAAAGGGTAAAATTATGAGATAGTAAAAAAGATCAGTGGTTGCCAAGGGTGGGAAAAGAGGGAATATACAGGAGCTCTGGGTTTCTGTCCAATTTTCCTGAGAGTAAAATTCCTCTAAAATAGTCCATAATTATAAAACTTAATTATTAAAATACCAACTACCATGCATGCTTGCCTAAGACCAGGACCAATATCCAGTGCATCTTCTTCCCCACACCTCTTGCTCCTTTACTTGACTTCATTGACTCCATTCCATCTACCTGAAGTGCCTTTCTCCAGTCTCATTTTCTTTTAGTGTCTCATTAGCTTTTAAGATGCATATCAGAATCAATGTCTCTGTTCCATAATACACTATTGCTCTTATCAAATTGCAATTTTTCTCTTATGTATTTTTTTCTACCTACTAGATGGTTAACTTCTTGAGGATCATGGCCATGAATGATCCATCTCTACATTTTTAGCTCCAAAAATCTTGGAACTGACCCTTAGCCTTTTTCACTCTACCACTTGAGCCACAGCTCCACTTCTGACATTTTAGTGATTAGAGACAAGAATTTCATGGACTTTCTTTCTTTGGCTGGCTTTGAACTGTGATACTCAGATTTAAGCTTCCTCAGTAGCTAGGATTACAGGCATGAGCCACCAGTGTCCAGCCAGTAGAATTTTATTTTTTGGTCGGTCATGGGGCTTGAACTTTGGGCCTGGGCACTGTCCCTCAGCTCTTTACGTCAAGGCTAGGGCTCTACCACTTGAGCCACAGCGCCACTTCCGGTTTTCTGGTGGTTTATTGGAGATAAGAGTCTCACAGACTTTCATGCCCAGGCTGGCTTTGAACCCCGATCCTCAGAGCTCAGCCTCCTAAGTAGCTAGGATTACAGGTGCCTAGCAGCATTTCTCTTATGTGTTTGTTCAATGAAGAAATAAATGACTGAAAAAGTGGTAAACCTGCTATCTCACTGTATCTCCCATTGAATTCCAATCATGCTAAGACTATAACTAATGCTCTCAAAAACTTGCCCTCTGTAAAATGGGTATAATCCTTTCAATCTATAATTTTTGTGATTTAAATAAAGTGATGTGAATTTAATTTAAATTATACGTTAGTTAAATAAGCAGTAGTCCTAGCCTTCCTCCATTAAGTACAGAGCAACATCAGGAAACTGTTCATAGCCAACATTTCCTCAGTACTAACTAGTAAAGAAATAAATAGTAAAGGCCATGGCTGACAGATGAGGAAGTCCCAACCTCATTCTTCAGGGAAATAGAAGAAGAAATCCAAAAATTCATAGAGAACAATAAAATATCCCAAATAGCAAAAACAATCCTTAGCAGAAAGAACAATGCTGGAGAAATATCAATACCAAATTTCAAACTACAAAGCCATAGTAATCAAAACAGCCTGGTACTGGCACAAGAACAGACCTGAGGATCAATGAAATAGAACTGAGGACCCAGAAATGAACCTACAGACCTATAGCCACCTAAACTTAAATAAGGGAGCTAAAATATAGAATGGAATAAAGACAGCCTCTTCAGTAAATGGTGCTAGCAAAACTGGCCAAACACCTGTAGAAAACTAAAGCTAGATCCTTATATATCTCCCTGCACCAGAATCAACTCCAAATGGATCAAAGACCTCAAAGTCAAAGCAGACACCCTGAAAATTTACAGGAAGGAAGAGGAGAAACTCTAGGGCTCCTTGGCACAGGCCAACATTTTCTTAATAAAGACTCAGAAACACAACAAATCAAAGAAAGGTTGGACAAATGGGATTGCATGAAATTGCAGAGCTTCTGCATGGCAAAGGACATAGCAAGCAAGATCAATAGAAAGCCCACCGATTGGGAGATCTTCACCAGCCATACAACACACAAGGGTCTCATATCTAAAACATACTTACAACTCAAAAAATTAAATCCCCCAACAACAAATCCCCATTAATAAGTGAACTAAAGACTTAAAGAGAGACTTCTCTGAAGAGGAAATAAGAATGGCCAATAGACACATAAAGAAATGCTTAACTTTCAATAGACACATGAAGAAATGCTCAACCTCTCTAGCCATAAAAGAAATGCAAATCAAAACAACACTGAGATACCACTTCACCCCAGTTAGAATGGCTATAATCAAGAACTCTAATAACAACAGATGCTGGAGGGGATGTGGACAGAAGGGAACCCTACTGCATTGTTGGTAGGAGTGTAAACTTCTTCAACCTCTTTGGAAAGCAGTATGGAGGTTCCTCAAAAGACTCCACATAGAGCTCCCCTATGACCCAGCAATCCCACTTTTGGGCATTTACCCAAATGATCACAAACAAGACTACACTAAAGCTACCAGCACGACTATGTTTATCCCAGCATTACTTACCATAGCTAAGATATGGAACCAACCCAGATGTCCCTCATTAGATGAATGGATCAAGAAAATGTGGTATATATACACAATGGAATTCTATGCCTCCATCAGAAAGAATGACATTGCCCCATTTGTTAGGAAATAGAAAGACTTGGAAAAAATTATATTAAGTGAAGTAAGCCAGGCCCAAAGAAACATAGGTCCCATGGTTTCCCTTATTTGCAATTACTAGTATATCTCTGAGTCAAGCAGAAAAGGTCATATAAGTTGATGTTAGGGAAATGAACCCTAAGATATGTATTCAAATGTTTTTTTCTTTCATGTGATTGTTTCTAACACATTTATAAGATGATTTCTTTGTTGCTTTGTATGTCCCTCCCCCATGGTATAACCCCTGTTTTCAGTATATTTGATGTCAGTATAATTTGTGAAGGGGAAGGAAAAAACAAATCGTTTAAATAGGGATACAGGTGGACCCATTGCAACAATGAGACGTACAAGTCATTATGTCAAAAACAAACTTTACAACTTTGGTGGTGGGGGGAGGAGGATTGGGTGGGGGGGCGGGGGGGAGGATGGGAAGGAATGGGAAGGGGAAACAAAGGAGGAGGCTACAATAAGAAATGTACTCATTATCTTGCCCATGTAATTGTAACCCCTCTGTACAGTATTTTCACAATAATATATATATATATATATAATAAAAAAGAAATGCTCAACTTATCTAGCCATAAAAGAAATGTAAATCAAAACATTGAGATTCTACTTTATTCCAGTTAGAATGGCTATAATCAAGAAATCTAATAACAGATGATGGAGGGGATGTGGCCAAAAGGGAACCCTGCTGCATTGTTGGTGGGAATGTAAACTTGTTTAACCACTTTTGAAAGCAGTATGGATGTTCCTCAAAAGACTCCACATAGAGCTCCCCTATGGCACAACTATGTTTATCGCAGTATTATTCACCACAACTAAGATATGGAACCAACCCAGATGCCCCTAAGTAGATGAATGGATCAAGAAAATGTGATATATATATATATATATATATATATGCATATATAATGGAATTCTATTCCTCCATCAGAAAGAATGACATCACCCCATTTGTTAGGAAATGGAAAGACTTGGAAAAAAATTATATTAAATGAAGTAAGCCAGACTCAAAGAAACATAGGTCCCATGGTTTCCCTTATCTGCAATAACTAATATATTTCTAGGACAAGCATAAGAGGTCAAAGGCTATGTACATATGACTTGATGCTAAGCAAAATGAACCCCACGATAGGGACACAGGAGATTTTATCTTTTTTGTTGCTCTTTTTAATGTACTTTTAATGTACTATGTGATTTTTTTTGTTTCTTTGTATGTTCTTGCCCTATGGTACAACCCCTGTTGTCACTGTATTTGATTCTGGTGTCCTGCATCTTGTATGTACATTTTTCTAATTTGGGGAGGGGAAGGGAAATAAGAAAATGCTGAAATAAGGATATAGGATGACTCATTTTAACAATGAGTTGTACAAGACAGTATGTTGAAAACAAACTTTACTACTTTGTGAGCAGAGGGGGCGAAGGAGGGAGGAGTTGGGGAGGTGGGGAGGAAAGGGATGGTAGGGGAAAAACAAAGGAGGGGATAACAATGCTGGATAGGAAATGGACTCATTATTGCTCATGTAACTATAACCCCTATGTACAGTATCTTTACAATAAAAATACATATTTAAAACAAGACTGGAAACTTTATTAATCAAAAGAAAAACAACTACAACATAGTCTGTGTTTCAAATCTTGGCATCTTAAGAGTTTATTTCATGTTCTATCTCACGCCAGTAGAATTGTAAACAGGGAAAATGCAAATACGTGCGGTGAGCCTGATACTTGTGAAGAACATGGAAGCCATTAGCTTCAAAGAAGAGTGAGACTTCTCAATGAGAACCATATGGAATGCCCACACTCAGAACCAGATTACAATTTCCACATCTGCTCTAAGCATGAGAAAAAGACCAGGAAAGGTATGGTTGTGTAAGTTGATTCCGCCCCACTCCATCTCATCCCAATCTCAAGTATTTCTGATGTGAGAAGGCTTGCATGCTCCATTCAAGAATTTCCTTTCTTTTGCAACAGGGGCTAATCCAGAAAGCTTCACGTTCCACAAGTATGACTTAAGTTAGGCTCAGCTATGAAACCTCTCTGGTGCACTTCTGCCTTGGTTTGGTAAGGACTCAAAAATAGTACTGTGGTAAAAGCACTATTAAAGAGGTTTCACCAACTGTTATCAATTTAGTAGCAAAAAGATGTTTCAAATTTCCATAAGGTAAAGGCTTCTTTATGGTTACCAAAGATGTTCTCAAAGTGGCAAACACATATTCCTGCGAGGGGAGTAATTTGTAACACTGAGTTTTTGGTCACTTTAGTGGGTAGGATGGAAAAAGTTAGGCCTAAGAGCAAAAATATCTGAAGAGGATCAAAAAGATGAATTGGAGGTTATGTGGTTTAATGCAGTGGTTTTGTACTATATTATAGGGGATATCACGGGTCTATGTGCTATCTTTCCAGAAAAAAAGGTTTCTAGGTCAAAGAGTTTTGGAAACACAGGGTTAGGGAAAATTAGATTTTTAATTGAAGATATTTCAGATCTTCCAATACACTAATGGGAAAGTGACTCAAGAAGGGGATATAAAATGGGGGCATTTTTCAAGTTTATTTCACCCTGAACCCTTTTCCAAGAAATATCTATTGCATGCCGAATTAAAAATTAAGGTTATACTGTTATAATGGTCTAGAAAATGCCAGGGTTGTGGAAACACTCTGAGTTTTGTTGTTTTCTATTCAAAACTGGATTTGAATTCTGATTCCAACATTCACTATTTGTGTGATATTGGACAAATTACCTCTCTGAATCAGTTTAATTATTTATGAAAATTGGTACAATAATATCTACCTGGAGAGATTTTTTTTTCTTTTTCTTTTTTGTCGGTAGTTGGGCTTGAGCGCTGGACCTGGGCACTGTCCCTCAGCTCTTTACCACTTGAGCCACAGCTCCACTTCTGGTTTTCTGGTGGTTTATTGGAGATAAGAGTCTCATGGACTTTCCTGCCCAGGGCTGGATTTGAACCATGATCCTCAGATCTCAGCCTCCTGAGTAGCAAGGATTATAGGCATGAGCCACCAGTGCCTAGCAAGACTTTTTTTTTAAAGATGGCAGACTAAAGACACTTATCACATTCCTACATCTCCACAAATACGTTAGAGCCTCAGGTTCATGGCTTCAAGGAAAGGTGGCGGTATAGAAAAGCCAGTATGAACAGTAGGACAGAGACCAGGGGAATACCAGAAATATTACACAAGTATCTCTGTCCTCCACATAACTACTTCCCCAAGCAAAAGGGCTAAGCTGCAGACCATACTTTGCAACAAAATTGCCAGTCCAGAAAACTTCCATGGAAACTCGACCTACTTGGGGAGGAATTGGAGCTTCCTTATGCCTGAGGCTGCTATCCAATGAGTTCTCCAGTTAGTGAAATCCTGTGGACCATAAAAAAATGCTTGGGATGTACCCTACTTATTGCATGCTTACAGCCACAGCCCTGCCTACTTGGGTGGAGAGTACTAGCTGCAAACTATGTACTGCAGTGCAACTGGAGAACTGGCCTGATGACCTTGGGTGAAAACCCATTCATAATTGCTCCTGTACCCTGATCTACTCAGTGCCTGGAATGAGTGCACTGTACTTCAGTCCAGAGAGATAGCAGAGGACCTGAGCCACTCTATCCTTCACAGGTGCTGCTATGTGCCTGGAGCTGCTGTTGAGCCACTGGACCAATTGCTGATATATTTGAGGGACTTTATCTCCTAGCTGTAGCATCTTGCCTAAAGCCATCCTATGTCTTTCCAGACAGCTCCTGTCTTAGAACTACAGTCTTAGTAGACTACTAACCAGCATATTCAGGAAGAACCCAGAGGAGAATCACAGGCTACCTCATGTACAGAGGGAACCAGAATGGAATATACCAGGAAAGCTACAGACAGAATCAAGTTATTATTTTTGTGTGAGCCCTGGGGCTTGAACTCAGGGCCTGGTCACTATCCTGAACATTTTTGCTCAAGGTGACAGTCTATCACTTGAGCTCTACTTCTGGCTTTTCTGGTACTTAACTGGAGATTAGAGTCTCACAGACTAAAAAAAGGAAAACACAAGATTTATCCGGGCTATAGTTCAATCCCAGGTGAAGTGTGTTCTAGGTCACGTAACCTACAATCAACAACCATCAGGATGAAGCTTCTTTTTACTTCTTTTTTTGTTAGTTGCAGGACTCGAATTCAGGGCCTGGGCACTGTCCTTGCTCTGCTCAAGGCTAGCACTCTACCATTTTGAGCCTCAGTGCCACCAATCGTCTTGCTGGTCCTGGAGATTTAATTCAGGACTTGGACACTGTCCTTGAGATTTGTACTCAAGACTAGTGCTCTACCACTTAAGATACAGCTCCACTTCTGGCCTTTTTGGTAGGTTAGTGGAGATAAGAGTCACACAGATTTTCCTGGGCTGGCTTTGAACCTCGAACCTCAGATCACAGCATCCTGAGTAGCAAGGATCATAAAGGCATGAGCTGTTGGGTACTCAGCTACTTCTTAATTTTTAACTTAAAAGTTTTTTTGGTGATAATGGGGCTTGAAGTCAGAAACTTAGGCTTTACCACTTGATCCATGCTTCTAGATAAGCTTTTTGCTGGTTATTATAGAGATGGACCTTCATGGACTTTTCTGTCTGGGCTACAATACTCTGGATCTCAGCCTCCTGAATACTGAGGATTATAGATGTGAGCCACCAGCACCTAACTTTAACATTTATTTTTACACTTCTAGTTTATCCTATAATAATTTTAGCTCCTGGTTTGGAGGGCATGACTCATGTGGTAAGTGTCTAGAAAGTACAAAATCAGAGTTCAAACTGCAGTACCATTAAAAACAGAAACAAAAAATATTTTCTTCTATAACCATGTTGGAGGTATGGTTGATATTTCCACTTTTTTACATTTGAATATATGGTTTGGTTTTGAACTGGTGATTTCATTATTACTCTGTTTACTCTTCTGTGAGGAGGGAAAGTTTCATTCAACCTATTAGACACATAAATCAAAACAGGAAGACAAGAATATAAAAAAAGCAAGGCAATACTACTCCTACAAAAGTTTGTAACACCCCAGTTACTGAACTCAAATATATTGAAATGGCTAAAATGCCAGGCATAGAATTAAAAACGTTACTTAAAAAATGACCAATGACCTCAAAGAGGAATCTAAGATGAATAAAATAGTCTGTTCAAGGACTGTCAAAAAAGTCGGCAATATGGATGAGAAATTCAGCAAGGAAACTGAGGACCCTAAAAAACAAGCAGAAATGTTAGAAATGAAAAGTTCAATAAATCAAAAAAAAACGCATAATAGCATCAGCAATAGACAAGAAGAAACAGAAGAAAGAATATCAGAGACTAAGATGAGATGAAGGAAATATGTACTCAGATATTAATAAATGAAAACAAATTGAACAAACAGGAAGGACCCCAACTTTCAAGAACTCTGGGCATAATCAAGAGAACAAACCTATTAATCCATGGGCTAAAAGAATGCATAGAAGGCTCGCCAGGCTCTCAGTCGTGCACATGTGGTTGGTTGCAGGTGACCTGTACTTGGTGAGATGAGTGATTCGGAAGATGAGGATACCCCCCAGCTTTCTTCCCACGCCTTAGCAGCTCTCCAGGAATTTTATGCTGAGCAGAAGCAACACACTGAACCATGTGAGGAAGACAAATACAACATTGGAATAATAGATGAGAACTGGCAGTTGAGACAGTTCTGGTACAGCCAGGAAACAGCCGAGCGGCTTGCACAGGAAGCCATTACTGCTGCTGGGGAAGGTGGCAGAATAGCCTGTATGAGTGCACCCAGATGTACCAGAAACTCAGAGCACTGCACAGACAAGACTTCTCTGTGTATATCTTTGAATACGACAGAAGATTTGTTATGTATGGGGAGGAATTTATCTTCTATGATTATAATCATCCACTGGATTTGACTGAAAAAAATTGTTGCACACAGTTTTGATATTGTTGTGGCGGATCCTCCATATCTTTCTGAAGAATGCCTCAAGAAGACCTCAGAAACCATCCAGTACCTGACATGGGGCAAAGTCCTCCTGTGCACAGGTGCCACCATGGAAGGACAAGCTGCAGAGCTCCTGGGAGTGAAGATGTGCAAGTTTATTCCAAAACACAGCCGGAACTTGGCAAATGAGTTTCGCTGTTATGTGAATTATGATTCGGGACTGAAATGTGAGATCTAAATACAGATAGCAATAGGTTTACTTTAAAAAAAAAAGAAGGGGCTGGGAAGGTGGCTCAGTGGTATAGCGCTTGCTTTGCATGCTCAAGGCCCTGGGTTCGATTCCTCAGCACCACATAAGCAAAAAGAAAAAAAAAGCGGAAGTGGCGCTGTGGCTCAAGTGGTAGAGCGCTAGCCTTGAGCTGAAGAGCTGAGGGACAGCGCCCAGGCCCAGAGTTCAGGCCCCACGACCGGACCCCCAGAAAAACAAAAACAAAACCAAAAAAAAAAAAGAATGCATAGAAATCCAATGCAAAGTAATTATATAAGAAAATTTCCCAAGTCGGGAAAATTATGACTGTTCAAATACAGAAGGCATTTAGAACCTCCAAAAGATATAACTAGATAAACACCTCAATATCAAATAATAGTAAAGATGCCAAGAGTAGAGAACAAAGAAAGGATAGTTAGTGAAAGGTGCAAGAGAAAAATGCCAACTTGCTTACAAAGATAATCTCAGGCTTCTCACCAGAAACTCTAAAAGCCACAAAAGCATGAAATGATATATTTCAAGATTTTTAAGAAAACAATTACCAATCAAGATTATCATACACAGAAAAGTTATTCTTCCATAGAGAAATAATGAACTTCTCATGTAAACATAAGCTAAAGGAATTTATGTCCACCAAGACTGCAGTGCCGAAGATACTTAAAAGATTGTGAAATATATAAGAGGAAATAAGATAGTCACAAAAATGAGAGCCCAGGAAAATAAATTTCGTGAAAGAATTAGATGAATACATGAAAATTAGGAAAGAATCAACAATGTTCAATTCACCAAACTTGCAAAATCCTGATGAATAAGAGTGACAAAAATATCAAACAATACTTTAAAAATCCCATTAGAACCACAGGAAATAGTAAACATCTTTCAATCATAGCCCTAAGTTTAATAACCATAATTTTCTAATAAAAAGATGTAAGATTAACTAGTTGAATTTTTAAAAATCCATCTTTTTTGTCTTTAAGAGAACCACTTAATTGCATATATACACAGACCAAAATGAAAGGATGGAAAATGATATACCAAGCAAGTAGAAACCAAAATTATTCTCTCATATCTGACAAATTAGATTTCAAGCCAGAATTAGAAGAGATGAGGAAGATATTACATATTAACAAAGGAAATGATCCAGAAAGAAAATATAACAATTGAATTTATATGCAAAAATATTGTATACCTATTTTCTTTTTAAATATAATTTTGTTGTTATTAAGGTATTGTACAGAAGGGTTATCACTTCATAAGGCAGACAATGAGTACATTTCTTTTTTTGGGCAATGCCATCCCTTCCTTTTTCCTTTGCTTTCCCCTAGTCTCCCCTTGGTACTCCTAATTTCATAAAACAAACACTACCAAATATAAAGGAACAAACAGATTTGCATACAATAATAGTGGGTAACTTCAGCTTCTTGCTCTTACTAATAATTATCCAGGCAAAACTCAAGAGGAAACTTCAGAGTTAAATTGCATGAGGAGCAAATAAACTTTAGGAACATATGAATATTCCATCTAACAGATGAAGAGTATATGGTCTCAGAAGCCCATGGAACTTTCTCCAAAGTAACCACATTTTAGGCCATAAAGCAAGTCTTAGCAAATGTAAAACTCTACTTACCAGGTCAAATTGGAATAAATTTAGACATGAATAGCAAGAAAAATATAAATGCTACACTAACACATACAGAATGAATACAGTAGTACACTTTTGACTGATTGATCAATGGGTCATTGAATAAATTAAAAAGTAAAATTTAAAACTCCTAAAACAAGATGAAAATAAAAATTCAACATATCAGAATCTGTGAAATTAGGAAGTTTAGAACTATGAGTGGCTTCGTAAAAAAAAAAAAAAAAGTCAGAGAAATCTCAAATAACTAATCATGTACCAAAAGCTCTTAGACAAATCAAACCTACAATTAGTGAATGACAATAAATAATAAAATAACAAATTAATAAAACAAAATAATACATGCAAATCAATAAGCATAATGTGTGCATAAATGGAATCAGCAACAAAAATCACATGATTATCTCAATTGATGCAGAAATAGCTTTGATAAAATACAACATTCTTTTATGAAGAAACAAAGAATAGAAGAAACTACATCAACATAATAAAGGCTATATATGACAAAGTTACAGGCAACATTGTACTAAGAGGGGAAAACTGAAAAAAAATTTCATCTAAAATGAAGAGGGAGACAAAAGTGTTTATTCTTATTCATTGTAGTGTTTGAATTCTTACTCAGACCAATAAGGCATGATAATGAAGAAAAAGGAAAGAAAAAACTCAAATCCTTATCTGCAGAACAAATTTTCCTGGGCTGGGAAGGTGGCTCAGTGGTAGAGTGCTTGCCTTGCATGCCAGAGGCCCTGGGTTCGATTCCTCAGCACCACATAAGCATAAAGAAAAAAGCCGGAAGTGACACTGTGGCTCAAGTGGTAGAGTGCTAGCCTTGAGCTGAAGAGCTAAGGGACAGCACCCAGGCCCAGAGTTCAGGCCCCACGAATGGACCCCCCCCAAAAGAACATATTTTCCTATACTTATAACACCCTTAAAACTATCAAAAAACTCTTAGACATGAGAAATACTTTAGCAAAGTAGGATACAAAATCAGCATACAAAACTTTTCTGTATATCAATAATGAATAGGCTGAGAAAGAAATCAGGAAAACAATACTATTCATATTATCCTGGCTTAAATAACTATAACCTCTTTGTACCTTTACAATAACAATAAATAATTTTAAAAATTCTAGGTATAAACTAAGGAAGTGATAGACCTCTACAATGAACACTATAAAACACTAAAGAAAGAAGTTGAGAAAGATATTAAAAGACAAAAATATCTTCCATGTTCAGGGACCAGAAAAATTAATACAATGACAATGTCTCATATTCCTGAAGGTGATCTATAAATCCAATGAAATACTCATCAAAAACTCTAATGGCATTGTTCATAAAAATAGAAAAAACAAGCCTAAAATTCACACGGAAACACAAAGGACCTAGAATAACCAACGGAATCCTGACAAAAAGAACTTGAGATATCACCATACCTGATTTCAAATTATATTCCAAGGTCATAGAACAAAAGCAGCATGATATTGGCACAAAATTACATATAGACCAATGGAATAGATTAAAAGGCCCAGAAATAAGTCTATGCATATATAGCCATTTGATTCCTGACAAAGGCACCAAAAGTATGTGTTGGAGAAAAGACAGCAAATGCTGCTGGAAAAATTGGATAGCCACATGTCAAAGACTGAAATTACATGCCTATCTCTCAAACTATATGAAAGCAAATTCAGCACAGATCAATGACTTTAATGTAATTCCAAAATCTCTGAACCTACCACAGGCAGACATAAATAAAACACATCAAGATCCAGGAACAGGCAAATACTTTCTGAATGGGACTCCAGTGACTCAGGAAAGAATAAACAATAACAAATGGGATTATATCAAATCAAAAAGGTTCTGTACATCAAAGAAACGAATTACTGAAGGGTCAGTATTAACAACAAGAGAGCAATCTTTGCCATTTATTTATCTAACAAGGGATTAATATCTAGAATATATAAATAACTCAAAAACTAAAACACCAATAGAACAAATAATCCAAATAAATGCATGAAGAACATCTTATCCAAAAAGGAAATGCAAATCAAAATAACACTGGATTCCAACTCATCCCAGTCAGAATGGTTATTAGCAAGAAACAAACATTGAAAAATGCTGGAAAGACTGTGGGGAAAAGGTATACAAATACACTGGGGGAGCAATGGAAATTAATGCAGTTACTAGAGAAGTAAGTTCTAACAGTTACCATAGGATCTTGTTGAACCATTCTTGGGCATATACTCAGAAGGAAGTTAGACAAATACAATAGAGATATCTAAATGCTAATCTTTATTCAATGGCCAGCCTATCGAATCAGTATAGGTGTCCATCAACTGATGAATGGAAAAAGAAAACATAGCATATTTACACAGTAGACTATTATTAAGACATAAAGAAAAATTAAATTATGCCATTTTCAGTAAAATAAATGGAACTAGAGATCATCATGTTAAATGTAATAAGCCAGATTCACAAAGTCAAAAACTACATGTTTTCTCTCACAAGCAGAATCTAGATCTCACTAAAATAGAGACATGAACATAAATGGGATACTAGTGGCAGGGTACGGGACCAGTAGGAGTTGGGACTGGGAGAAGAGTGGGAGAAATATAATCAAAATACATTATATGTATGAAAAGGTCATATAGAAATGCACATAAAATTTTCTAAGAAAGTTTAAAAGGGAGGGTTGGGGGAAGAAGGGATAAAAAGAGCAATGTGGGTCAATATGATCAAAGTACATTATATGGAAGTATGGAAATATCACAATGAAAACTCTTATTTTGTACAATTAATATCCACCAAGACAATAATATCTACTTCAAAAGAATATAGTACGATTAAATGAGATAGCACATAGTACGTAATGCCTTGCACACATGGGCACTCAATAGACAGCAGCTATAGTCATTACAATCACTTGTTATCATCATCATTGTCAAACCACTTATCTAGTGGTGCCCAATCATCTTTCAAATGGGTCTCTGGCCTGAGGACTCCAACAGCCCTATTTCTGATTGCTTTGGAAATAAGTATAGGGAGATAAGAACTGAACTAGCTGTTCAGAGATATGGCTCTATAACTATTCACTGTCTGACCTTGGGCACATCACTTTGTCTTTCTTATCCTGCCAGTGATAGGTATGAACCACCCGACCTCTTCCTCTAAAGTTTTATGAACCTCAACTCTAAAATGCTATATGAGATTTATAAATTCATTATTGAAGAAATCTGTGGTACAGGTTAAATCTAATTATAAAGGACGGTCCTGTATAACAAAGCTATTTTTATGTTCCAGCAGATGGCTGGCAGAAACAGTGCTTTGCCAATCTGGTTACAATGAATTCCGGTTAGTGAATAATTCTGTATAACAATCACTTTCTCTGGTCCTTGACCCTGCAATTGTCACTCTTTAACATTGCTCTAATCAACTAAAGACCTTGATTATGTATTGTTTTCATTATAGAGGGGGAGATGAACTAAAATATTCTATAGAATTTCTAGCTGAGATATTTATGTCTATCATTTTACAATTGAGGAAACAAGACAAGAGAGGTTAAGTGCCTTGTCAGGGGTCACACAGTTAGTAAATGGCAGAGCTCTGAATGAGTGTTCATTAGAGACTTCATTGCAAATTTTTTCACCCGGACCATACATAAACATGTTAAGTAAAACCAGAAACAGATTACAGAAACTCTGTTTATGCTTGTCAACCGATCAATATATACATTCATCTTGTCCCTTGTCCTCAAGCCCTCTTCACATAGGATAGTCCCTGTAATTCCATGGTGCATGGAAGCCCAGCTTAAAGTATAATAAACTTTGCTGCAGAACTTTAGAGGCTTTTGGAAGTCTAAACAAATTATACTCATTGATCTGCTTAGATATACACACAGTTCATTCCACAAAGGCCTCTGATTAGTCATGTATGTTTTTCTTATTATGAAACCATGTGGCCTTTTTCAAAAAGCTAAGTTAACAGAGATAGAATCTTAACCACTATGAATATCAAAGGTTAGTCTTCAGGGCCTCTACTTTTCTCTTATCTACACACTTTCTCATAAGTACATTTTGTTCCAGAACTTCAACCTTTATTAAGAATGATACTCCATAAATTACAGCCCATGTCTCTATCACTGTGACATTGCCATTTGAATGAATTCTTGTCTTGTAGAAGAACTCAGATTAAATTCATTTTCCATCTTAGTGGTTCTCAAAACTGGCTACATATTAGAATCACCTGGGAAGCTCCAAAAATTCTCTAGATCCCACCCCTAGGGATTCTGATTCAACTGGTCTGAGGTTGGTTCTAGGAATGAGAAAATTTTTTTTTAATTTAATTTAATTTTATTTGTGAACATACTGTACAGAGGGGTTACAATTGCATGGGCAGGATAATGCGTACATTTCTTACCA
>NW_012267358.1:2664844-2683039 GCF_000151885.1 Dipodomys ordii | reverse complement strand
AGAGAGAGAGAGAGGAAAGAGGAGAGAGGGGAGAGAGAGAGAGAGAGAGAGAGGTCACTGTCCTCAGTCAAATTCTGAGTGCCAGTTTCTTAATTTCTCTTTATGGTAGCACCTTTCTTTCACCTGGGTTCAAAATCTGAGGTAGTCTTGGGTATGAGCAAAAGAAACCAAAACAATTTTGGAATGTGAAGTACTAAGCAAATGCAAGGTATTATAATATGCAGTATGGACATGAATTAAGTGCATTACTTAGCTTTGTTACCTCATTAAAATTAAATATGTTCAAGGTTACATTGGTGATATATCATTCTAAATTTCTTGTCTAGCAGAGCACAGAGTCAGAGAGAAACTATGATTTGATATAAGTCAACCAACCTACTCCACTTCCCTCCACCTTCCTATGGCAAGATCACCCCATCAATGGGAAGGAGCCCAGATGGCTGGCATCATTTGCCGTTGTTCCCAGAAGTAATTGTGCCAGTCTTGTTGAGAGTCCGTGGGTGGCCCTGTGGCTCCCTTTCTCTCTGGAGGAATACAGCCATGACAGCTGGCCAGCCAAACCACAAGAACCACACATATGCAGCATGGCTCTAGACCGAGTCCCAGAATAGTTCAAGATGGCTAGTGCTTTTGCTTTCATGCATATTTTGCACCTCGTGTCAGACATGGAGCTTATCCTGAATCACAGTGGATTCTTCTAATGATGGGACAAAGCAAACCATTTTAAAGATAGTTTTTATAATCCCTAAATAGATGAACAAAGGGGTTTCAATACAAGTAAGATTATGACTACAAGGCATCTTGGCCAATGTCACCCCTTCCAGTGTTCTCCCTCATCCTTCCCAATCCCACCCATCTCCTCAAGTTACCTAGTTCCAATGAATACGACTGCATTTGCTCACCTTTCATCTCTTCCTTTGTCTGCCACCATCCCCTCTAACATCCTCCCCTAGTGAAAGCTTCTTCAAACCAAGGAGTTTGGTGATCAATCTATGTGTACATCAGTTCCTGCTTTATGCCATAGGATGAAAGTGTTGATCAATACTTTAGAAAGAGCCAATCCATTATTCCCACAAGGGCATATCCACCTGATTTCACATGAGATTAGCCTTTCACACACTGAATGTTTATCTTGCCTTCTCTATTTTTACTATTGTCACTCCTGGTGACCATGAGGGATCTGTTTGGGTAACTGTATATTGGACATTTTCTACATGTTGTAGTTGTTAGAACTTTTTCCAGGAAATATCTTTTCCCTGGTAGGGAGTTTGGGCATATAACTTTAAGCCACTAGTGGAAGGCATGGTCTTTGAAGGTAAAGTATTGCATTCAAGTCTCAGATCCACCACTAACAAAATTCTGTATAGCATTGAACAAATTGCTTCCATTTCTTTGAGTGGGCATATCCTCATTTGTAAAATGGGGATATTATCATTTACCTTACACAGTTGTTATGAGATTATACATGAAAACATAAAAAGCATGTATAAGATATTCTCTAGGTGCTCGATAAATGTCTATTTCTTTGGAAAATTCCACAACTGTATGTTTCACTCACACCATATCCAACCAAATAGAAAGTTTGAATAACCAAGTCTTTTTACCTAATATAAATTGCTGTTCAGAATGATTTTCCAAGGCACATGAAGATCCTGAAATGGCCTTGAAGGATTTCACTGCCTGTGGAGAGTTTTTTCAGTTAATTTTTTCAATTATATTTAATAATAAATGTTCTTTGGTAGATTTGCTGGCATTATACTTGTACTACAGGAAATAGACCTTCTTGAGTAGCTAGGATTACAAATGTGAGCCACCAATACAGGAGTGTATTTATTTTATCTTTTCAATTAGTTCTCTTGGGTTTTCTAGACACAAAATCATATATATAAATGACAGTTTTTCTATGTCTTATTTCTGTTTTTTCTTCATTGTATTGGTAAAAAAAATTTAAGAATAATGTTGAACATTAGCAGTTATAATAAGCATCTTTGTTTTATTCCTAATTTTGGCAAGACTGTGATGAATATTTATTATCAAGTACTAGGTTATTAGATGCAGATACTTTTTATTATATTAAAGAATGTATTTTACTTCTTATTTTACTAATAATTATCAGAAAGTGGAGTTAAATTTTTTATCAAATACCTCATGGTATCTGTGGTATATGGTTTATATCTTTTGAGCTGACATAATATGGTTTCTTATTATTGAACCATCTCTGCATTCCTGCACAAAACCCAGTTGGTCATGACATATTATCCTTTAAATATATTTCAGGGTTTTACTTGCTAGTAGTTTAAGATTTTTATGTAATAAGTCTTCAGGTTTTTGTTGTTGTTTTTGTGTTTTCTATCAAGGTTATACTGATATTGTAAAATAAACTTGGAAGCATTCTTTCTGTTTTTTGCTTTATAACAGTTTATAGAATTGGGGAGAAACGTGTTATATATTACCTCAATTTAATAAGAATCTAGTTCCTTCCCCCTATCCTTCATTTAAATAAAATATAACTAGACATGATAACCTATACAGAACCCTAGGTATTCACATACAAACAGTCAGACTAAAGGAGAATACCCTTAGGGGAGGAACAAAAAGGTGTAACTTCTCTTAACATTTAAAATACTACTTATTGAACCAAATTCCAGGAAATGGAAACATGGCTTTTTTGTTATTGTTGTTGTTGTTGTTTGTTTTTGTTTTTGTTTTGGGAGTTTTCTTTTTTGGGTGGAAAGGGGGGACACAAAAAGGGAGAGAGGAAGTGTAAACAAATGCAATCATGCTATTCAGTATACACTATGTGGAAAATAACTCATGTAACTTGTAGGCAGAGATGGGAAGGGGAAACTGGGGGAAAACAAATGAAGGCTAATATTGTACAAAAAAAGAAGTATACTCATTATCTAACTTATGAAATGGTAACCCCTCTGTATAACACCTTAATAATAACAGTAAAATTATATTTTCAAAAACCATACTGTTGTTCTTAGTTGGTAGCAGTTTCTTGAAGACAACTGGTACATGATTTTTAGAATTCAACTATTTATTTTTACTTTTTTTGTGGTACTAAGGCTCAAATTCAGAACCATGCACTTGCTAGGAAGGCACTGTACTGTTGAGCCATGCCTATAGCCCTGTTTTGCACTAGTTATTTTTGAGAAAGTCTTACTTTTTGCTTGGGTTCACACCTGGACTATGATTTTCTTGTTTTGTGCTTCCCATCATAGTTAAGATAACACACATGTACCACCACAACTAGCTTCTTTCTATTGACATGGAGTCTCACAAACTTTTGGCCTGTACTGGCCTGGAACAATAATCCTCCAAACTCAGCCTCCGGAACAGTTGTGATGACAGGCACATGCCACTGAGCTCAGATATTGGTTGAGAAGAGGTCTCACAAACTTTTTGCTAACACTGGCTTTGAACCAAAATCCTCCTGATTGTAGCCTCCCAAGAATTATAGAGAGAATTATAGCTGTGAGTCACCACAGTTGGCTGACAATTTTTTTAAATCATGGTTTCTTCATATCTGTTTTCCATGGACTTTCATTTTAGGCAACAATGTCATCACTTCCTGTGGTATCAGAGGCAGGAAGAATGAAAGATGAGGTTATGGAAGGGAGAGAACAGGCAAGCTGTAGGGAAAACAAAGCTTTGGAAGGTTTGTTCTGAAAAGGTTTTATGTGGGGATGCAGCTTAAAGAGTTCTTTGGAGGGGAACTGTTTGCTGGCTGAGATGACTAATATGGGAGTTGGGGAAGGAAATTTAATTTTTCTACTCATCACTATCAATAAATATTTACAAAATTCTTGGCATATTTTCATTTTTTAATGCACAGCTTTAAATGCAACAGATCTCTAAGGAGACAGTTGTGATTTAAAATTCCAAATTGCAGGTACTGAATTTAGATGATAAGTGTCTTATTATTTCCCCATGATCCTGTTTGTGAAAATGTCTTTCCTTCCAGCTTTAGGAATAAATCTTTGGACCCCCCCCTGCTTAATCATGGCTCACTTTTTGTACAAATCCAGAGGTAAGGAACACACTAGAACCCATGGGCTGCGACTGAAAAGTCTGGTTATTGATGTCAGGTAGTACCAATGTCATAGATCTTAGTTATTCTTAATAATTTGAGAAGTCAGTGTTCAGGAACGGCTTGTTCCATACCTAGTTTTCTAAGAGAAAAGGAATAGTCTGGAAAATCCATCCTCTTCATAAAGTCCAGATTGGCTTCAAATTACATCCTTCTAATTGGTCCACTCTTTTCCTCTACCCTTTCCTTCTCTAGCAGTCTTCCCAGTGGCCTAATTTGCTGGGAGCATCTGGGTCAGTAACTTTCCTTGGGCACTTTGGTTTATTTCCTCTAAGTTCCAAGTCTGTTACAAAAAGCCTTGTTGAAATCTAGGCTGTGATTCAGTGGGGTCTGATAAAGAGCCTGGATTTAGCATCTGGAAAATCCTAAATTGCACTCATCTATATAAACAACTGAATAGAAGTGATGGAGCTCTGGGAGGACTGTTCCTTGTTGTGCAGTGATTGCCCCTTCTGGTATGAGGAGTGAGGTTAACAGAAAACAGCAACAAACAACATTTGCCTTTTTATAGAAATTTATCCAAAAATGTTGAACATATTGTTTAAGAAAACTATTTTTAAACAAAGCCCTTCTCCCATATTGCCCCAATAGTCTACTGCGGGCTCTTCCCCTTCCAAGGAATGAGGTCATGCTTTATGGGAGACATCTGCTTCTGAGGATATAACTGCCCTGAGCACAGAACATGACTTCATTAGAGGGAACAGTGGACCAGGGAGATTCAACAGGAGATTCACATATGTGACAGTGAAAGGAAAAAGAGCCAATTGAGATTCTCCTCAGGTCTCTGGGCTTCAGGATAGAATAAAGACCTGGTGATTTCACTCTCATATGACTTCCTTTTGCCTTAAAAAATCATGATTTATGCACAAAAACTTCCAGAAACTCGCAACTCATAGCAACACGACCTGTATTGGTAAACAGAGAAGCTGTCTTCTCTCAAGAGATTGGATGGGATTACATTTTGGGAAGAGACCAGGTGTCTGAAACTTTGGAGTAGCTACTGAATGCACACCCACACAGAGAAAACTCTTGTTTCAAGGAAGCATTGTTTCAATGCTGCAGATATACAAATGTCATCTTTCAGTTCTGAAAAAAACAAATTCAGAACATTAGTAGGGATTTTGGCTTTCCAGGAAGATGGTTTCCAGAGCAGTTTTATAAGACTTTGACATATGCTGCTTATAACGTTATTTATTTATTTAATTGTTTGTTTGTTTTGGTGTCAGTCCTGGGGCTTGAACTCATGGCTATCCCTGAGCTTTTTTCTCAAGGCTAGAGCTCTACCACTTGAGCCACAGCTCCACTTCTGGATTTTTTGGTGATATAACCTAAATTTTTAAAAATGAGCAAGTCCATAAATCTGTTGCGTACTAACTGAGCTCTGGTTGTGTTGCATCTGTTCCCATTTTACTTCATACTGCAAAGAAGTTTCAAAAGAAAGCAAAATATTTTGGAGTTATTCATGGTCTTCTGCTTCTATTGACTAAGTCTTTTCAAAGAAAACCTTTCAGATCACTGGTATTTTAAAAGTCAATAATTGCTGGTTTAATTTACTAGGCTTTGCTTTTAAGGACTCACTCACTATGTAGCAGCCAAGGTCATAGAAGTGGAAGGGAATGTGTGTCTAGGGCTCCTATGACTTAGCAAAACTAGGAATCTAGAACATTAGGGAAAGTTGATTTGGAATTTATTTTTCCTTTACTTATTTTTGTCAGTCCTGGGGCTTAAACTCAGGGCCTGAGCAGTGTCTATAGCATGTTCATTCAAGGCTGGCACTCAAAACATGAGTTACACCTCCATTTCTAGCTTTTTGGTGGTTAACTAGAGATAAGACTCTCAAGGGCTTTCTTGCCTGGGCTGGCTTCTGTGATTCTCAGATCTCAGCCTCCTGAGTACATCACAGCCTCGAGCCACTCACACCTGGCACTGTAACCTACTTTAAATCTGAAAACCACTTAGGGTCTATAAATTCTTCCTTTCATTTATGGTGCTAACAAAGTATGTTACATATCTGGCTGTGTTTACAGGATTACTTGGGGAGAATTAAAAAAAAAGATTTCTAGACTTCATCTCAGATTGACTCAACAAAATCTGAATGTAGAGTAAGGAAATTTCTAGTTCCAAAGAAAGTCTTATTATTCTTATGCATTTGAAACTGCTGACATTACAATGGCTGCATGAGGGTCTGGCAGGGTAGCAGTGGTAGAGATGACAAGAACATAAATAATTACAGAGAACAGCAGATGAGTAGGAACAGTATCACGTACCTTTGCATAGCATTTAACAGAAAGAATTTGCAGCTGTTATTTTATTAAATCCCACATTATGTATACATTAATATGGACTCTACAGAAAAACAACTCTGAAGATCAAGGAAGAAAAGATCACGCATCTAGGATCTACCAGCCAAAGGGAGAGTTAAGACTTAGACCTAGGTTATGTGATAGCAAATCTCTTTGCTTTTGCTATGCATGATAACTTCTTAATAACAGTCTTGTGGATAAATGAGTACTAAGTTCAGAGGAGAGAAAATGATTGATCACTAAGAAATCAAAATAGAATTGTGGCAATATGATAAAATTGTGAAGGATAACACATCAGCATTTTATTTGGTGCCTTTAATATATGGAATCTATTCTTGTATAAAAAAATGCCAAGAATGATCAAGCCCTCCCTTACCATGCCTTCTTTACCTTTTGTCCTCGTGATACCTACAGCTCAGCAAGAAGCTCTTTCACAACTAAATGAAAGTTGGGAAAGGATGGGACAAAGATATTTTTTTTTAAATTAGAGGGTCAGGCACCGGTGGCTCATGCCTGTAATCCTAGCTACTCAGGAGGCTGAGATCTGAGGATTGAGGTTCAATGCCAGCCCGGGCAGGAAAGTCACTGTGAGACTCTTATCTTCAATTAACCACTCAAAAACAGGAAGTGGCACTGTGGTTCAAGTGGTAAAGCACCAGCTCTGAGCACAGAGCCTCAGGGACAGTGCCCAAGCCACGAGTTCAAGCCCCACATCTGACAAAAAAAAAAGAAAAAAAGAGGGATGGAAGAGAAACCAGAGGCTCATCTTACACTGATGTTTTACACCAATTAATTTTACAAGCATATAAAACACTCTCTGAACTTGTTCAAGTGACTGTACTTCTTGTCACACACACTCTTCTAATATGTGAGTTATATCTTCCTCAGTTCAACGATGAAGGAAGTATAGTAAAGTACCAAAATAATCTCTTTAGGATCATACATATCTGGGTTTGAGTACTATCAATCTCATTGTATGGTTTAAGGCAACTTTTTTTTTTTTTTGCAGTGCCAGGGACCAAACTCTGGGCCATGTGTATGCAATGCAAACCCTCTACCACTGAGCTCTACTTCGCCTAGATGACCTTTCAAAACGTTACTAGGTTTTAATAGTTACATGAAAATAACACCATCACGTTCTCAAAATTGTTGTAAGCAATAAATAAACTGTCCCTAATGGTAAATTGCCTAGCAGGGTTTGATACATCATGGGTCATTAATCAGTGCTAATTGGTACACTTAATCTGGTTTAATCTTTACTTTTAGCCCTCAAAGATGGCAAAAGTAGCAAGTTGGCTTAAGATTACGGTTTTATTTGAGAGACCTGCACTACAAAGCTTCAATAGCTTAAACTCAATATTTAATTTTATTTTATATTTTGCTATATATATTTTTAAGTGGTTATCTTTTTCTGATCCTGGGCCTGTCCCTGAATTTTCTTTTTTGCACAAGGCTAGCACTCTTTTACATGAGCCACAGCTACCTTCCAGGTTTCTGGGTGATTAACTAAAGATAAGAGTCTCATGGACTTTCCTGCCTTAGCTGGCTTTGAACTACAATTCTCAGATCTCAGCCTCTTGAGTACCTAGGATTACAAGTGTGAGCCACTAGTCCCTGGCTTAAGTTATTTTTAAGCTTCAGAGTCAACCTAGGAAGATATGGGACTATTAAATATTATTGAAGTGGGACTGTTAATAAATAGGAAAGAAAGGACTTGTCAACAAATAATATTGGGACAGTTGGTTATCAATCTTATAAACAGTAGAATAGACTTCCTTTGTCATGCTCTATGCAAAAAATAAATTACAGATACAAGGTAAAGATGAAAATTGGAAAAATAATTTAATACTTTTAGAAGCAAATATTGAAGACTTTTATGACTTTAATGTAGGAAAAGATTCCTTAAACAAGATATAAAAACAAAGTCATAGGAAGAGGCTGAAATAGGCTGCCTACATCAGTATACTTTGGTGAAGATGTAGAAACACAAAATAACTCAGGCACCTTGGCAAGAGTATAAATTAGTACTATTTGGAAGAGCAGTTAGACACTACCTGAAAAAATGATTTTCTGTGTAACTACTTATGATAAGGTAATGCTACTATGGATATATACTCAGATAAACTTCCTCAAGCATACAGGCGACATGTAAGACAGAGAAATGGAAACATCATCATCCATCATCAGGAGAATGAATAAACAACCTATAGAATCTTCATACAAGAGGAAACTCAGCAGTATTTAAAATTAATGACTATATGTCTGTGCTTACCAATATAAATAATATTGTGTAAAGTGTAAATTGAAGAAACGTAAGGACAAGACACTATTTACGATGAATTAAAACATATATAAGTCAGGCTTCTGATTTGGGGACAAGAGGTTTCCTTTCCTGAAACTATAAGTAAATACCCTGGAGGAAAAAGTTAATAGACATTCACAAAAATGTGTGAAAACTAGAAAGGAGAATATGGATTGGGTAGAAATAGCACTATGTGAAGAAGTACATAAGGTCTCTAGGTTTTCTTTCTCTTTTATATGTCACAGATTGGGAAATGAAGAGGTCTGCAACCTGGACTAACCAATAGCCTAGATGAAAATACAGGAAAGTGAAATAACAGGAAGTGGCTACCCAAGAGGGGTGGGAAGGGGTCAAGGAGAAAGGAGTAAATGAAGTGGAGAAAAATGTAGACAAGAATCCAATACATATCCTACAAAATTAAGAAGAGTGAGGGAAGGATGGATAAGGGAGAGATGGTTGAGAATGTTGAAAAGGGTGACACTGATCAAGATATATTATATTCATAAACTGCTTTGTTAAATAACAACTTCTTTATACAATGACCTAAAGATAATAATAAAAAAAGAAAATGCAGGTGGAAAAAAAGCCTGCAATCAAGTACCAGTGGTACTTGATTGTAATCCTAGCTACTCAGGAGGCTGATGTCTGAGGATCATGGTTTGAAGTCAACCCAGGCAGGAAATGTTTGTGAGACTCTTACCTCCAGCTAAATTCCAAAAAAGCCAAAAGTGAGCTGTGACTTGCTCAAATGGTAGAGTGCTTGCCTTAAGCAAAAAGCTCAGGGACAGTGCTTGGGCCTTAGTGCCTAGGCCCTGAGTTTAAGCTTCAGGATCTGTGTGTATGTGTGTGCACTCATGTGCACATACACACACACACATATGTACACACACACACACACACACACACACAAGCCTGCTCAAGTGGTTGGAAAAAGGGAAGTTTTATATAGATTTAGATTTAGCTGGGAAACTATAAACCTGTGGTAAGAGCATCTAATCATATCAACAAGCAAAGCAGTGGAACTGGACAACTAACCCATTTCCTGCTCCATGCCAGGGGTTTAAAGGTAGGCTCTTCCACTTGACTAGCCATGTGACATGGTCAGGTAACTCTTAATTCCCTATCCAGATCCAGAGGCTCCTAACTCTCCACACAACAGTAGGTAATCTAGGCTAAACCTCTGTCAGACCTCTATTCAATGTCAGAAGCCAACCCAGGCTTGGTGTCTCCTGGCCCTTCAATGAAAGACAGAATGTGAACTACCTTCAGTGACTCCTCATCAACTATCTAGTTGCAAAAATACTCAAGTATAATTTGATGGCTCTCTCTCTGGCAGCAGAACACAGCCTAACTCAGAAACCTATTTTTCCTCTGTATAGGCATCAGCAGAGAGGAAGTGGAATGTCCATCAGCTCTGCATATCTGTAGAACACTCAAAGAAAAATCCTAGTTGTATCATTGCAAGTTGAAGATCCATTGTGTGTATTCATAATTTCCAGGATATGATAACATAATTTATACTAATAACTAGGAAAAATCAAAACTTTAATAAAATGTGAAAGATATCATACTGAGGGAACTAAGCCAGTCTCAAGAAGACAAAGTACACATGTTTTCTTTCATATGAGGATCTTAGACCCAAATGATAACCTCTCATGTAAACACACACAGAGGCATATGCATATATATATATATATATATATATATATAAAATTTAGTTGATTGAAGTATAGTAAAACTTCCACGGGGTAAACATTTCAAATGATTAACAGACTGTTCAACAAAATGTATATCAGGAACCTGAAACAAGTTTTAATGGAGGGGGCTAATGACGGTGAATGAATAAAAAAGGGGACAAGAGATAGAGTCAAAATACTCAATGGACATATGTGATAAAGGAATGGGACATGTGAAATGAGTCTATAGTAGAGGGAACAGACAGGATGTGAAAAATGATGGAAGGGGTGACTCTAATTAAGAAGCACTGGAAACATAAATTGACATGTTAAATTAGAACCCCATTGTACCACTATTTGAAGTCTGGAAAAAATGTGAGTGATAAAAGAAAATCAAATGGTACCATTCTGAGATGAACCAGATTGTTGGAACTATAACCTTATAGTTACTTCTCTGATTAACTGCAAATTCCCTTGAAACAAATGAAGAAAAAAAGAAAACAAATAAATATGTCATAAAATAATGAAATGGCAATCATACACACATAGACACACTCACAAGTACACAGGAAATTAAAAACTTGCCAAATGAGCTGAAATGTAGAGTAGAGATGACTGAAGACAGGGACAATGAACTTGAGGATGGATTAATAGAATTTACATAAAATCCAAACAACACAGAGAAAATAGACTATTAGGACATAAAGAACAACATGATACGTTCTCTTGATTATCACTTTACTTCAAGTCTTCACCATCCAATTTGTGTTACTGTAAGAGAATAGCCAAAACTAGATAATTTATAAACAATAGACATTTGTCTCATGGTTCTAAGCCCTCACCAGCACCTGGTGAGTGTTCTTGTACTGAATTATCCTAGTGAAGAATGCAGAAGGCAAATGACCATGTGAGATAAAGAAAGAGTCTGGATTCACTACATTGATAATTAACCCACTTCCAAGGTACTTTATTTACTACCCCAATAAAGGGGTTTAATCCATTCTCGAGGGTGGTACCCTCCTGACCTAATCATTTTTTACCACCATCACAATGGCCATTGAGTTGCAACAAGAGTTTGTGGAGGAAATATTCAAACTATACTCCTTCATAAATCCCAGAACTGAAACCAAAGAAGATAGCAAACCAGAAACATCAATAGGAACAGCTGAAGGGGGTAAGACAAGTCCCCCAAATCTCCTGCTCTCTTGAGCTAAATAACCAGGAAAGGAGCAACCTAGCATGAGAGAAAACATTGAGACAAAATGTTAGGGAAATGAACCCCAAGGTAAATATTCATTTTTTTCTTTCATGCAATTGTTTCTAACATATTTATAAGATGATTTCTTTGTTGCTTTGTATGTCCCTCCCCCATGGTATAACCCCTGCTTTCACTGTATTTGATGTTGGTATAATTTGTGGAGGGGAAGGGAAAAAACAAATCGTTTAGATAGGGATACAGGTTGACCCATTGCAACAATGAGATGTACAAGTCGTTATGTTGAAAAAAACAAGCTTTACAACTTTGGCGTGGTGGAGGGGTGGGGGTGGGGAGGGAAGAGATGGGAAGGGGAAACAAGGAAGAGGCAATAATGTTTGATAAGAAATGTACTCATTACCTTGCCCATGTAATTGTAACCCCTCTGTACAGTATTTTCACAAAAAAAATGAGTTTTGGGGTTGGGACTGTGGCTTAGTGGTACAGTGTTTGCCCAGCATACATGAAGCCCTGGGTTCAATTCCTCAGTACCACATGAACTGAAAAAGCTGGAAGCGGAGCTGTGGCTCAAGTGGTAGAGCGCTGGCCTTGAGCAAAAGGAGTTCACGAACAGTGCCCAGGCCCTGAGTTCAAGCCCTAGGACTGGCACAAAAAATGTGGAGTTTATTTATTTTTTGGTCAGTGCTGGGGCTTGAACTCAGGGCCTGGGTGCTATCCCTGAGCTTCTTTGTGCTCAAGGCTAGCACCTACCACTTGAGTCACAGTGTGACCTCTGGCCTTTTCTAAGTAGTTTATTGGAGATAAGAGTCTCATGGAGTTTTCTGCCTGGACTAATTGAACCGTGATACTGAGATCTCAACCTCCTGAGTAGGTGTGAGCTCCTGGCGCCTTTATATGAATGTTGAGTTCTAATTAAAAAATTCATACATTATACTTCTAAGACCCAAGTGTTCTATTTATCTACTTATATTAAAGTAGTTGTACAAAAGAGTTGCCATTTAACAAAGTAGTTTATGAGAATAATGCATCTTGATTAATATCACCCCTTTCAACATTTCTTACCAAGTGTATTTTTGTAAGATGGTGTTCATGCTTTATAACTCAGGTTGTCCAAGAACTTAACTTTGTAGCCCTAGCCAGTTTCAAACTAGAAAATTTCCTGCCTCAGCCTCCTGAGTGCTAGAATTATAGGTGTGTGCTACCATGTACAGTTAACAACAAAGAATATTCTAAATATTCTAAATTAGATGATTTTCATAATGACTAGCTTATTACCACCAGTGAATGAAGTCATACTTTGTATACCATTGCCTGCTATGGTGGCACACGCTGGTAATTAAAGAGGATGGGGGGATGTTCTCCTGGGCACATCTAACTCTTCTGAAGATATTACTGCCCTGAGCACAGAACATGACTTCATTAGAGTTCCTTTTCCTTTTTATCTTTAATCAGTATTTGTTGGTATTTGTTTCCTTGATGAATGCCATTCTGACTGAGGTGAGGTAAAAACCCAATGTAGCTTTGATCTGCATTTTCCTGATTGCTAAAGATGTTGAAAAGATTTTCATGAATTTAATAGCCATTCATACTTCTTCATTTGAAAAGTGTTCCGCTCATTTGCCCATTCATTGATTGGATTGTTATTTTGGTGGTTAAATTTTTGAGTTCTTTATATATTCTGGATATTAATCCCCTGTTAGATGAGTCTTTGGAAAGATTTTATCCCATCTGAAGAAAGAAGTTACAGCCTCCCTCTCTCTCTTTTTGCTGATCAAAAGTTTTAAGTGGGTATCATGCCACTTGTCCATTCTTACTCTTATTTTGTGTATTAGAGGATTCTACTAGTTTTCCTGACTAGGAATAGTCAACAAATTCTTGTCTACATCAATAGTTTTTCTGATAGTTTCAAGGTTTCAAGTCTTACATCAAAGTTTTTAAAAAATTTATATTGAGTTGACTTTTATATACGGTGAAAGATGGTGCTTTAGTCTGCTACATGCAGATATCCATTTTTTTCCATCACAATTTTTTGTATGTTGATACATTTTTTTTGGATCACACACTTAATAGGCTAGAGCCATGCTCTTTTTTCAGACAGGCTTTTACATTTTCCTGGGCCCAGACTTAGACCACAATCCTTCTCCTACGCCTCCATTGTAACTGAGATTGCAGGTAACATGCCACTGTACCCAGATTGAGATAAGGTCTCACTAGCCTTTTGCTTTCCTCATGGACTGGTCTCAAACTGCATTTGTGGGATCACAGGCATGAGCTACAGCACTCAGTCGTATGTAGATTTTGTATCTATTATTTTTCTAAAAGTGCACACCAGATTCAAGAGCCTGCTAGTGGTTTCTTCATATAGAATCATATCTTCTGCAAAAGGAATCACTTGACTTCTTCCTTTCCTATGTGTATCTTTTGTTTCTTCCTCTTGCTTTATTTCTCTGGTTAAGGAAACAAGGAGAGTGAACACAATTTTCTTGGTCACAATCTTATTGGAAATGCTTTCAGTTATTTCCCATTCGGAATAATATTTCCTAAGCTTTCAATCATAGCTTTTGTTATGTTGAAGCATGATCTTTCCTTTACTAGTTGCTTAAGGTGTTTTTCGAAAAAATCATGAATATATGTTGGGTTTTATGCCAAAGGCCTTTTCTGCATCTATTAAGATGATTGTGAGTTTTTTCCTTGGCATGGGCATTCAGAATTATTATCAAGTGTATATTCAGGTTTCATGTCATTTAATTGGTTTTGTAATGTTTGGTTCTTTCCTAATACTCACTGCTTATCTATTCTTCTAGTGAGGTTTCTTCTTTCCCATATTCTCCTAGTCTCATTTATCTTACTTTAAGTATCTTCTTCAGTGCTGGCTTAGTTGTCATGAATTCCTTTATATTTATTATAAAAAGTTTTTCTTTCTCCAATTATGAATGGTAGTTCTACTTGTTAGAAGAATCTGCATTGGCAGTTATTATCTTTCTGGACTTAAAGCACATCATTCAATGACCTCATACTTTTATAATTTCTCTTGAGATATCTGTTGTGATTCTGTTGGTTTATGTGACTTGGTACATCTCCTTTGTAGGATTCAATATTCTTTACTTGATATATATATATATATATATATACACACATATACATATACATATATACATACATATATATACATATATATATATATATACATACATATATATGTATATATATATGAACCATCCTTAGTTTTTACCCCCAGGGGAAGCAAGCAAAGCACCAAAGCCTAGGGCTATCTCTCAAATGCAACAGAGAATGGAGGAAGCAAACAAAGCACTGAGTTCTGAACCAGGGGAGAGAAGAGGGAATCTGCACAGGTTGTCTCAGCACAGGTTGTTTCAGAATCTACCCAATAGTTAATCAACCTTTGGGAGGGAGGAAGTGGGAAAATGGAATAGTCTGTGAAACCTGGGCACAAAGTTCTAAAACCTGCTTAGTAGCAAACTACAGTCAACATGGAGGTGGCTTCCAGTGGCCGAACTATCTGACTACAGCTTTGGGCTAGGAATTCTATTTCAGCAGTGACCCTCAGATAATAGGCTTCACTCCTTGCCACAGAGGTGTTGTCACAGAATAACATACCTTTCACTATACAAGTCCCCTGGTACTTAGTAAGTCTGTGGCAGAACATCCTTCTCTGCACAACCACCTGCTGTGGCCATCTTCTATGCCGATACTGTGGCAGAGTGTCTCCAGCATCCCTGAACCACAATTATTCCATGGCTTTTAGATCCCCAGAGTAATTCAATGTCTAATAAGTCTCCTTTCTAAATGGAATCTGGCTACAGCTTTCCAAGGTATGAGGAGAGATTCAATGGATTTCTTCCTTGATTTTTGCCTGCTATGTAAGAGAAATAACACACACACACACACACACACACACACACACACACACACACACACACACTTTACAGCTTGTTCGACCCTATGGACCTCCTATGTGGCTAGGACTGACAGTTGGTTGTCACCAAGTTTGCTTGGCTTAGTTTGTGGTTGTGGAATGGGGTACTTCTCCCTCCTCCCACCTGATGAATCTGGGTTAGAGGTATAACCCAAGTCTTTCTTTACTCTGCATAGTCTTTTTATCCTCATGTGTTAGCTTTCATCTCACCTCTTTCATGATTTCCAATATTCTGACACTCTTCCTTTCTTTGGAATATTCTTTGTTATGCTTAGTCTTGTCATTCATGGGGGTCACACAAAGGAAGCTTTTAATTTACCATCTTGCCTCCTTCATTTATACCTTTTACCATTTACTTCCTTTTTCCATATGCAGATCTAAATTTCTTTTTCTTTTATTTTGGTCCAGTGCTGGGACTTCAAGTCAGGACCTGGGCCCTATCCTTTAGCTTTTTCACTCGCTGCTGGCCCTCTACCACTTGATCCATATCTCCACTTCTGGCATTTTTGTTGGTTAATTGGAGTTGAGAATCTCTTGGATTCATCTTCCCAGACTTGCTTTGAACAAAGATCTTCAGATCTCAGCCTCTTGAGTAGCTAGGATGACAGGCACGAGACAATAGAAATTAGCTGTATATCAGAATTTCTGAACTTACCTGTGGGCTCAGAAAACCAAATTTCCTAGTCCTTCTCTATCCACTCCTCCAAACCATAATAACATTCATAGTCAAATTGGTGTTCCCCTAAGCAATATATCATTTTCCCCCCTCTGGATGATCTAAAAAATTCTAAAGTACTTTTAGTCCTTAAACCTTAATTATGATGTGTCTTGCCATGGATTTATTATATTTGGGTCTTGTTCAGCTTCTTCAATCTGTAGGTATATACATTTTGTGTAGGTTTGGAAATTTTCAGATGTTTCTTCTTTAAAAAAACATTGAACAAGGGCTAGAGCCATGGGTCAAGTGGTAGAGTGCCTTCCTAGCAAGTGCAAAGCTTTGAATTTAAACCCTAGTAATTGTTATAAAATACACATAAAATTTATCATCTTAACCATTTTTGTATGCAGTTAAACAGTGTCAAATTTAAGGGTATGCATAAAAATGCAGCATGTCCTATTTTCTAAGGTCTTTTTATTTTATAAAACTGAAAGCTTACATATTGTAAGACTTCCAATTCTTTTCCACCTCAATCTCTGGCAAACATCATTCTATTTTACTTCTTTTCTCTATTTTCCTCCTTTCTGAATTTGAGTACTAAAGGAACCTCATAAGTAGAATGACATGGTCTTCCTCTTTTTGTCACTGTCTTCCTTCACTTCGCACAATGTCCTAAAAGTTTACCCAGGTTGTTGCATACAGTAGAATTTCTTTGCTTTTTTAGTTTACCCCTTTTCTTTTCTTTTAAAAGTTATTACTCTGTTAAGTCCTTATTGAATATTTCTTTTTCAGGGTTCTCCTTCTGGACACTGATGGTATGAATAATGGATCTGCTTATTGTCCCTCAGGTTTCTTTTTCTTAATTCTATTTTTCTGCAGTTCAGAATGTTTTTTTTTCTTTTCATTTTTTAGTCTGAGACAGGGACTTGAACTCAGTACCTGCTACTTTTACTCACTGCCTAGCACTCAACCAACTGAGCCATGCTTCCAACCCTTCCATTGGTACATTCTTAAGCTGGCTGATGCTTTTACTCAATGACTGAGCCCATCCAGTAAGTTTTTCGAATTTCACTTTTATAACTTCAGTCTTATTTTAAAAACTTCTGTTTTGTTCCTTAGCTGCTTATAAGATTTTTATTATGGATATTTTTATAATTGTTAGCAGAGAAAGTCTGCTATATTTCAGTATTGTTGGTTAGTGATCATTTTCTGACTTATTGATTTTTTTAAACTAAGATTTTAAACCTTTGGACATTATGTGAGTCAGGGCCCTACTTAATCTTCTCTGTAAACCGAGCAGTCTTTGTGTGAGGGACAGGAAAGTTCAGCTTTTGGCTGTACCATGACCATGGCAACAGTGGGACACTTGCTTGTAGTTCCTCATTATTATAAATTGGTGGAATGAAAGGTTAGGTACCAACTGACCTTGCTGATAAGAATAAAAGCTCAGCAACAATCTATAAGGTTTCTATTTTCTATAACCAGTGAATGGAGGTATAAATTTAGCTCCCTGCTAGGTCTTGGTGAAAGCAGAGTATAGGAGAAAGAGAAGCAGAACACTAACTAGTGCTACCTTTAACCACCCTAATAAGCTTTCATTGATGCTGACTGTTGGAGGCCCAGTTCCCTACTGGGCCTTGTTGACACCAGGACAGTGGGGGACAGAAATGCTTACTAGCTCTGCTTCATGCTGCCTCTCAGTCCTGTTGCTGCCAAGTAGGTATGAAAGGTCAGCTTCCCACTGAGTGTCTCTGACAACAGGGGTAGGTAAAAGTAAGGTGTTTACTAGTTTGAATATACCTCCTTGATTAGTCTACTTCTGCCTGTTGGAGAATCTGCTCAGTCCACACACACAGACACACACACACACAGACACACACACACACAGACACACACACACACCCTCTAGACCCTACTGCAACTGCAGAGCAGTGAGGATGGGGCGCGCGCACACACACACACACACACACACACACACACACACACACACACACACACACACACACA
>NW_012267358.1:2641359-2664794 GCF_000151885.1 Dipodomys ordii | reverse complement strand
CACACACACACACACACACACACACACACACACACACACACACACACCCTCTTCATTTGTAGTGTTTGGCTGAAACAGAGAGTATTATCAGAAAGTTTTCTGTTACAGGCAATCCTTTTCCTCTTTTTTGATCTGGGGAACAGGAAATTTCTTGCATTTATTCTCCTGTGTGTGTTGGCAGTTAATGGATTGTACCCTCTTCAGGATATATGGGAGGCAAAAAGAAATCCAGCAAGTCTACCATTGTATTGTTGTTGTTAAAAGTTCAAGCCAGTCTGAATTCTTCTACTACATTTAAATCTTGCTTTTGTGTTATATATATATATATATATATATATATATATACATATATATATATATATCCAGAGAAATTTTGTTGTAAAAGATGCCCTAGAAGAGATAGGACTCTCCATCTTTATGGAAATGGAAAGAGCCTCTATTTTATTCTTTCAGAATTAAAGGAGTAGAACACACAATATCCTCAAAAATAGATTTACTTGCAATATCTAAGGAGATTTCTGACAGTAGTAATCATTTAAGGAATACATCACTATGAAACATCAAATTAAATCAAAGTAAATTCATAGAGATGAAAATTTACAAGGTTTATGGAAAGGTGGACAAGATATCTTTTCATCTTCACTCAAAATTTGTAGACTGTTAAACAGCTCAAATATAGTAAGACCCAAGTTTACTTTCTATATCTTGCTCCTCCTTGGGTTTGTAAACCCTCCTTGGGTTTCTCAGGGGGAATGTAAATGTCAGGAAACTTTGGCTCCTTATGCCTACAGTAAGTTTTACTTTCATAATCATTGTGAAGTAAAAGTCTGGTGGGAATAAGGTCCTCTATGGATTTGTGAGAGTAGCTGCTCTGAGCCTCTAAAATAACAGCAGCAATAGTTCCTCCACAATAACACTGTACATTAAACTCTAAACACTAGTAATTCTCTCTCTCTCTCTCTCTCTCTCTCTCTCTCTCTCTCTCTTTCGCTCCCTCTCCTACCTACCTACCTATCCATCTGTCTGTCTGTCTATATATTTGTCTATTATAGATGAAGGAATCCCAGGCTTCACATCTGCCAAGCAAACACTTCATCACTGCACTAATGAATTTTTTTTCTGGCCCTGGGGCTTGAACTCAAGACCTGGGTGCTATCCTTGAGCCTCTTTGTGCTCAAGGCTAATGCTCTACCACTTGAGCCACAGTGCCACTTCCAACATTTTCGGAGTAGTTTATTGGAGATAAGAGTCTCATGGACCTTCCTGATTAGGCTGGCTTTGAACTATGATCCTCAGATCTCTGTTGAGTAGCTGGGAGTACAGGTGTGAGCCACCAGTGCCCAGCTTGCACTAATGATTTTGATTTGTTTGGATTCTTGATATATTGTATAATATTTCAAACGAATGATTTCAGAAGAGAGAATCCTATCTCTTCTAACCCTTCTCTTAGATGACAGTGTTTGGTCCTTAACTCCTCCCTTTCCCCTTCAAACCAATACACTACCATGTTACTAGGGCCAGCTTGGTTATAACATTGGAAATTAAAAGGAAGAAAAGCAAATATGATCATGCTAAGCTATTTGGCAG
Source organism: Dipodomys ordii (assembly GCF_000151885.1). NCBI lineage: Eukaryota > Metazoa > Chordata > Mammalia > Rodentia > Heteromyidae > Dipodomys > Dipodomys ordii. The sequence continues at coordinate 2,663,207 of NW_012267358.1, read as the reverse complement.
GATAGTTAAAATAGCTTTAGAGTAAAAAAGACCTTGGTTCAGTCTCTGCATCTGTCTCTAATGAGTTATGTAGTTTTTTGCAAATTCATAATCTTTCTGAGCCACAGTTTGGTCATCTATAAATGAGAAAAATAATACAAATTTCATAGAATTGTTTTAAGAATTTAGTGACATAAAGCACATGAAGGGCACAAAGTTTGAACTCAAGAAATCTGAAAAAGCTTCTAATGAATGTGACTGGTTTCTAACGATTATGCCTGTATTCACCCAATATTTCACCTACTTGACCACATAATGGCATTTCTTGCTTCTCTCAGTCTTTCATTTCACTTCTTGTATTTGTGTATGCTATACCCTATGAGACAAAACATCATCATTCATTAGAATAAACGGAATGATGATGTCATCACATCTTGGTATTTATAATTACTTTTTATCTGTAGCTTCCATAATAGGAGCTCAAGGTGCTCAAATCAAGAAAAAGAAAACATTTCTTTTGTAATGAGGTTTTGCTACATGTCCTAGGTGGGCCTTAAACTCTTAATCTTGCCCCAGCTTCCTGAATACTAGAATTATAGGCATGTGCCACCATGACCAAATTCAAACAAACTGTATACAAATGTAATGTGAAGTAAACATTTCCTGTTTAATTCCTCTCTATTCTGTAGTAGAGACATTTTTTCTGGTATAGCAATAGGGAAACTGTGCCTACATGTTGAGTACTGTACAACATTGCCAATAATGTTTAAGCCCTCTCTCACCAAGCTAAAGAGATCTAGTGATAAGAGAGATAGACACCACTGAGATTATATTTTGGAGGTACTGTGGGCTTGTGGTCTAGTAAAATTCTAAGTTTTTACCAAAAAATTCACCTTAACTTCTTTTCATCAAGAAACACCAAAGTAAGCTAAAGCCCTATGATCCCAGTAGAATGGTTATAAATGAAAAATCTTCCAGCCAAATAGTTCTGAAGAAAGCACAGTCTGCCCAAGATATGGGCAACAGAAGGTCAAGCTGAATGCATTTAGGTTTAGATCAGGTCTGGAAGCATCAAAAAGCAAAATGAAAACCTGCTTTGAGGGGCAAAATTGGACAAGGAAGTCTATCATTGTCTTATCTTTTCTCACCTTTGCTCAAATAACAACATCTCTGAGGTTATTGTATGTATCTCTATATAAACAGAATAATCTCCGCTTGTTGTGCACATATGAGGCAAGGATTAGAATGCCTGCCACATAACCTGGAAAACAGCACAAATGCATGAAATAATTATTTGGGAAAGTGTGTATTCTTTATTACAGCCCTTTGCTTATTTAGTAATGGATAAATGAATTAGATATGTCAAATAATTTTTATGAAATAATTTTAGCTCTGTTTAAAATCAATACAATTTCATGGCTGAAAAAACCTTGGAGGTCATCTAACCTTTTTGATTTAAATGTATAACTGTTTTGTTCTGGTAAAAATTTGATCTTTTGTAGTAATCAGCTAAGAATTTTTTTTTTGCTGAGACACTCAGTAACCAAGTTGTTCAGAAAAAGCACTGGTTGCTAGGGCCTAACAGCTAACATCATAGTGAAGTATTATAGAATGACTACTATTACAGCTCTCTGGAGGAAAACTTCAATTATGTTTTGGAAGTGCTGGGCATCAAATCCAGGGTCTAGTTCTAGGCTAGCACTCTACCACTGAGCTACATATGTAGCCCTAAAACCCAGTCATTTATTAAAGAAACTATATGTAGTTTGGCTAGATGTAAAGGCACAGATAGACCAATGTGACTAAAAGCTTTTTCTATTTCTGAAAACTTCAAGACAGAAAGAAATGGTCCTTACAGAAGTATGAGGGAAAGGAAATATCCATTATTTGTCTCCCAGTTTAGACCCTCTAGTTCTGCAGGGAGTTAAATAAGAGAGAAACTAAGATAGAAATTGATTCTCAAAGAAGGTAACAGAACTCTGAAGTCATCACAAAATCATAGAGCCACTTGAGATATACTAAACATCTATGTATAGAGAGTGACATACTCTGAGTTACAATAGAAACAATGAGTGACAATAAAAATAAAAACTATGAGTGACAAAAGAAAAACAGATAAATTTAATAAGTGCATGAAAAGATGCTTGACATTAGTAGCCATGAGGGAATTGTAAATAAAAACTGTACTGGAGGTAGGAGTGTGTCTCAGTAATAGACTGCTTGCCTAGCATGAACAAGGCCCCTATTTCTTTTCTTTTTTTTTGAGTTTTTTTTATTGTGAAAAATACTGTACAGAGGGGTTACAATTACATGGGCAAGATAATGAGAACATTTCTTATCAAGCATTGTAGCCTCCTCCTTTGTTTCCCCTTCCCATCCCTTCCCATCCTCCCCCTGCCCCCCACACAAAGCCCTGATTTCTATCCCCAGCACTGATAAACAGTCACTAACTACAGTAAGATACCACTCCACAACAATTAGATGGATATAATAGAAAAAATGTTGGCAAGGATTAGAGAAATTAGAAGCTTCACTCACTACTCTAGGGGAATTGCAAAATTGTATAGCTGTTTTGCAAAACTATCTTAAAGTTCTTCAACAGGTTGAACATAAAGTTAAAATTCAGCCAAGCAATTCTACTGCTAGATATACATTCAAGAAAGATGAAAGCATATTACCATTTTAAAACTCATATTGGTGAGTGCTGGTGGCTCATGCCTATAATCTTAGCTACTTAGGAGGTTGAGATCCAGATGATTGTTGCTCAAGGTCAGCCTGAGAAAAAATGTCTGCTAAACTCCACCTCCAAAACAATCGGCAAAACACTGGATCGGAGGTATGTCTCAAGTGGCAGAGTAACATCCCAGAAAGCAAACAAGTGATAGGCTCTCAGTTCAAACCCTAGTACCAAGAAACCAAAACTAAACTAGCAAAAAAATTCATACATATATCCATATATGTATATCATATTCACAACAGCTCAAGGTTGAAACAATCCAAGTGCCCTTCAAGTGATGAATAGGTAAAATATGGTATATCCATAAATGTATTCTGCAATTATGGGAAAAATTAAATAACAATATATGCTGTAACATGGATGATCCTTGAAGAGATGCTAAGTAAGCCAACACAAAAGGTCAAATATTCTATAATTCTGGTGCCTACAATAGGAAAAGTCATAGAATGTAGAGAAGGGAGGCTGGGGAAAAGCGAGTGTGCGGGTGTCACTTTGGTAGGCACAATTTCTTTTGTACAAATGAAAAAATAAATAGCGAAGATGGTAGTGCAACATTATGGATGCATTTATTTGATTTCTTATTTCTTTTAAATTATCTTTAAGTAGTTGCACAAGGGGTTTCAATTCATCTTGTCAGTTTATAGATGTATTTAATGCCATTCAGTGCTATACTACAAAAGTTTAAATTGCCAGATACTGGTGGCTCATGACTATAACGCTAGCTACTTAGGAAGCTGAGATGTGAGGGCTGTGGTTCAAAGCCAGCCTGGACAGGAAAGTCTGTGAGACTCTCATTTCAATAAACTATGAAACAGCCAGAAGTAGAGCTATGGCTCAAGTGGTCAAGTACTGGCTTTGAGCAAAAGAAAGCTCTGGCTTTGAGCAAAAGAAAGCTCAGGGACAACACCCAGGCTCTAAGTTCAGGCTCCGTGACACACACATACACAAAAGTTTTAAGTGAGTGTTTATGTGTGTATAATATACAAATGTATTATACATACAACATATAGAAAATATATGAGGAAAAATATAGATATAAAAATATAAAGAGAATATTACAATAAAAGAGAAATGAAGTATTGACACATGCTATATCATCAAAAACATTATGCTAAGAAAGGAGCCAGCCACCATAGACCACACAGTGTATAAGCAGCATGAAATATCCAGGATAGACAAAGTACTGAGATAAAAAAAGTAGCCTAAGTAGTTGCCTAAGTCTGGAGAAGACAATGGGAAGACAATGGTAGCAAAAGATTTCTTTTTGAGGTAATGAAAATGTTCTGGAACTGATTGTGATGATGGCTGTACAACTCTGAGGCTTTATTATAGACATGAATATTATATAGCCTCAAAAAGGAAATTCTGCCATTAATAACAACAAGTAGGGAACCAGATAACATTATACTAAGTGATATATCACAGGAACAGAAAGACACATTCTTTATAGTTGCACCTACATGTGCAGTCTAAACCAGGGCAACCCACAGAAGCAGAGAGAAGGTAGAAATCACAGGCTGGAAGGGCAGGGGAGGGAATAAGAAAGGGGAAAGTCCAAAGATTCCATTAGAGTATGTTTTGGTAATGCATCACGCTGAATAGGGACCACAGCTAATAATGATGTATACTTTAAAACTGCTAACAAGCTCAACACACACAAAAAGGTCAGTTGTTGAGACAATAGATATTGGCTTGATTGAATCTTTCTATAATGAATTTCTATGATAATGTTCTAAAAATATACTCTGCCCCACAAATGTACACAATCATTAAGACTAAAATGATTATAACAGGCCTTGATATAGTCACCAAAGTATTATTTAGGTGCCTTGGAAATTTTCTGTTTGTAACATAAATAATATTCTTACTTTTAGTTACATCAATAAATGTTTAAGAAATGTTTAATTTTTTGGCAGTACTTGGATTTTGAAATCAGTGCCTTATGCTTGTCAGGGAAGTGCTTTACCACTTTAGTCACATCAACAGACCTTTTGTTTTGTTTTGCTGTAGTTAATTTTTAGATAGGGGCATATGTTTTTTGCCCAAGCTAGGTCTCAGCTCACAATCTTCCTACCTACTCCTCCTGTGTGACTGGGATTGTAAGTATGCATCATCACATCTGGCTTGAGTTCTTGCTAAATTTTTGCCTGTCTTTTCATTCTGAGTATCTAGAATGACAAGTTTGAGCCACCATACCAAAACTCTTTGTCTCTTTCCTTCATTCTCTTTCTCTCTTTCCATCTCTCCTGTCTTCCTTCCTCCTTTCTTCCTTCTCTTTCTTTTATTTTTCTCCTTTTGTTTCCCTTCTTTTCTCTGTAGTACTGGGGGATGAACTCAGGGCTTTAAGCACTCTACCATATAAGCCATAACCACAGTCCCTTAATTTTCAAGAAAGACAAAAGTTATCTAGTGTTATTTTTTAAACAAAATGCATCTGCGATAAGATTGACATTTTTTTTTATTATACAGACAAAGGCCAAACACTGGTGGCTGCATTTTCAAAACACAGGGAAGTTAACAGGAAATGAATCGCCTTATGAATGCTGAAGCTGTAAATGTAATCACAACAAAAGAACCTCATATTCATAAGGTGTTTTAATTTAGAAAGAAATTCTTGGCCAGTGCCAGTGTCTCACACCTGTAATCCTAGCAAGTGAAGAGGTTGAGATCTGAGAACCATGGTTTAAAGCCAGCCCAGGCAGGAAAGTTTGTGCAACTCATGTCCAATAAACCACCAGAAAACTGGAGGTGGCACTGTAGCTCAAATGGTAGAGTGCTAGCCTTGAGCTGAAGAGCTGAGGGATAGCGCTCAAGGCCCAGAGTTCAAGCCCTCCAACCCCCCCCCAAAAAAAAAGAAAGAAAAGGAGAAATTTCTGGTAAGTATGTCATCATTTTTTTTTCAGAAGTAGAAACAGAGCTCAGGGCTTTGTGCATGGTTTGTAAGTGCATGACCATCTGATAGACTATTAATTAATTATTTATTGTGCCAGTGCTGGGGTTTGAACTAAGGGCTAGAGGCTATCCCTGAGTTTTTTCACTCAAGTCTAGCACTCTAGCACCCTTGAGCCACAGCTCTACTTTTTGTTATTTGTTGGTTAACTGTGATCTTAAGGTCTTTGCCTCCTGCACAGCTAGGATTACAGGTGCATACCACTGGGGCACCCGGCAGCCATCTGATATGTTTTTAATGTATTGCTCTTGTCAAGAAACCTTGTGGTTATTACGATGAAGTTTAGTCTCCCTCATCTACTCAAAACACTAAGCATATCTGATCTACCTATATCAAAACTACACAATGAAAAACGTTGAGAAGAGTATAGAACAGGGGAAATCCCTGTTTGCTGTTGGTAAGAATGAATATTAATACAGACATTTTGGAAAACAATATGGAAGCTTCTTAAAAATTAAAAATATAATTACTATCATGACCTGTAGGTAAAGGAATTGAATTCCAGAGGCTTTTCTGCCCAAATGCTCTGTCTAACCCACCAGCATTGTTTTTGATCAATAATATCATATACTACTGCATAAGCAAGATGCATTTTTACATAGTAAATGCAAACTAAAATCATGTCACATGTCTATTTGTTTCTGGTTTCAATTTACCATTTTGTAATCTCTGAATGAGATAGCATGTACACTTACCAGCTTTTATGAAAAACATGAATATCATAAAATAAATCTAGGCAGGACTGTGGCAAATGGGTCCTGTATAACAATTCTTTTTACAAGTATTTTCTGAGCATGTTTGTTATATTACATTGAAATTAGCCCTAGCTTTGTTCCTTTACTTCAAGGATTTGCCAGTTTAATAAGGAGGAGAGGCAAACATCTAGTGATGAACAGACAAACTCAAACTGAGGAGTAAATAGGGTTAGATTTGAAGAAAAAATCACAATGGATTTGAAGGTAGGTAGGATGGCCATCAACAATGGCTTAAAAAGAGTTTCAGAGCCATGCACCTGTGGCTAATGCCTGTAAACTTAGCAATTTATGAGGCAGAGATCAGAGAATTGCAGTTCAAAGTCAGCCCAGGGTGACAAATCTGAGAGACTCTTATCTCCAATTGGAGATTAAAAACCAGAAAAAAGCTATAGGTGTAGGAATGGCACTCGGGGTATCAAAAATGCAAAGGGCCCAGTGCTGGTAGCTCATGCCTGCTATCCTAGCTACTCAGGAGGCTGAGATTTGAGGATGGCAGTTCAAAACCAGATCAATCAGGAAAGTCTATGAGACTCTTTTCTCCAATTAACCACTGTGAAACCAGAAGTGGTGCTGTGGCTTAGTGAGAGAGCTTTGAGCAAAAAGAGCTCAGGGACAGCACTCAGGCCCTTAGTAGAAGTGCCACAACTGACAAAAAAAATGCTAAGGGACAGCACCAAGGCCATGAGTTCAAGCTCCAGTACTGGCACAAGAAAAAAGAGAGTTTCAGAAAAGCTTTCTTTGGAATGTCTAGTTTAAGCCTGCCATTTCTTTAAAGCAGGGAATGAAAAGAGATTCTAATGAGAACAGAAGTAAGACATTGCTTTGTACTTATTTTCTTCTTGTATTTCTCAACCAGTGTAGGGTGTAGAATCATATAGAATGAAGTTGAATGAAGAAATCATTTCATTGGAAAGGAAAAGAAGGAAAATAACAAACTGTTTTGGTGTTTGTTCCAAGAAACGGATCCAAAAATCTTTGAATTTTGTCAATCCATAATGTGCACAAAGACAAATAGCTTCTGTAATTTCCATGGCAGTTAGCCCAAGTCTTGAAAAAAATAGCTATCTCTCTATTAATGATTTGTATATAATACCTTAGGCAAATTGGAAAGAAAGTTTTCACAATCTAGCACATAATCCAAATCTTACCTTTGGGTTCTTTTTTCCCCCTTACAGCCACCTCCATTAAACTGCTCCCTAAGAACAGAAAGAAACCTATGACTTGAAGAGCAATGGATGTATCTTTTTTTTTTCTCCAAATCATTATACTCCCACCAGAAGGCTGTTTGCTACCCACTGGGAGAAATGAGAAGGTACTTAGTTGGAGATCAATACACTGAAACATGATTCTTAGTTCTGGTTTTACAGTATACCATTGGGTTTCTGATTTTTTTCAGGGAGTATTAGGAAATTCTTGCAACATTCATTTCTATTCACTTCAGCTTTTTGTATAACATATGCCAAATGGCATCTTTGGGGAAGGGGAGAGGAGATGAGGCCAGGAAAAGAAATACAAATTCCATTAAACAATACAGTAATTGTACTCTGGATTCTGGAACCTCTGCTTTAGTTCTCTGTTTGGAACAAACATTGAGCCATTATTTCTCTGGTATAAGACCAAGAGAGATAGAATAGGGATAACTTTGACAATCAGATTCTACTACCTTAAAATGCATATGCTGAGAAAATGCACTTAATTATTAAACTTCCCATGCCTATGAACAAAGATTGTGTTGTTGTTTCTCCTGTGTTGTATCATAATTTTCTCTAATGCTTAATTCTGTTTCAGAAGGAGCATGTATTAGTTTTTTTTTTTTTTGTAGGTCATGGGGCCTGAACTCTGGGCCTAGGCACTGTCTCTCAGCTCTTCAGCTCAAGGCTAGCACTCTACCACTTGAGCCACAGTGCTACTTCTGGCTTTTTCTGCTTATGTGGTGCTGAAGAATCGAACCCAGGGCCTCATGCATGCAAGGCAAGCACTCTACCACTGAGCCACCTTCTCAGTCCCTTCTTTCACATCTTGAATATTCCTTATCTGAAATGTTTGGGACCAAAAGTGTTTCATTGTTTATTCTTCAGGTTTTAGAATATATGCACAAATATAATGTGGTATTGAGATTGAATTCTAAATACAAAATTCATTTATGTTACATATATTCTTTATATCTGGCACCTGAAGGCAATTTTAAACAATATTTAAAGGATTTTTATTCATGAAATAGCATTTTAGTACAATGGCTCATCAAATTTGTAGTATAATGTTGGTACTCAAAACATTTCAGATTTTTGAGCATTTCAGTTTGGATTTTCAGATTAGGGATGCTCTCCCTGTACTACCACTGACCAAGAGAAACCTAATGTAAGCTATACATTTGCACCACACACACAATTTGAAATTTCTGTTAGCTATATAAAAAGAATTAGCTTAAATTAATTTTAATACTTTATTTTGTTTAACCAAATAACATCTGAAACTTTTACTTTCAGCATGTAATTTATATATATACATACAACACAGTTTTCTATTGCTTTTTTTAGATATTACATTTTGAAAAGATGGTATGCATTTTTTATTGACAGTATCTCAATCAATACTAGCTTGGATATAGCCCACTTTAACATTAAAAATTTTACCAAATAATTCAATGAACACCTAGAAACCAATCACTCAAAACTGAATTTTCTATTTTGTCAAATTTGTTTTGGGGGGGTCCAGTCGTGGGGCCTGAACTTTGGGCCTGAGCGCTGTCCCTCAGCTCTTCAGCTCAAGGCTAGTGCTCTACCACTTGAGCCACAGTGTCACTTCTGGCATTTTTTTTTCTGCTTATGTGTACTGAGGAATCGAACCCAGGGCCTCAAGCATGCAAGGCAAGTGCTCTACCACTGAGCCACCTTCCCAGCCCTATTTTGTCAAATTTTTAAATCCAATTTTCATCTCTTTGCTTCTTCCCCACAAGAAGAAACTTTATCCGGAACCCTTGGTTTACCACTCTCTAAATTGTTTTTTCACATAAATGTATTACATTTGTATGTATTAAAATAACATTTTTAACTTTATTAGAACTCTATGTGTATGGGTGCACGTGTGCGTGACATGCTAGTCCTAGAGATTGTTCTTAGGGCCTTGTTTAGCTTTTTTTTTTTTTTTCACTTAAGGCTGGTGCTTTACTACTTGAGGCACACCTCCATTTCTGGATATTTGCTGGTTAACTGTAGATAAGGGCTTATCTGCCCAGGCTGTTTCAAACCTCAGTTCTCACATTTCAGCCTCCTGAATAGCTAAGGTTATAGGCATAAGCCACTAGTACCAAGCTTACCTTTTTTTCAGCATTAAATAAGGATTGTATTCATTGTATGTTCAAAATAATTTTTCTTAAATGTAGTTTATACACACACACACATATACACACACAGAGAGTACAGTTGCTTTCTTTTTGGTTTAATTTGTGACAATTGTATTATGGGAGATTCTACCTTCAGCCCCAAGGAACTTTTCTCTTTCTTTCCATCTTTCTCTCTCCTCCCTTCCTCCCTCCCTTCCGTTCTTCCTTCCTTCTTTGTCCTAGGGCTTGAATTCAAGGCCTGGGTGCTGTCTCTGAGCTTCTTTTACTCAATGGTAGGGATCTACCATTTGAACAATGGCTCCACATGTCATTTTTGGTAGTTTATTGGAGATAAGAGTCTCACGGACGTTCTGGCCCCAGCTGACTTTGAACTGCAATCCTCAGATCTCAGCCTCCTGAGTAGCTAGAATTACAGGCATGAGCCTGCAATTTATAAGCTTATAAATTAGATAATTTTGTAATCTTAAAAGTATATTGTTAACTACAATTGTTATCTATTATATATATCTACTATATAATACATCTATTATATATTGATGGTATATTCATCCATATCAAAAAGTGGTTGTGCAATGTGTTGGTTTGACTACTGTGTGATAATGTATATGTTGTATAGATTCATAGTATGAAAATATCATAGTTTATCCATGTATTATGCTGGTGATGGGTGGGCATTTGGGTTGCTTGGATTTTGTCACTGTTTAATCTCATTGTACACACAAAAAGAATTTCTTTGGTGTTAGAAACCTAGAAATTTACTTGTTCCCAACTGTGAAGGCTAAAGGGAGAAGGCAGTACAAGTAAAAAAGGGGAATTTTCAGATGGTTTAGAAGCAATAGGTCATGCAACTGGTAAGGGTAGTACTACTTTTGGAGGCTTAAGAAACACTGCAAATGCCTTGGTCTAAGTTTCCTATTTAATTCTGCTAGGTTGGAACATGTGGGTTAGAGCTGGGAACAGTAGCAATGGATGTAGCTAAAGGCCATTACTGAGGGCTCCTATGCAAAATTTGAAATGCTAACATATCTTAGGTTAACTTAGACAGCTACCTATACACAATACTTCTGTCTTTCCTAGACTCTCTACTTTTATCTTCCTCTTGGCGGTCATATTCCTTTTCCTTGCATGCCCTAAGCTGTCTTTCTGCACTAGGCTATGTGCGCGTACACTAGAAGTATTAGAAAGGCAAAAGAATAGCCAAGACCTTTGTGTATATAAAAGCAATTTCTAGGAGTGAAGGAAAGATTGAAAATTCAGAAATAAATAAGGTAGTTGCAATTTCTTTTTTGTCGGTCGTGGGGTTTGAACTCTGGGCTTGAGCGCTGTCCCTGTGCTCTTCAGCTCAAGGCAAGTACTCTACTGCTTGAGCCACAGTGCCACTTCTGGTTTTCTGGTGGTTTATTGGAGATAAGAGTCTCGCGGACTTTCCTCCCAGGCTGACTTTGAGCCGTGATCCTCAGATCTCAGCCTCCTGTGTAGCTAGGATTACAAGCGTGAGCCACTGGCACCCAGCTGACATGGTTGTATTTTTTACTGTCCCATAACTGTTTTTTTTCAATATACCACAGTAAGAAAAAAATATCTAGAAGTAAACTGTGCACTGTTAGCTCATTCCTGTAATCCTATCTAGTTAGGAGGCTGAGATCTCAGGATCATAGTTCAAAGCCAGCCCTGGCAGGAAAGTCCATAAGACTCTTATCTCCAATTAATCACTAAATCCTGAAAGTGGTCGTGGTGGTGGCGCAGGCCTGTAATCCTAGCTACTCAGGAGGCTGAGATCTGAGGAATGCCATTCAAAGCCAGCCAGGGCACGAACATCTGTGAGATTCTTATCTCCACCAGAAAACTGGAAGTGGTGCTGTGGCTCAAGTGGTAGAGCACTAGCCTTGAGCTGAAGAGCTGAGGGACAGCACCCAGTCCCAGAGTTCAAGACCCATGACTGACAAAAAAAAACCTGGAAGGGGAGGCATGGCTCAAGAATACAGCACCAGCCTTGAGTTAAAAAGCCAAGGGAGATTAAGAGGCTCTGAGTTCAAGCCCCAATACAGGCAAAAACATAAACTCTAGGAGTTAAAACTCAGCATAGCTAGTTCTAATGAGAATGTGAATCTGGACCTGTTATGTTTATCAACTGTGAGAGAAGGAAAAATACAACAGTTCAAGTCATAAGCCAAGGGTCAGACAATGAGAGACAGGGGAAAAACACAATTCTATATGGGGGTATAGAGCTCACATTTTCCCAATGTTTTACATTTTGAAAATAGCCTTTCAAGTAACAGTTTATTTAATCCCCACAGTGAATGAATTAGGTTTTTTTTTACCACTATTGCTGTTTTATAGACACTGAAGCTGACAGATTAATAAGTATGTATTCTGAGTTTCATAGCAAGTAAGAGGTATTCCTGTAACTTGAATTCAGGTCCTTAAATGTGAAACCCAAGTCCATTTTGCTGCTCCAGTGGTTTACAGCCAAAGTACTGAAGTGTGTTGTAATACATTGCTATTAACATAAAATGGAAGGTCAATAATTTATTTAAAACAATAACACATATAATGTCATTCCTATAATAGTATCTCTCTCATTCTCATTCTGATAAATTTTCTTAAGCTGGGGGAAAAGGGGGGGTCTACTATGGCTAGTATGTTAGAAAAACATACAGAAACCTAGGGACTGCAAGGAGGGTGTTCTGTATGTGCTTTAGCCAACCCATGTATTATGCCAATTAAAGGTCAAGAGTGTCACACTACACCTCAGCAATCAGAGAATTAATAACATTTGGGAGACCTAAAGGGAGATAATAAATATGTGATGATAAATTACAATGTAATTTTTCCCTCGTGGGTTTAAATTTGAAAAGAAAACACCATGTATATTGCACAGTGCTGCCCTTTGAATAAGCCATTTGTGAACACCATCATTACTGTGACACAAGAATAGAACTGGATAAGGCCGGAATGTTATGACCTCAAAAGCAAACACTTATAACAACTTTACTCTAGCTTTCAATGAGTTCCCAACTATTTGCCATTATATAAAACTTCCATGGCTTTAGAAGCCTTGCCCACTGTTATCTCTTAGGATGTTTCAAACACAATCTTCTTTTTCAAAAGAGGACTATTTTTTAGGATGGGCCTATAATATTTTTTTCATTCAGTCTGCAAACATTCATTAACTCATTGACTGTTTGCTTGTTTAAGTTAGTTGGCATACTGAGATCGAAAGAATTCCTAACCTCTTGTGATTTCTCATGTAACAAGTACATATGTAACACACACAACACACATGTAACATATATGTGACATACAAAGCATATATATAACACATGCATGCATACATACATGAATGTCTACTAAGCTAGGCGCTGGTGGCTCACACCTGTAATCTTAGCTACTCAGGAGGCTGAGATCTGAGGATTGCAATTTGAAGCCAACCTCTGCAGGAAAATCTGTATGACTCTTACCTTCAATTAATTACCAAAAAGCTGGAAGTGACACCATGTATCAAGTGGTACAGCTTGGAGTACAAGGCCCTGAGTTCAAGTTCCAGTAATGGCATCAAAAACCAAAACCAAAACAAAATCCCCCACAAAAGATTATGCATTAAGAAGATGAGCTTGCATAGAGGTTTATCAGGGCCTCTTTGTCATTGTTGTTGTTGTGTTTTGTTTTGTTTTTATTTTTGAGACAAGGTCCTGCTATTTAGGCATTGAACTTGCAATCCTCCTGCCTCAGCCTCCTGAGTGCTGGGATTATAGACCTGTGCCACAAGACTTGGCTCATCAAGGCCTTTATTAAAACATGAGTCCTAGAGCTGGATCTTGAAAGGGTAGATTAGAGTTACAATTGAGAAAGTAAACTATGTACTTTCACTTATAAGTAGAATCTTCAAAAGCTGGTCTTACAAGTTGAATGCAGATTAGATGTTACAAGAGACTTGGAAGAGTAGGAAGCAGAAGTGATAGGTAGAGGTTGCTCAACAGGTAGAAGTTATGTAATTAGAGAGTCTGATGTTCTATGGAATAGTAAGGGAAGTATATGCTAATGATAATCATATATATCAAAATAGAAAACAGGATTTTTAATGGTCTCACCATTTAGAAATGAGAAAATTTGATTATTCAATGTAAACAAGAATCAAAGACTCATACTGTAGCTTATAAATGTGTACAAATATGTGTCGATAAAAACATGCAACCAATAAAAGGTAAGAAGGAAGAAGGGTGTATGGATGAAGCTGTAATCAGCAACTTATGGTAAAACATGTAAAGACCATTTGCTCTATTGTTATGGTTGCCATCCATGCCAAAGTTATATGATGTCCTAATATAACTAGGGCTTTGGTTTTTTAACTACTCCTCTATAAGATATCTCTTGGGAATATTTGAAATTCCCAAACAAATCAACAAGACAGCCCATTTTTTCAGTATTCAATGGTTCACATATGTACATTACTCTAGAGTCTGCATAGTATTTTCACAATTGCTATTCCATATGACCTTTAACAACAATCTCTGAAATTCCATGAAGGCTGACTTGGTCTAAGTTAGAGGTACACTAAGAGGCAGAACTCTCCAACCTATACCATATTCAGTTTGACAAACAAGTTCTGCTCAGAAATGATCATCATCATGGTCTGTAAGATTCTGATACACTTCTGGCACCTAGAATGATTAAATTGTGTCTGAGATCATTTTTATGTTTAGGATATTTGTTTTTTGCAATTTGAAAAAATTGTAGGAAATATTTAAAAGTGAATTATATAATCTTGAAGATGGCTTCTCAGATTTCTACCTAATTACAATACCATACACTCCTACCTTAGTAGACTTATGCATAGTTTAACACTTCATTTACTAAGAGGTTCCACGAAGAAGTTTTCTGGCTAGGTGAGACTTACACTCCCCTAGCAGAAACCTGTGAAATCTGACAGAATAGCTTTCTAAAATGTTTTGAGAATACTCTATTATGGTTTGAAAACTGCCCCCCCCCAAGAAAAAAAAAGTCAAGTATTTGAAGGCTTTATCTCCAACTAGTGAGGCTGTGGGGAAGTGATTATATCCTGTTAGATCTGTCCTAATTAATAGATTAGTCCCCTGATGAATTCATAATTTGATAGTATTATTGGTAGGGAGTGAAAACTAAGAGGTGATACCTCTTTGGAGGAAGCAGGTCATGTGTCCCTAGTCTCTCTTTTGCTATCTCTCTGCTTTCTGACTGCCATGAGAAGCACAGCTTTCCTCCATCATGCCCTTTCCCCACAATCTTTCTGAGATACTGAGATACTTTGTGTCTATCAAGATATATGGAGATACTTGAACCTCTACATTAATGGTACCAAGTGATGTCACTTTTGAAGTGTCTTTAGAAGTTTTCTCTTCCTCTGTCTACATTTTTTCTATTCTTCACACTACTAAGTGTGTCCTTTTTCTCACATCTAGCATTCCCCTCTACCATTCTAATTGTTTGTCAGAAAACCAAGTTCATTCCATCGATAAGTAGCTGTTAATTTTACAGATAACTGGAACCAATAAGCCTTGTGAGATTGGTGCTCTGTTATGAGTGTAGACTATGAGGCCTCTGTATTGAGATTTGTTTTCCATTCTCCCTCTTTTGGGTGTTCTGACCTGTGTTCAGGATATTATTTGTGGTTTCACAACAAAAGACCTGTGAACAGTTGGGGCATGCTGAAAATAATTATACTTTATTTTCTAACCTTAACATTCTGTATATTTCTGAATTATAAACCAGATTAGATGTAAAAATTGAGTGATCTTATATTAAATACAGTTTATGATATCCAGTTTTGGAAGTGCTGTGGATCAAACTTATATCCTGTACATGCTAGGCAAGTGCTCTGCCACTCAGCTACATTCTCATCCTCTAATGTCCAATTTTATTCTTTAATTTTAAATTAACTATTGAGAAGGAAAAACAGACCTTAAGCTTTATTTAAAAAAAGACTCCACCTTAATCTTGAGCAGTACTTCATATTTTTCTAAGCGTTTTATCATTTATCTGTTTTGAACATTGCACTCTGGTAAGAAAAACAGGATAGCTTCATTTTCAACTACAAAATGGTCAAGAGATTATTATGCTTGACAAAACCATTCTCATTCATTTTTCTTGAAAAGTAGATGGGTTGGTACTATTCTTATTTTGTGGTTGATATGGATGATTACCAATTATTAAGCCCCTCCTATAAGTCAGCATAAGATTAGGAATTTTTCTTTTGGGTCCGGTCATGGGCCTGACTCTGGGCCTAGGCGCTGTCCCTCAGCTCTTCAGCTCAAGGCTAGCACTCTACCACTTGAGCCACAGCACCACTTCTGGCTTTTTTCTTTTTGCTTATGTGGTGCTGAGGAATCAAACCCAGGTCCTCATGCATGCAAGGCAAGCACTCTACCACTGAGCCACCTTCCCAGCCCCTGGTTTATTTTTTTAAAGAGACAACATGTATCTGAAATTCAAGGAGAGAATCAAATTGCTTTATTTACAATAACTGAACATACTCTCAGGAGATACTGTGAAGCTACCATGAGAAAGACATTCTTTTTCCATTTCCTTTTAAAGAAATCATATTTCTAAACAATTAGGATTGAAATATAGCAAATTACCAAGTCAATCTTTTTCCTGCTCTTCTGGCACAATGTAAGATAATGATGTGCTGAATTTCATCTATAAAGATGACACTACTAACTTTCTGGCAGCAGGCCAAGCCCACAACTTGTTTTGCTACAAGGAGAATAGAGCTACACAAAGCTACCTTCTTTCCAGTACATCATGTAACAAAACATAGGTTGGTTAGACCCTTAGCTTGGTATACACTGCATCCATCTTGAGAAAACCTAATGCATATCAACACTCGATTCGTTAAAGGTGCTGTATATTGGAAACTGTGGTAGAATGCAGCTGAATTTCATAAGCCTCTAGGAAGGCATCCTCGGTAATTTACCATTTTGCAAATCGCTCTCTTTACATCTGTGAACATATTAATGATATAGGATCTATGTTTTGCAGCAAATGAGAGTCCCAAGTATGAAAGAAAGTAGGATAGATTATTGCTTCTAAATTACATCAAGGGTCTAAATGTACTTTGGCAATGTAGCACTAGAGTTTGGTAAGTAGATGATCAGTGCCTTAACACTGCTGCCAATGTTCAGAACCATTAGATTTAGCTTATAATTTGTATTTAGTAACAAGGAAGAATTGTGGTTGCATGCCAGTATATGGATGGTAGAGGAGAGGCATAGTGAAATGGGGGCAATGCCAAGATAATTTGGGATTAAATTGCCATTTATTAAGCACTCAAATGGGCATTTGAAGGTACCCCCCAGCTGTTGTTGGCTCTTATCACATTTTTCCTGTCCAACAATTATGCCTTTCCTCTGTCTTTATTCCAAGCCTCTCATGCCCAAGAGGAGAGCCAACAAACCTGAAGGACTAGTTAGCTTTTGTACTTGTTTGTTATTTTGTTAGAAATGGACTTTCTAATTCTCAAAGTCTCACTTAACCTTCAAAATTCAATTTAAATGCCACTTCATTCATTCTAACATGTATGCCTAATATGGGCCAGCCATTATGTGTTTCTCTTATAAATGTGTTTAATGTATTTGATTGACCATTTTGTCACTCTCCTCTGTGCTCCTATTGTAATCTAATGTAAGTGCTTAAAGGTTAGCCTCTGTAAATTATTTACACCATAATGTTTTCTTTTTAAATGAAGACAGTGGATTCTAGAACCAAGAAACCATGTTTTCCTCATTTTTGTGTTGTTGAATGTACAACAACACAGTGCCTTGACACAGTAGGTGCTTAATAAATCTCTATTCTCTTCAGCCCTTTTATTTAAATTAATCCTTTACTTTCCTACTCCAACTACTCTACTAAAACTGCTTGCTCCAATGTTGCTAAGCACATTTTTCATACTGTATTCAATAGATGGATGAAACACACTCTTTCCACAGGGCTTGCTGAACTGGTAAGATGTTGATTTATAGTTGCTAATAGCTATTTTTGCCACAACATAGAGAGAACATGCCTGAAAAATGAAGACAGTACCAAGGAAACACAGCTGACAAGGTCCTCATGACATCATATGAGCCTCAAGCTTAAGCCATGTTTTAAGCCAGTTTTATCGGGGACTTTGCCATTAAATGAGGCAATAAATTCCATTTTTTTCTCCCTCAAAGCCAGTTTAGACTAGCTAGCTGTCACTTGTAACTGAGAGAATCTTAATATAGCTGATGATCTCCATTCCACTATTTCTAGCCCATATATCTTTCCTGAGCTTCAGATGCCTATGTCAAACACTTGTGGGTCTTAGCCTCAATCTCTTTCTATTAGTCCCAGGGCTTAAATTCAGGGCCTGGGTGGTGTCCTTCAGGTTTTTTTGCTCAAGGCTGGCACTCACCACTAGAGCCATAGCTAAATTTCTGGCTTTGTGGTGATTAATTGGCCATAAAAGTCTTGGAATTTCCTGTCCAGGCTGACTTCAAATTGTGATCCTCAGATCTTAGTCTCTTAAGTAGGGTAGGTGTGAGCCACTCACACATCTAGGTCATATTATTCAATGGTATGGATATGTCACAGTTTTATTCAACAATTTCCTTATTCATATACATTAGGGTTAGCCCTTCTTTTTCCCACTCAAATTACACCACAGTAAACATACAGTACTTCCATTTTTGTTGGATAGATTCCTCAAATTGAATTTTACATAAAAATATTCTGATGTTTATTTTTTCCAGAGTTAATTAATAGCCAAACGAACTAATAATTTATATTTTCTCCATGCAAGCTTTTCTACCTGTGAATTGGCATATAAATATTATAAAATTGTTGCTAACATATTTATGTTTGGGAAGGAAAGTGGCATATCATAACTATTTTATTTATCTTGAAAGTTAAATATTTTATATTATATTTTGTTTTATTATTTTAGACTGACTTCAAACCACAATTTTCAGATCTCAGCTTCCTGAGTAGATTACAGTCATGAGCCATGGGTGCCCAGCTTTTCATTTATTTTAAATTGGGATGACACTCACATGTTAAAAAATTCAAAAGATGCAAAAGCATGGAAATTAAGTCAGCCCCATCCCACTCCAGCTGTAAATACATGGTTTTCCCAGTGCAACTACCATTACCAGTTGCAGATTTTCATGATTTGCTTAATCACTTAATCACATTACTTAAAAATGAATATTTAAGCAATTCCCAACCTAGTGCTATTAGAAATAGTACAGCAAAGAATATTTTTGTTGATAAATGATATTTCCATGGTTGAGTATATCTAAAAATAGAAGTGAAATCACTAGACTCAATTATAGGCATTTAGCATTTAAATTTTTTCCATATACTCTATTCTTGACATTGATCTTGTGTTTCCCCATTGCATGTAGGAGTTTTTGAGTTCCATAAAATGGATTTCAATATCCAGAATGAGTTGATTCCTGTGGGCTAACTCATCTATTATCACTTGTCTTTTAGATCTCTGTTATCTATCCATACTGATTTCTTCTTGTTCCTTAAGTGAGTCCCACCCTCCTTACTCTAAACCCTTTAAATGTACATCCTCTCTGCCAGGTGGACCCTTCCCTCAGATCTTCATTGATCTACCTCTGGCATCTTTTCGGTTACTGGTCAGATGTTCCTCCCATCAGGAGACTATCACTGACCTTTTAAGCCTGGATTAGGTGCCAGTGTGCCTAGTAGCATCCTGTGCTTACATGATTGTACTGTTCACTACTTAAAATCATGCACTGTGAATTTGTTGTGGGTATTTCTAACCTTGTCCATCATTGTGCTCCTAGTATCTGTAGTAGTGGCTGCTAAACATTGATTCATAGACATTACTGAATGAATGAATAAATTAAATTAATAAAAGAAGCTATAGTAGTTTCTTACCTTCCAGACTAATAAGGTCCTAAAGGTTAAGGAGTAGAATTTGAAGTATGGAAAGGTTATGTAAATAATATACTACAGAGCCAACAAATGCCTTCTGCCTACATATTCCTATTTTTCTATGTTATTTTAAGGAGTTATACAAAAGGAAACTAACACTTCATCACTTAGCAAATAGATTAACATTCTTAGCTTTGACTTCTTGAAATAATTTGCATGCTCTTAATCCTTATGGATGCTCACAAAAAGGCTCATTGAACATCCAAATTGAAACCCTGGGTATTTAACCATTCATACATCATCTGATGGGTTAAAACTATCCTAGCTATTATCATATTAGCCTAGCTATTATCATATTATCATAGAAATAAATAGTTAGGAGCAAATTTTATCAGAACTGAATGACAACACTACCAATTCTAGTAGTTCAACATCTTTTTCTTAACGAGAGTGGTATGATATAGTCAACAGTAACAGTATCTACCTTTCTAAATTTTTCTCAGTGTGATGTAGTCAAATTTCTTTGATAAAAACCTATTTAGAATTTCTTTGATTAAGAACTCCTTAGATGGTTTTAAATTGATTACATAGGAAATGAGGCTCATTAATTCTACTCTAAAGCTTTAGAAAAAAAAATGAAATGGGAGAAGGAAAGTAAGAATTCCCTAAGGTCTACTGCTAAACTATTATTGACAGTGATGGAATTAGAATACAAGTCTCCTGGCTTAAAGTTCATTAGTTTCTCCAATAGTGTGAAACAGCTAGAAGAAATCAGACAGAGACAGATTGAAGGGACCTCAGGTCAGCTGGGCCTGTTACTCCTTTAGGCAAATACTTTTTTTTAGTATATATTTTTTATTGTAAAGATACTGTATAGAGGGGTTGCAGTTACATGAGTAAGGTAATGAGTCCATTTCCTATCAAGCATTGTTACTTTTCCTTTGTTTTTCCCCTACCATCCCTTCCCTCCCCAACTCCTCCTTCCCCACCAAGTTGTAAAGTTCATTTTCATCATAGTGTCTTGTACATCTCATTGTTACAATGGGTCAACCTGTATCCTTAT
The DNA here is from genome assembly GCF_000151885.1 of Dipodomys ordii. NCBI lineage: Eukaryota > Metazoa > Chordata > Mammalia > Rodentia > Heteromyidae > Dipodomys > Dipodomys ordii. Next base: position 2,642,477 of record NW_012267358.1, on the reverse strand, counting down.
TTCAGCATTTTGTTATTTCCCTTCCCCTCCACAACCTAGAAAAATGTATAAACAAGATACAGGGCACCAGAATTAATACAGTGAAAAGAGGGGTTATATCATGGGGGAAGAACATATAAAAGAAACAAAAAAACACATAGTACATTATAAATACATATTAGGCAAATTCTTTAAAGATGAAGCACTTCTGTAGTTAGAGTGATCTGTTCACATTTTGATGTAACTTGATTTTTTTCTGTATCATTGGTCTTCTGCCTATCTACCTATCATCTATGTATGTATATATGAACCTATTTATATTGGTGTGTATGCATGCATGCATGCATGTATGTATGTATGCATGCATCTATCTATCTATCTATCTATCTATCTATCTATCTATCTATCTATCTATCTATCTATCTCTGTCGGTCTAGCTATCTTTATCTTTATCCATCTATTTATCTATTTATTTTTGAGACCTGGCTGGTCTCAAATTCCTGGACTCAAGTGATTTTTACTTCTTAATCGCTTAAGTAGCTGTCATAATATGGAACCCAGTTTTTGCTTGTATTTTTTTCACAACAAATCTACGCTATTTGTAACTTTAAAAAACACATGAATAAAAGGGTTAGGGAAGAAGATCAGTGGTAGAATGGTTGTGTGGAATGCACAAGGCTCTATGTTCAATCTGTAACACTGAAAGCAAAAACATATACACCCTATCCTTCAGAAATATTTTTGAGCAGCTTTAAAATTTTTTTACTTTGTTTTTTTCTAAATCAGTGTATATTCATTTCACAAAGAGGATTCATTGTGATATTTTCACACATTTATGTAATATGGTTTGATCAAATTCACTCCCTCATACTCTTTTGTATACCCCGTTTAAACTTTATACACTTCAATTTATACCTTAGGAAGTAGAGGCAGGAGTCTGATAATTAAACCACCATGAAGTCTGGTATAATGTCTTACTAGGTAGTCTATAGTAGTTGGTAGACTGAAAGTGCTAGTTAACCACATGTCAATAGTGATGGCCTGATAAATAAGTGGGCTAAAGACTTAAAGAGAAACTTCTCTGAAGAGGAAAGAAGGATGGCCAATAGACACATGAAGAAATGTTCAACCTCCCTAGC
>NW_012267358.1:2597309-2640659 GCF_000151885.1 Dipodomys ordii | reverse complement strand
GGAGGATTGGGTGGGGGGGCAGGGGGAGGATGGGAAGGGATGGGAAGGGGAAACAAAGGAGGAGGCTACAATGCTTGATAAGAAATGTACTCATTGTCTTGCCCATCTAATTGTAACCCCTCTGTACAGTATTTTCACAATAAAAAAATAAATAAAAATTAAAAAAATAGTGATGGCCTGTTGAGATCACTTACTGCAGGGCTAGTTCCATCAATGAAAATTCAACTTTAAAAGGTATTTTGGAGTATGAGCAAGCTAAGATATTTTAGCTTAGTTAATGTCTTATTTGATATAAAGCCACTCTCCGGATGTTCTGCTGGGGGCACTTACACTTTCGGCAACCACAACAAGCAAGTAACCTTGGGGAATTCTGCATCTGAAATAAACAATCCTCTTCAAGTCCACAAACATGGTAAGCTTTTAAAAGCTTAAATTTTGTGAACAAGCTCTTGAAACTTGATCAGCTTTCAAAATTATTTTACTCTCTCTCATTTGATAATAGTATGGTAATGGCTCACTGAAAATTAATAAATACAAGAACACTAGAATGAGGACAATTCTTAATTCTAGCTCATATTTGTACAGACAGAATGTCTGTTTTCTTGAATGCTGTAGCATTCATCTATGTAAGTTTCATAGTAGCTATGCTTTATTCCATTGCTATTTTTAAAGAAGAAATGAAGTATATACTAACTTTTTTATCCCCTTTACTTCTTTATAATAGGAGAAAAGAAGACTGACATCTTTGTACTGTCCAAAAGTAAACTACAAACATGAAACATTTCCAAGAAATACTGATAGAACACTCATACACACAAAGAAACACACACACACAGCGAGAGAAGAGGAGAGAGAGCTGGCAAGAGTGAAGGACTGATACACAGAAATTTACAGGTGTGATCTATCATTTCTTGTGATGAGATAGGTCAGACTTTGAGGGTTAGACTGTTCTTCTCACAGGTTTGGAGAGCATCAGTGAGAACAAAAGTGCTGTTTGGCTGAAAGAGAACACCATTGCAGTAATGGTTGTCCATAAATTAATGAATATATGAGTACCTAAAATGGCTTCAAGACATTATTATTATGTTCATTTTTCAGAGAGAACATATTAATAGCACTTCACATTTTCTGGTGCCAATATTGGGCTTGAACTCAGGACCCAGATGCTGTCCTTTAGCTTAGCTTTTTTTTTTCTCAAGGCAGAGGTCGTCTACCATTTGAGATCCACTTCATTTCTAGATCTTTCATGGTTAATTGGAGATAAAGAGTCTCACAGACTTTTCTGCCTGAGTTGGCTTTGAACTGAGATCCTCGGATCTCAGCATCCTGATTAGCTAAGATTACAGGCGTGAGCCACCAGAGATTCATGATTTTGAAACAATATGCAAATGTCAATAGTTTTGATCAGTACAACTGTACAAATTAAGACAGGTTATTATCTTTATAAACAGGGGAACTGGAGCTCAGCAGGGATGTCACTTGTTCAAGATCACACAGCAGGTAAGGCAGCAGGGACATAAATTATGATTTAGTATCTTTTCTATTATTCCATGTTACAATTTTATTTTCTTACTGTATAACACAGAAAGCAGAGACAGGTAGATTAGAGAAATGATAAGACTGTGATTGACTCCTGAGGATGCTATTACAAGAAGACAACATAGAGTTTTACAATACTATTTGTACAATATGGACCAGGTCATTGAAAATTCCAGAAGCATATTATCTTATTCTAAGCCTTCATGACTACCCAAACATATGCTACATTTCATGGAATAGCCTGCAATAGATGAGTAAGCAGGCCACTTAGACCTATTATTACTTCAGAAATACATCACAAGAATGAACCCCAGCAAGAAATCGGGACACAGAGTTTTTGGAACTGTTGTGACTCAACACTGCCATGAAGTGATCATGCTTTCCTTCCAGAGGAAGAGTAACCAAGAGGCCTCATATAATTAGCACAAATGAACTTAAAAATATCTGGAAAAGAATCTGGCCAACTCAAGACAGGAGTCCATGAATTTAATATAGGGATGTAGTTAAAAAAATTACAACTTGCTTTTGAACAGTTGACGTTATGAAATGCCAAGAATTACACTGGAGGGGATGCACCTTGTGCTTGGGTCTCCTGGTTAATGAGTCAATGCTTTCATTTATAGAATAGTTTTAGTGGGGAAACTAGAGATGAATCCAGCCATTCTTCAATGACTGGTCATACCAATTGACCTTTTGTCCTTTTGAAAGCAAGGTGACTAGGCCTAAGCTATGCCTCTTATCAACTAGTTTAGTCTAATGAAAAGAAAAAAAATAGGTTTCTGTAACCTTATTGTTCAGGTTTATGAAGATAATATCTCTTTCTTTTCCTACATGCTCATGAATCATTTATTACTATTTTTCCTCCCAAAGTGATTAATCAAGACCATTTGGCTTGATATTAATAGTTTTTAGGTAAGAAATCTAGATTGCCTCCCCATTTGTTTGTTTGGTCATTCATTTAACAAATGTTTGTCTGCAATGTACTGGTCCTATGTTAGGTGAAACTCCAGGATCCACCAACATCCTACCTGCTCTTCACTCTTATCTGTTATCTAAAAATGTATCTGTTCTTTTACAAGACTCTAAGTTTCTCTGAGCCTTTTTTTAAAAAAATCTTTAAACACCTTTAAGTGGTACCTAGATGGCTTTAGACATAGTTTAAGAACTGAAGGTAAATCAGAGGATAGTAACAGATAAAAAATATCATACAATACAGGTGGACCCATTGCAACAATGAGATGTACAAGTCATTATGTCAAAAAAAGAACTTTACAACTTTGGTGGGGGGGGAGGGGATAGGGAGGAGAGCTTTACAACTTTGGCAGGGGGGGGGGAGTGTGGGAGATGGGAAGGGATGGGAAGAGGAAACAAAGAGGAGGCAACAATACTTGGTAAGAAATGTACTCATTACCTTGCCCATGTAATTCTAACCCCTCTGTACGGTATTTTCACAATAAAAAAATATCATACAAGCCAGGTACAGTGGCTCATGCCTCTAATCCTAGCTATTTGGGAGGCTAAGATGGGGAGGATTGTGGTTAGAAGCTAGTATGGGAAACCTCTACAAGACCTCATTTCAACCAATAGGTGGATATGACAGCATGCACATGTCATCCCAGTTATGAAAGATGTAGAAGTCAGGAAGAGTGTCGTTCTAGGCCAGCCTCAGCAAAAGTGTTTGAGATCCCATCTCAACAGAAAAGACCTAGCATGGTGATTCATATTTGACATCATAGCTATAGCAGGAAACATAAATAGGCAGATTGTGATCCAGGCCAGCCAGAGCAAAATGCAAGATCCCATCACAAAAATAACCACAGCAAAAGGAGTGGAGTTATGGTTCAAGCATAAAGCCCTAAATGCAACCCCGCCCCCCCCCACCAGAGTATTGTATCCCTAACCCAAATATGGCAAGTAAGTAGAACTGATTTTTGCTGCCATGTTTTAAACTTGCTTCTACTTTTGACTTTTGAAAAATTTTCCCTAGAATCATTTTAGGGAAACAAGACATTCTTTTACGTCTTAAGCATTCAAGACAAATATCTTTTTCTTTGACAATCATGATGCAAACCTGAGATATGATAGCTAAATTTATAACTTATGAAGTAACTTGTGGATTTTTGGAATTAACATTTGATTACTTTCCCTTTTTGGTATAATTCTTTTTGGCCTTAATGAACTGACTTAACCCATTCTTATCTTTTATTCGTTCCGTAACAATGTACAGTCTGACTCACTTCTTTGATGAGAAATCTATTGGTATTGAGACAATGATATACACTATAGAATTCTATCATCTTGGCCATCTAATAGGTACCTCAAAATTAACAGACCTAAGTCAGGCACAAATGGCTTGTAATCTTAGTTACTCAGGAGGCTGAAATCAATAATCATAAATTGAAGACAGCCCAGGTAGACCCTTATTGCAAATCAATCAGCAAAAAGCAAGAAGTGGATGTGTGGCTTAATTGGTAGAGTGCCAGTCTTGAGCAAAAAAAAAAAGGCAAGAAAGCTTGAAGCTGAGTTAAAGCTCCATCCCGGCACACATGCAAAATAAAAATAATATTAGGCCTAATTAAGTTCTTTATTCTTTCTCTATATGGCTCTACATTACTACACTCCTTTTCCCCTCATTTCAGAAATGACAATTCTACAGGTTATGTCCTTAAATCCAAACCTCTGGGGTCATGGCTGGCTTTTGTTTGTCTCTCATGAAAACCCTTGCAGCCATTCTTTCAAAATATCTTCTGAATCCAATAACTTCTCACCAGTCAAAAATGCATCATCTCTCACCTGGATTATGGTCTCCTTAATGAATCTCCCATTATGGACCTTTCCTGGAACCTATTTTCAATCTAGCAGTCAGAAGGAATTTATTAAAATGTAAGTGAAATCCTATCACTCCTCTGCTCAACTCCTCCAATGTCAGGCAGAATACACTACATAGTTTAGCTCACAAGGCTCTAGATCAGATTTTATCTTCTAACCTCATCTTCTTCTTTCTCTTGTTAGCTTTCTTTCTTCCGAGCTACATTGATATTTCTGGATCATTCCAAACATTCTTCTGCTTCAAAGTTTTTACAATTTATTTCTTCTCTTTGAAATGGGAATGGCTCACACCTTTGTATCACTCAAATTTGTTCTCAAATGTTCTGTTATGACAGAGGCCTTCCTTGGGTCACCTTGCAGCATGCCACAACACTCTCTTACCTTTTACCGTTACTGCATTTTACTTCACAGCACTTGTCACCAACAACTTTGTTTGTCTATCTCTGCACTAGACATACAGCTCCTTGGGAAACAAGAATTATTTTTGGCTAATTTATAACTTCTTTTTGCAGTACAGGGGATAGATCCCAGGGTCTTGTGCGTGCTAAACAAACTTTATGACTGACTTATATCCCTAGCTCATCATTATTAACTCATTCATACACTCAACACATCTAAAGAAATGGTTTGATAGCCTCATAGGTAAAAGGTCGCAAAACTTATAAAATCCCAAGATCCTCAGGTATTCTATACCCCTAACTCTAAGGCATGTTTGGATTATACCAAGCTATAGTGAGAAATGAAAAATGCCTCAGTTTCATAAGAAACTTGGCATTAGCACAAAGTGCCAAGCATATCAGATCAGAAGGGAAGTTGATAAGAAATTATGAGAGGCTTTGAACTTGATCAGAGTGAAAAACTGATTAGAATCAAGGCAGAATAAATACTCTAAGATAGATCAGTACTACAGCTGTTGGTAGCCCGATCCAGATAAAGTGGTTTGGGGAGGAAGAGGAATTTGTCATCATAAAGTAAAAATTAGGAGGGGTAGAGGAAGAGGTCAGCCTTAGAAGCTATTAAGAATCCCAACTTGGAGAGGGAGGGAAAACCACACCCACTTCAGAAATTAGTCAATGGTATTTTTCTGACCACCTTCTCCTCAGCATTCAGGGATTATAAAAGATTTGGTGGTTCAGGTATTGGGAATAGTGGGGGCAGAGAGCGAGAGTGAGAGAGCAAGTTACATGCAACCGAGGATGACACATGATTAGGAGTGCAAAAACTTCCAGGAAATTGGCTACAAGTTGGTAAAAAAAAATGGGTACATATTTACTTCATGACAGCCTACATTTATGGGCTTAAAGTGGATCATCAATATAACAAAATATATTGGAAGTGGTGCTGTGGCTCAAGTGGTAGAGCACCAGCCTTGAGCTGAAGAGCTGAGGACAGCATGCAGGCCCAGAGTTCAAGCCCCATGACTGACCAAAAAAACAAAAAGAAAAACAAAATATCTGCTCTAGAGAATGGCCCCACCAATCCAATTTTCCATTCAAAGGTTCAATATTGCTGTGATCTCCATTTTTATTCGATCTTTAAATTTTTTAAAAATTTATTTTTCCCTAACTCTTTTAAAACAAGCTTTAATTAGTTATATAAAGGGGTTTAAATTAAACATGCCAATTTATGAGTACAATGCATCTTGACCAATGTCACCCCTTTCTAGAATGGTCCTTGTTCTAAGTTCCTCTTCAGATTTCATCCAGGTCTACTTTTTTTGCTATTCTTTTATTTGTTTACCCATTCATGCTAGAAACACTTATTGATCCCCCCCCCCATCATATGCTTAATAGTTACAGGTGCTTTGATTGTTTCCTTGTAAACAAAACAAAAATTCTCTCCTTCATGAAGGTTACATTTTAACTATACATTTGCACTTTTTGCCCCTACTGACAAAGTCCTAACCCCTCTCTTCAATAATTTCCACTTTTTAAAATGGCTTCCTTCATTGGCACTTAGTCACATTGGCAAATGTCAGCTTAAAATTTTCATTTTCAAAATTATATTGAGTGAAGTAAGCCAGGCCCAAAGAAACATAGGTCCCATGGTTTCCCTTATTTGCAATAACTAGTATATGTTTGAGACAAGCAGAAATGGTCAGATAAGTTGATGTAAAGCAAAATGAACCCCACGATAAGGATTCAAATGGTTTTTCTTTCTGGCTATTGTTTCTAACATATTTATAAGTTTTTTTTGTTGCTTTGTATGTCCCTCCCCCACAGTATAACCCCTGTTTTACTGTATTTGATGTTGGTATAATTTGTGGAGGGGAAGGGAAAAAACAAATTGTTTGAATAGGGATACAGGTAGACTCATTGCAACAATGAGATGTACAAGATGTTATGTTTAAAATGAACTTTACAACATTGGCATGGGGGGGGGAAGGGGGAAGTGGGGGGTGGGGAGAGATGGAAAGGGATGGGAAGGGGAAACAAAGGAGGAAGCAACAATGCTTGATAAGAAATGTACTCATTGCTTGATAAGAAATGTACTCATTATCTTGCCCATGTAATTGTAACCCCTCTGCACAGTATTTTCACAATAAAAAATAAATAAAAATTAAAAAAAAGAAATGTACTCATTACCTTGCCCATGTAATTGTAACCCCTCTCGAGGGTATTTTCACAATAAAAATAGTTTTATTTTCAGCCATATACTAGTTATTGGAAATAAGGGAAACCATGGGACCTATGTTTCTTTGGGCCTGGTTTACTTCACTTACAATAATTTTTTCCAAATCTTTCCATTTCCTAACAAATGGGGCAATGTCATTCTTTCTGGTGAAGGCATAGACTTCAATTGCGTACATATACCACATTTTCTTGATCCATTCATCTACTGAGGGGCATCTGGGTTGGTTCCATATCTTAGCTATGGTAAATAATGCTGCAATAAACATAGTTGTGCTGGTAGCTTTAGTATGGCCTTGTTTGTGTTCACTTGGGTAAATGCCCAAAAATGGGATTGCTGGGTCATAAGGGAGTTCTATGTGGAGTCTTTTGAGGAACCTCCATACTACTTTCCAGAGTGGCTGAAAAAGGTTACACTCCTACCAACAATGCAGTAGGGTTCCCTTCTGTCCACATCCCCTTCAGCATCTGTTGTTATTAGAGTTCTTGATTATAGCTATTCTAACTGGAATGAGGTGGTATCTCAATGTTGTTTTGATTCGCAATTCTTTTATGGCTAGGGAGGTTGAGCATTTTTTCATGTGTCTATTGGCCATTCTTACTTCCTCTTCAGAAAAGTTCTCTTTAAGTCTTTAGCCCACTTACTTATTGGGCAGTTGTTTCTTTGAGGATTTGTTGTTGGGAGATTTAATTTTTTTGTGTTCCAAGTATATTTTAGATGAGACCCTTGTCTGTTGTATGGCTACTGAAGATGTTCTCCCAATCTGTGGGCTTTCTACTAATCTTGCTATCTATGTACTTTGCCATGCAGAAGCTCTGGAGCTTCATGCAATCCCATTTGTCCAACCTTTCTTTGATTTGTTGTGTTTCTGGGTCTCTATTAAGAAAATGTTGGCCTGTGCCAAGGAGCCCTAGAACTTCTCCTCTTCCTTCCAGTAATGTTTTCAGAGTGTCTGCTTTGACTCTGAGGTCTTTGATCCATTTGGAGTTGATTCTGGTACAGGGTGATATATAAGGATTTAGCTTTATTTTTCTACAGGTGATTAATTTTGCTAGCACCATTTACTGAAGAGGCTATCTTTCTTCCATTCTATTTTTTTAGCTCCCTTATCAAAGATTAGTCTAAGGCTGGGACAAGCAGAAAAGCTCAGACAAGATGATGTTAAGTGAAATGAACCCTAAATTGGGACACAAGTGGTTTTTTCTTCCTTGATATTGTTTCTAAGGTAGCATGTGATTGTTTTGTTGCTTTGTATGTCCCTCCCCCATGGTATAACCCCTGTTTTAACTGTATTTGATGTTGGTATAATTTGGGGAGGAAGGGAAAAAACAAAATGTTTAAATAGGGATACAGTTTGACCCATTGCAACAATGAGATGTACAAGACGCTATGTCGAAAAACAAACTTTACAATTTAGGTGTGGGTGAGGGATGTAGTTGAGGAGGTGGGAGGGACGGGTTGGGAGAGGAAAAACAAAGTAGTAGGCAACAATGCTAGATAAGAAATGTACTAATTACCTTGCTCATGTAACTATAAACCCCTGTACAGTATTTTCAGAATAAAAAATTTATTTAAAAAGTTTTATTTTCAGCATAAAATGATATTGCTTTGTAACCCCCTCTAGAAACATTTCATTGGCAGATGTATTCAGATATATGCCATCTTTGAATCCAGATGGCATTGCAGCAGCCCAGAGCTATACATTCTAGAAACTTCAATGGGGTAGCATTCTCTTAATTGACAGACTAATATTGAAACAGAGTGATTCAAAGATCCTGCCCAGGAGCTAACTCAACATTTTATGGTATCCCACAGAATATACTAGTAATTAACTCAAAGCTATTACATCCATAATAGGGATGGTTTTCATTGGTGTGCCACTATTTAGCTGAAGGGGAGTGAACATCACCATTGTATACTATAAATACCAAAGTGAGCCAAATACTGGGCTGGATTCTAGGGTTACAAGAAGGGAAATTAGTATTTGCCTTCAAGGAACTTACACACTAGTTTTAGAAACTTGAGTTCAGATTTTGAAAGAGTGGCAGATATCACCATTGACATGATTATCATTGGATTTGACATATAAAAGCCAGATATTGAAAATCTCCAAAGGTAGAACTAAATCCATAAAAAATATTCAGGGTCTATAGAAGAGAGGTAATCTTTATGGAAGGTGACTTTGAGAGTCACAAATGATGTCATAGCCTTCAAAAATATTAAGAAAGAACTGAAGCTATGTGGAGTAGGAAGTAGGAGGATGCTTGCCGAATTGATTCTATATCAAAAGACCGATTGAGGCTGGAGAAATCTTACATGACCTTGAACCTCTGAATAATATATGAGATGATAAAGTGCATTTGTTATTAAAAAAACTCAAAAGTGATAAAGGATCATTTGGTTAGACTTACCGTCTGTACCTTCACTGCTTTTGCTTCTTTTATTGCGGCGAACACGCCTATTTTCCTCTTCAGAGTATGATTTTTCATCAGGGAAGAAGAAATTCATCAGGGCCATCTGTAAAAATAATAATAAAATGAGTCCAAGTTTGACCCCAGTTAGCTATAAGCCAATGCTTACAGAACAAACTAGCTTTCAACAGATGGTCTACCTTTTCCTTAATTTCAAGAAGTTTAGAGCCTGAGCCCATGTTCCCCTCAGTGTACAAATGCTTCTATTACATTTTTCCCCTGTGCCAGTACTGGGGCTGGAACTCAGAGAAGGGGCACTGTCCTTACCTCTTTCACTAATGGCTACTGTTCTACTATGTGAGCTTCTTTCTTTTGGTGGTTAAGTGGAGATAAGTCTCATAGAGGATAGAACTGTGGTCCTCAGGTCTCAGCCTCAATTAGCTAGGATTACAGGTGTGAGCCACTGACACCTGACTAGATGCTTTTATTACTTATATCACTACTATGCCAAGCATATAAGCACAGAATTTTGGTTAATCACTGTGTCCTCTCTCTCTTCTTCCATAGTATCTAATAAAAAATATATCAGGTCACATTTACCCATAAAATTCTGGGGTTCATTCTTAAATGAACTAGAGGAAGCAATCCAAAATTTCATATGGAACAATAAAAGACCCCAAATAGCAAAAACAATCCTTAGCAGAAAGAACAGTACTGGAGGAATATCAATATCAAATTTCAAACTCTACTACAATCCCCCAACAACAAATTCTTAAAGAAACAACTACCCAATAAATAAGTGGGCTAAAGACTTAAAGAGAAACTTCTCTGAAGAGGAAAGAAGGATGGCCAATAGACACATGAAGAAATGCTCAACCTCCCTAGCCATAAAAGAAATGCAAATCAAAACAACATTAAGATACCACCTCACCCCAGTTAGAATGGTAAAAATCAAGATCTCTAATAACAACAGATGCTGGAGGGTATGTGGACAGAAGAGAACCCTACTGCATTGTTGGTGGGAGTGTAAACTTGTTCAACCACTTTGGAAAGTAGTATGGAGGTTCCTCAAAAGACTCCACATAGAGCTCCCCTATGACCCAGCAATCCCACTTTTGAGCATTTACTCAGTCACAAACAAGGCCATACTAAGGCTACCAGCACAACTATGTTTATTGCAGCATTATTTACCATAGCTAAGATATGGAACCAACCCAGATGCCCCTCAGTAGATGAATGGATCAAGAAAATGTGGTATATATACACAATGGAATTCTATGCCTCCATCAGAAAGAATGACATTGCCCCATTTGTTAGGAAATAGAAAGACTTGGAAAAAATTATTTTAAGTGAAGTAAGCTAGGTCTAAAGAAACCTAAGTCCCATGGTTTCCTTTATTTGCAATTACTAGTATATGTCTGAGACAAGCAGAAATTGTCAGATAAGTTGATGTTAGGCCAAATGAACCCCAAGATAAGGATTCAAATGTTTTTTTCTTTTTTGTATTTGTTTCTAACACATTTATAAGATGATTTCTTTGTTGCTTTGTATGTCCCTCCCCCACGATATAAACCCTGTTTGCACTGTATTTGATGTTGGTAGACTTTGTGGAGGGGAAGGGAAAAAAGAAATGTTTAACTAGGGATACATGTGAAACCATTGTAACAATGAGATATACAAGTTGTTATGCGGAAAAACGAACTTGACAACTTTGGCCAGGAGTGGGGTGGTGGGGGGAGGGGGGAGAAGGGTGGGTATGGGAAGGGATGGGAAGGGGAAACAAAGGAGGAGGCAACAACGCTTGATAAGAAATGTATTTTACTCATTACCTTGCCCATGTAATTGTAACCCCTCTGTACGGTATTTTCACAATAAAAAATAGTAAAAGAACAAAAGAAAACAAAACTCTACTACAAAGCCATAGTAATTAAAACAGCTTGGTACTGGCACAAGAACAGACCTGAGGACCAATGAATAGAACTGAAGACACAGAAATGAACCCACAGACCAATAGCCACGTAATCTTCAATAAGGGGGAGAAAAAAATAGAATGGAAGAAAGAGCCTTTTCATTAAATGGTGCTGGAAAAATTGGTTAAACACCTGTAGAAAACTAGATCCTTATATATCTCCCTGCACCAGAATCAACTCCAAATGGATCAAAGACCTTGAAGTCAAAGGAGACACCCTGAAAACATTACAGGAAGGAAGAGGAGAAGCTCTAGGGCTCCTTGGCACAGGCCAACATTTTCTTAATAGAGACCCAGAAACACAACAAATTAAAGAAAGGTTGGACAAATGGGATTGCATGAAGCTCCAGAGCTTCTGCATGGCAAAGGACATAGGTAGCAAGATCAATAGAAAGCCCACTGATTGGGAAAATATCTTCAGTAGCCATACAACAGACAAGGGTCTCATATCTAAAATATACTTAGAATTCAAAAAATCAAAAAGTTAAATCCTCCATTAGCAAATCACCAAAGAAACAACCACCCCATTAATAAGTGAGCTAAAGATCTAAAGAGAGACTTCTCTAAAGAGGGAATAAGAATGGCCAGTAGACACATGAAGACATGCTCAACTTCTCTGGCCATAAAAGAAATGCAAATCAAACAACACTGATATTCCACCTTACTCCAGTTAGAATGGCTATAATCAAGAAATCTAACAACAACTGATGCTGGAGGGGAGGAGGCCAAAAGGCAACCCTAGTGCATTGCTGGTGGGAATGTAAACTTTTTCGATCACTCTGGAAAGCAGCATGGAGATTCCTCAAAAAATTACACATAGAGCTCCCTTATAACCCAGCAATCCCACTTTTGGGCATTTACCCAAATGAACACAAATAAGGCCAGACTAAAGCAACCAGTACAATTATGTTTATCACAGTATTATTCACCATAGCTAAGATCTGGAACCAACCCAGATGCCCCTCAGTAGATGAATGGATCAAGAAAATGTGGCATATATACACAATGGAATTCTATGTCTCCATCAGAAAGAATGATATTGCCCCATTAGTTAGAGACTTGGAGAAAATTATATTAAGTGAAGTAAGCCGGGCCCAAGGAAACATAGGTTCCATGGTTTCTCTTATTTGCAGTAACTAGTATATGTCTAGGACAAGCAGAAAAGGGAAAATTAAACTATGTACATATGACCATATAAGATGATGCTAAGTGAAATGAACCCCAAGATAGGGACACAAGAGTTTTTATCTTTCTTGCTGCTCCTTTTTAACGTACTTATGTGATTTTTTTGTTTCTTTTGTATGTTCTTCCCCCATGGTATAACCCCTGTTGTCACTGTATTTGATTCTGGTACCCTGCATCTTGTATACACATTTTTCTAATTTGGGAAGGGGAAGGGAAATAACAAAATGCTGCAACAAGGACACAGATTGACCAATTGTATCAATGAGATGTACAAGACACTATGTTGAAAAGGAACTTTACAACTTTGGGGGAGAGGGAGGACTTGGGGAGGTGAGGAAGGAAGGGATGGTGGGGAAAAACAAAGGAGTAGGTTACAATGCTCGACAGGAAATGTACTCATTACCTTACTCATGCAACTGTAAACCCTCTGTACAGTATCTTTACAATAAAAAATATATATTAAAAAAGACTATGACCCAGCAATCCCATTTCTGAGCATTTATCCAAATGACCACAAACAATGCCACACTAAATCTACCATCACATCTATGTTTAGCGCAGCATTATTTACCATACCTAAGATATGGAAGAAACACAGATCCCCCTTAGTAGAAGAATGAAGAAAATGTGATACACACACACACACACACACACACACACACAGGAATTTTATGCTTCCATTAGAAAGAATGACACTGCCCCATTTGTAAGGAAATGGGAAGACTTGGGGAAAAAATCATGCTAAGTAAAGTAAGCCCGACTCAAAGAAACCTAGGTCCCATGGTTTCCCTTATTTGTAATAATTAGTATACAGCTAGGATAATCTTAGCAGATGGGCAGAATACCTCAATAGCTATGTACATACGATGGTATAAGATGATGCTAAGCAAAATGAACTACAAGACATAGACACAAGAGGTTTTGCTTTGTTATTATTCTCAATATACTATGTGATTTTTTCTTTTTGTGTTTTATCCCCTATGGTATATCCTTTGTTGTCCCTGTATTCAATTTTGGTACCCTGGGTATTGTATATATGTTTATCTGAACTAGGGAAGGGAAGGGGAACAACAAAATGGTGAGACAAAGGACAAAGTGGTTGGAACCTATGTAACAGCAATAACCACAAGGAAGTATGTTGGATATGATCCTTATAACTTAGGGGGGTATTGGAGGGGCAAAGAAGGAGAAAAATGAGGGAGGGTGCAACAAGTTGGACAAGAAATGTAATCACTACCTTACTTATGTAACTGTAACCCCTCTGTACATCACCTTGACAATAAAATTTTAAAAAATTCTGGGGTTCAGAGGGACCCAGTCACAATTTTCTTATTTCTATTTACACTGACAAATGTCAGCTTAAAAATCTCATTTTCATCTTTGTAAAATCATACTGCTTTTTGACCCCTCCAGACACATTTCATTGGCAGATATTGCCAGACACATGCTGTGTTTGATGCCTACTCAGAACTAGCCTTGTGTTTGTTAGTCCCACTTGAACTTCATTATTATACAGTTCTGATTTTACCCCATTCCTGTTTATGCTGTACTTTGGTTGTTTCTACAGTGCTGATCATCCAACATGTGTATGGATTCTCTTGGGGAAGTTAGTCATGACAAAGAACAAAATTATTCTCTCCCTTTCCTAGTCTCTTGAAGCACTAATGGTCTATAAGACTCAATTTGGTCCACTGAAAAATATTCCATATTTTGTCAAATAGTTTTAAAAGAAAAAATTAAGCTTGCTCATCCTCAAAAACTAAGTGGGCATATGATAATATATTTGAATAAAATGAGGCTGAAAAATTGAAAGTCAGATGTTGACAGTTGATTATCTTATGTATTATAGGCATCCCTCATAATAATACAATATTTCATTTGTGAATGGGTTTGGTTCATGAACAATAATCATAGCTTAAACATATACCTGTTGAATTGAATCAAGATTTTTCAGCATGAGTGTGGTAAAAAGATGTGCATCAGCCAGGTGCTGGTGACTTATGTCTGTAATCCTAGCTACACAGGAGTCTGAGATATGATGATAGAGTTTTAAAGCCAGACATTTTGAGAGATTCCATCTCCCATTTCAAAACGCCAGAAAGTGGAGCTGTGGCTCAAGTGGTGGACTATCAGTCTTGAGTGAAAAAGCTAAGAAATGGTGCCCAGGCCTTGAGTTCAAGCTCCAATACTAGCACAAAAAAATGCGTGATGCGACTCATTAAAATGCACAAAATATCAAGTTAATAAGTGAATATAGTCATAAACTCTAACTTATCAATAGTTTTGCATTGCAAAACCTCTTTAGGCTAAACCAAAAGAATTTGCCATTTTGTTAGTCCAGCAATGTTAGATATCAGCAATTTCTCATGGTCAAACTAAGCAGTATTTTAGAGTTATTTGATTGGAATGTAAGATGTATTTTCCCATAGAAGCATAAAGTCTGGCTAGGTATACAGAAAGCTACTTAACCCACAATATGTACTAGTAACACGATAAAAACAAACTGCTATTTACAATAAATTTTTCACACCCGTGGTGGTAGTGTATGACTGTAATATCAGCAACTAGAAGGTTGAGGCAGGATGATAGCAAGTACAAAGCCAGCTTGTGCTACAATAACAACCAAGAACCAGGCTTAGTTGTAGAGTGCTTGCCTAGCATGCATGGAGCCCTGGGTTCAATTCCTTAGTACCATATAAACAGAAAGGGCAGGAAGTATTGCTGTGGCTCAAGTGGTAGAGTGCTAGCGTTGAGCAAAAGAAGCTTAGGGACAGTGCCCAGGCCCTGAGTTCAAGCCCCAGGACTGGCAAAAAAAAAAAAAACCCAAACAAACAAAGAAATCCTTTTGTGTTGGGAATGTGGATTAGTGGTAGAATGCTTCCCTAGCATTCATGAAACCCAGGGCTGGATTCCTCAGTACCACATAAACAGAAAAAGCCAGAAGTGGCACTGTGGCTCAAGTGGTAGAGCACTAGGCTTGAGCACAGAGAAACTCAGGGACAGAGCCACAGCCCTGAATTCAAGCCCCAGGACCGGCAGAAAAAAAAGGAAGCGGTTTCAAACACCAGGTTCCCTGCACAACTATCCCCAATCCCAATTATTTCAATTTTGTAAGTCATTCTGGATAGAAGAATTTTCTTAATAACTTTGAATGCTAAATTTTATTTTGTCTATTTTAGCTAGAAATTAGTCAACTTAGAACCTACTGGATATTTGAGACTATTTGTCTATTCATTTAAATGATCCCAGTGTATAATTTTTTTGTGCTGGTACTGGGGCTTGAACTTAGAACCTGGGTGCTGTTCCTTAGCGTTATTGCTCAAGGCTGATTACCACTTTAGTCACAGCTCTACTTCCAGCTTTATTTTGATGGTTAGTTGGAGATTCACAGACCTTCTCGCTCATGCTGGCTTTGAACTGTCATCCTAAGATCTCACTCAGCTTCCTGTGTAGCTAGGATTACAGGAATGTGCCAACAGTAACTGGCTGAGAGGATTTTTTGTTATTTTTCTTTTTCTTTTTGTTTTTCCTCTTTGTCACTGTTTGATTTATGTACTTTCTATCTTGTATGCAAGTCTATCTGTTTGGGGGAGGTAGAGAGAGTACAGAAATGGTGGACGAAGGGAGAACAAATGCAGCAGTGATACTCCTAGACACTGTTGAAAATAAACTTTACAACTTGTAGGGGCAGAGAGGGAAAAAGATTGGAGAAAAATAGGGAAGAGGTGACACTGTTCCAAAGGAAATGTACTCA
This sequence comes from Dipodomys ordii, assembly GCF_000151885.1. NCBI lineage: Eukaryota > Metazoa > Chordata > Mammalia > Rodentia > Heteromyidae > Dipodomys > Dipodomys ordii. The sequence goes on along the minus strand of NW_012267358.1, from coordinate 2,624,341 downwards.
TTACCTGACCTATGTAACTGCAACTCCTCTGTATATCACCTTTATAATATAAATAAGTGAATGTATTATGAATGAATGAATAAAACAATTACATTACACAGTAATACTTGCTTTTGCTGGAGAAGAACTTAAGATTCTCTGGGGGCCAAAGGTTAAACACCTAGTACAGACTGGGAATAGATGAGGCTTCTTGGAGAAGGTGAAACCTAAAAGATGTCAAGGATTTGGTGTTAAAGGAGAAATAGTTAAGGAATTCTAGAAGCAGGGAGAACTGTGCTCAAAGGTAAAGGAGGGATTGTTAGGTTTTTGTCACTACACTATCTTTGAGTAAGTGCTAGGAACATGGAGAGGCAAAGTGAGAAATGGGCCAAGAGGTGATAAATCTTTTAGAGAAGTAGATTATGTTAAGGAATTTACAGTTGATCCTACCCAAAGGGCTCCTCACAAAGAATTTTCCCCTTTCTAAATTTTGGACCATATGAAACTTTGATGTAATTTACCTATAATAAAGAGTACAACTTTTAAGCATAAAATTTGAAGATATTCAACATCTTTGTTACTGCCACCCAAATCAAGATACAGAACATTTCTATCACTCCACAATCCTACCCTCTGTGGCAAGTCAACTAGTACTCTGATTCAATCATTATAACTTAGTTTTTCTCCTTCATTAGAATCATATAGTAAGATTTTCATTTACATGAATAAATATGATTTTTATTCAGTAAATCTGTGTGGTTCATCTATGTTGCTCCCTTTATCATTAATCCATTCCTTTTCAGTGCTCAGTAATATATCACGTGGCTCTATTGTGTTTTTTTTTAGTGCATTCATCTATTGATGCTCATTTGAGTTATTTCCTGTTTGGGACTATTATGAATAAAGCTAATATGAATGATCATGTATAAGTCTTGTTTATTTTTATGGGAGATACTTTGGAATGGGACCTCTGGGTTATATTTATGTGAAAATTACATGGTGGAAGGAAGTGTTGTCTGGTTTTTACTTTTTGTTTTCATTTTCTTTCTTTTCTATTTTTCTGAGTCAGGGTCTTGTGATGTAGCCCATGCTGGAATTGAGCTCATGATCCTCCCGTCTCAGCCTCTTGAATATTGAGATTAAAAGCATGTGCTACCATGCCACACTATTTTCCTGGGTGAGTATACCACTTTATATGCCCACTAGCAATGTACAAGAATCCCAGGGTTCTGCATCTTCACCAACATTCGGTATTGTCAGTATTTTTAATTTTAGCCACTCTGGTGGATGTGAAGTATTGTGGTTGTTTTTTGAGTTCTTAAACTTCTTTTTAATCTTATCTTGCTGTCAACTACCAGATTCACTTTACCTAGCTGTAACACCTTTTTTTGGTGCCTTCAAATTTGTTGCTTATCATCTGCTAGAAGCTTGACATCTACTTAAAACAAATAGGCTTATGCACAAACAGAATAAACAAATAGTTTATTCTGAGTGTGGTTTTTAAATGGCTTTTCCAGTAAGATGCATATTGTCTGGTGGCTTAGAGGCCATTTGTTTACTGCTTGATTCCTGGCTGTGTAATTTGGACAGACAAACTTGTAACATAACAGAGTTCTGCATGAGTAGGTTGTTATATATGGCTTTTCTAGGGAGAATCTGTCCCCCTAAATCTGTCCCAACTAAAACCTCAGAGTTTCTTCTGTATTTTTTGGGCCCCCTCAGGAGCACAGCTCCTGTGGGAATCTGGCAGAGGTACTTGCACCTTTGTATGGCCTAGTGGTAACAGTAAAAGAAATTGATCACATATGAACTGTTCCAAAGTGTCTGATACCAGCTTGTATGAACTTGAGCTCTCAGAACAAGAGTACTGAGGGAAACAGAAACTTATGCAAACAGCAGAAACAACTCTAGTTTCCATGGGTAGGAGGACGAGCTCAATGTCCCTCAAGAGCAGTCAATGAGAACAGGATATTCAATAAGTCAAGTATTCATTAGAAGGAGGACTGCATGTGTATGAAAATGCTCTGAGCAGTTTCTATTCTCTCAATTTAAAAACAATCTAGAAGAAAACATCAAGTGCTGCTCTAAATGGAATAGATTCCCTAATCATAGTGCTATTATTTGAGTGTAAATTAGAGGTTGTAGGGAAAACTCTCCTCTGTATATAGTATAATAGGTAAAGACAAAAATCAGCAGCTTCTCTTATGAAAAGTCTGAATTCTAGCTTTAGTTTTTGCATTCATTAGCATGGCCTCCAGAGGCAAGTTGCAGAATATGAACAAAAGTCTTCTCGTTCAGAATATTGCTTTCCTATTGTACAAGGGAGGAGGAATCAGGAATGTTGGCCAGAGTCAGGCATTTTGCTCAAGGGAAAAAATATCTAATTCTTTACACTTTATTAAGTGATTACACCCTTGTTTCCTATGGTAAAATTACATGGTAAACAGCACCTGCAGATTACAGGGATCTCAGATGGAAACAATTTGTTAACAGTGAGACATGAGGGATATATCCATTATTGCTAGTGACTCTCCAGATATTACTATGAACATTTTTTCTAATATTTAAACCCACAAAATTATTGGGTACTTTTTATACAGGACATAGAATGAATTTAATTCATTTTTCTACTTCATTGCTAGTGTATTTGATTATACTAGATGATTCATAGGAAATGACTCACAAGCCACTTGAGAGAAGAAGCCTGCCTTATCCATTTTTGTATACCTACTGCCTAGCTTTGGCCCAACACACAGTAGGCCTCTAATTAATATTTGTCTGTTGAAAAATTGAACATAGTCCATTTGTTGTGGTATAACAAAGCATCTGAGATTTGAAAATTTATAAAGCAGAGAAATTTATTTTCTCTCAGTTGTGGAAGCTGGGATGTGCAAAATGTCTTGCGTGTATATTCAATTGCCTGGTGAGAGCTACTACTATTTCCCTTCAAGATGGTGCCTTGTTACAGCATCCTCCAAGGGAAAGGAATGTTGTGTCCTCACTTAGTGGAAGATATAAGAACAAGACAAGTGAATGCTACATAAATTCTTTTTTGACACAGCCTTAATCCCACTCATGAGGGAGAAGCTTTTGTGGCCTGATTGCCTCATTTGTATATATGTGTGTGTGAGTGTGTGCGTGTGCACATGCACGTGTGTACTAGGGCTTGAGCTCAGAGCCTAGGCACTGTTCCATAGCTTTTTCTTTCAAGGTTAGTGCTCTACTACTTGAGCCACACCTCCATTTCCAGCTTTTTGCTTGCTAACTAAAGATAAGAGTTCCTTCCCAGGCTGGCTTTCAACATCATTCCTCAGATCCTAGCCTCCTATGTGGCTAGGATTATACGTGTGAGCAACTGGTGTCCAATTCAATTTTCTTTAAAAAAATTTATTGTCAAGGTGATGAGCAGAATGATTAGAATTACATACATAATGTAGTGAGTACATTTCTTCTTCTTCTTTTTTTTTTTTTTTTGGGTCCGGTTGTGGGGCCTGAACTCTGGGCCTGGGCGCTGTCCCTCAGCTCCTCAGCTCAAGGCTAGCACTCTACCACTTGAGCCATAGCGCCACTTCCGGCTTTTTTCTTTTTGCTTATGTGATGCTGAGGAATCGAACACAGGGCCTCATGCATGCAAGGCAAGCGCTCTGCTACTGAGCAATCTTCCCAACTCCCAGTGAGTACATTTCTTATCCAACTTGTTATCCCCTCCCTAATTTTTCTCCCACTTTCCTCCCCCCTCAACTTATACAGTTCATTTCCAACATGTTGAGTAACACTGTTGCATTAGCTCACCCTTTGTCTTACCATTTTGTTGCAGATGAGCAGAATAGCTCAATAGCTATGTACATATGACCATATAAGATGATGTTAAGCTAAATGAACTCCAAGATATAGAAACAAGAGGTTTTGCTTTGTTCATAATGTTTTGTGATGTACTATGTGATTTCTTCTCCCCTCCCCCCCATGGTTTATCCCCTGTTGTCACTGTACTTGATTTTGGTACCTTGGGTATTATATATACATTTATCTGAATTAGGGAAGGGAAAGGGAACAACAAAATGGTGAAACAAGGACAAAGGGTGAATCATGTTCTTTTTAAATGTTTTCCTCTTAATGTTCTTGAATAAATAATGTTTTTTCCCCTCATTTTAACCACTGCCATTACTACTGCCATCGACAACCACTTGGTTCTTTCAAATAAATCAAAATCACTTTTCTCTGATATATTTAGCATATTCTAGTAATTCCACCACAGCAAGATATGAGTATTGCTTGATGAATGTATCATGGATGTAAAATAAATGCAAAAGATGGTTCTGAACACTTGTGATCACTTGTGATGACATCCTTGCAATCCCAGCTATGCCAGATGGGAGGACCATGGTTTGAGGCAACCAAGGGCAAATCAGCTAGTGAGACCCTCTCTCATAAAAAGCCAGATGAGTTAGTAAACAGTTGTAATACGAACTAAGCAGAAGGGCATTTAAGTCCAGCCGGAGGCAAAACACAAAAATAACAACAGAAAAGTGAAACCCCAAACTACAGCAAAAGGGGCTAGAAGTGTGGCTGAAATGATAGAGTACTAGCCTAGCCAGTACAAGACTCTGAGTTCAAATGCTAGTACTGCCAAAATAAAAGGAATCATTAATGTAACATGTGTTGATAATCAATAAAACATCTGACAAAGGCCATTCAGGGTGTTATCTTCAGAACAAACACAGATTGGTGGTCATAGAGTAGAATTTATGAACTAGGCAACATGTTTAGCATACATGGACAAACAAGAATGCAAATGATAATGGGTTTCTTTGTAGTGCAAGGACCACACTACATAACAGGAAATAGTAGGGTTTCCAGTACACTATGTACTGGTTGCTGAACATGCCAGTTCCTGGGAGCAAGGGAATGAGAACATTGAACATTGATCACAGCATCCCATGGGAGCTGCCACTGGCAAGGTGGCTGCAGTCAGTCCAAATACTAAATGAAATTTGGCACCTTTAACATCTCTGATGAAGTGCTAGGGTTTGCCATCTCTGTTGTAGCTAGGTTGGAAGCTGATTGGAATGATGAAATAAAGCTAAATATAGAACCTTAACATACTTAACATTTTTCATCACATATACAGCTGAAAACAGTCACTGCAAACCTGTGTTTTTGTTTGTTCATTTTTTTTAACAAAAAATCACAGTCCAACAATGCAAGTGATTGTAAAGAAGAAGAAAGAAGACTATGCTTTGGGGAGATTTCTATAGTGTGGCTTCATGTAAAAATAAACTCCAGACAAGTTCAGCCTTTGGCTTTTCTCTCTTACAGGCACACACTACTGCACCCAGCCATTTTATTTCACTCCTACAGCTGGGATAACAGGTATATGCCATTGCATCCTGCCATTGGTTAAGATGGAGTCCTGCAAACTTGGTTTTGTGTGGGCTGGCCTTGAACTGCAATTCCCCCAATTTCTCCTTCCCAAGTAGGCAGGATTATAGGCTTTAGTCATTGTGCTTGGCTAAAGGCTTCACGTATCTTGGTATTAATTGTTTTCCCTCTCCTAAGCAGGAAGTGCCTCAAAAGTAGTTACATGTATGGGTTCAGAGTGTGTATAGGTCTTCCTCTGGAAAAGGGTGAAATCCATTGAATAGTAAGAGGGAAGGCGAGTTGTTATATGCAAAGGAGGAGATGAGCCCCTCCTTCAGCTTTCTATTTCCTAGGCTTAGTTCTATTCCTAACCTCCAACACAAAGCTGAAAAATCAAAGCTTACTGAAGTGCTTGTCATCAATGGACAATACAAGTTGTATCCAAATTCTATATTACTTTGAAATTCACAAATGCTACACATGTCACATTTACCTCATTAATCTCTTAGAGTCATGCTTAATATGAGATGGCAAGAGAAGACCACCACTACTGAGACTGAAAGTCATCTGGTCTACCAGCTTTAAAGCAGTGTTCATTGGTGACATATGTAGAGATGCAATGACACAGGAAACCCAAGCATATTTGTTATGGTGAGCCTATGGCATAACCACGAGCAGGGGCAAGTATAAGAAACACTCAAAATGATGCACTAAAGCACTACTTCAAATGATATAACATAGCCATAAGGCTGCTGGGGCAAATAGCAAAAGAGACCAGTTTGTGAAGCAACAATACGGAATGTGGGAACTTCTTTGGTGCAAAGGCTTTCAACTGACTACAAGCTAAACACAGAAATACAGAGAGTGACAGGTTAGCCAAATAGCAGCTGCAGCCACAAATCAAAATCAGTTTGAATGCATACTATGTAGAACAAATTCTAGGATGAAGATTCTTTGCTCTTCTCGATTGTGGATGAAATCATCAGTGATATCTTTGAACAAGAGCAAGGGCCACAATATATACTGGATATTCCTGCCTTCCCATAGTAGTGTCTGCTTACTTAATTTCTAGTTCTTCATACTTACAAAATGAAAGGCACTTTGGCACAAAAGGAGAAAAACATGTACTCCCACTAGTAATATATTTGTGGTTGTGCTCTGAAATCAGAAAACATTAGCTGAAATATATGTTCTGAATTATGAGTTCTTAAAGGGTCTTGAAATTTTTATAAAACTGTTATAATTTACCTTTACAAAGCTGGAGTGATATAGGTTAGAATGCTACAATGACTGAAATGAGATTGCCTGTGCAATCCATTTAGTTTAAACTAGCATTTTTTTCTCCTCTAGACAAACACATTGTACAAAATCTATGCTGTACCCCGTGGAGACCTAACCCACAGAAAATATCTATACTAAGTCACATTTGACCATGATTTTCAAGATTAAGTATAAAGTGTAAAAAGTGAGGAAACCAAAGACAGGTTGAACAAATGGGATTGCATGAAGCTCCAGAGCTTCTGCTCGGCAAAGGACAGAGCTAGCAAGATCAATAGAAAGCCCACGCATTGGGAGAAGACCTTCACTAACCATACAACAGACAAGGGCCTTATATCTAAAATATACTTAGAACTCAAAAAATTAAATCCCCCAACAACACATCCTTAAAGAAATAACCACTCCATTAATAAGAGGGCTAAAGACTTAAAGAGGAAATAAGAATGGCCAGTAGACACATGAAGAAATGCTCAACTCCTCAAACCAGAAAAGAAATGTAAATCAAAATGACATTGAAATTTTACCTCACTCCAGTTAGAATGACTATAATCAAGAAATCTAATAGCAACAGATGCTGGAGGGGGTGTGGCCAAAAGGGAACCCTACTTCATTGTTGGTGGGAGTGTAAACTTGTTCAGCCACTCTGGAAAGCAGTATGGAGGTTCCTCAAAAGACTCCACATAGAGCCTTCCCTATGACCCAGCAATCCCACTTTTGGGCATTTATCCAAATGATCACAAACAAGGCCATACTAAAGCTACCAACAGAAATATGTTTATCACAGCATTATTTACTATAGCTAAGATATGGAAACAATCCTCAGTAAATGAATGGATCAAGAAAATGTGATATATATATATGTGTGTGTGTGTGTGTGTGTGTGTGTGTGTGTGTGTGTGTGTGTGTGTGTGTGTGTGTGTATGAATTTTGTGCTTCCATCAGAAAGAATGATACTGCCCCATTTGTTAGGAAATGGAAAGACTTGGAAAAAATCATATTAAGTGAAGTAAGCCAGACCCAAAGAAATATAGGTCCCGTGGTTTCCCTTATTTGCAATAATTAGTATACATCTAGGATAATCTCATCAGATGAGCAGAAAAGCTCAAAAGCTATGTACATATGACCATATGATGCTTAACAAAATGAATCCCAAGATATGGACATAAGATATTTTCCTTTGTCATTGTTTTTAATGTATTATGTGATTTTTTTTGTTTCTTTTGTATGTTCTTTCCCCTATGGTATATACACTGTTGTCACCATATTTGATTTTGGTATCCTGCATCTTGTATATATATTTATCTAATTTGGAGAGGGGAAGGGGAATAACAAAATGCTGAAACAAGGACACAAGATGACCCAATGGACACTATATCGGGGGGGGGAGTGGATGAGGTGGAGGAGGGAAGGGATAGTAGGAGAAAAACAAAGGAGGCGATGCTTGATAGGAAATGTACTCATTACCTTATTCATGTAACTGTAACCCCTCTATATAGCATCTTTACAATAAAATAAAAAAATAAAAAAGTGAGGTAACCAGTAAAAAGAGTAGCAATCATCACAAATAGGAAGAGGATAATAGGTAAGAGCCAAATTAAGGAACTGTTGGTTCTGAGAGGGAAAATGTTCCAAATATTGTAGAAAAAGTAAGCAAAGATTGCAAGGAAAGATGAATTGTATTCAGTTTGGTATTAAAATAAGTTGTCCACTACAACTCAATCAGTGCTCTGATGGTGAAATAAAGGCTATAAACAATGATCCAAACACAGAGAGATTGGGTGGATATCAAGGAAATGAAAGTAGACATGTGGCCAGTGGACCATTTATCCAATACTAGCTCTCAGAAATGTCAGTACAGAAAATGAATGTCAGAGAGCCAAGCATGATGATACACACTTGTAAGCCCAGGATTTGTAATCCCAGAATTTGGAGGCTGAGACAGGAAGATCACAAATTTGAGATTGAGAGACAGACAGACACAGACAGACAGACACAGACAGAGTTCAGTGGATAAGTTTAAAAATAACAGGTAGACCAGGCACTGGTGGCTCACGCTAATTCTAGTTACTCAGGAGGCTGCAATCTGAAGATTGCAGTTTGAAGCCAGCCCAGGCAGGAAAGACTATGAGACTCTTATCTACAATTAACCACTAGAAAACCAGAAGTAGAGCTGTGGCTCAAAGTGGTAAAGCACAAGCCTTGAGCATAAAAGCCCAGCACCCAGGGCCTGAGTTCAAGTTGGGTGGGGGGAGAGTGAGAGTGAAGACAGAGAGAGAAAGACAGAGAAAGGAGAGAGAGAAGAAAGAGAGAGGGAAAGAGAGAGAGGGGGAGAGAGGGAAAAAGAGAGGAGGAAAGAAAGGAAGAGAGAAAGAGAGAGACAGAGATATATACAGAGAGAGAGAGAGAGAGAGAGAGAAACAGAAAGAGAGACAGAGTGGGGTTAGGCAGGATAGCATGTACTAGTCTAAGATACTGTGATAGAACAAGGAAGGAGTGACATTGCTCCAAAAGACATGTACTCATTACCTGAGTTACATAACTGTAACCACAGTATATCACCTTTCTCATAACAAAATATTTTTTAAAAGTCTAAGGTGTAAGAATCTTAAGGGCAGGCAAGCTAATAATTGATGATATAATCAGTGAGATTTAGCCCTGAATAAATGTTTGAAATAAATATAAGGAATGAAAAAAGAGCAAAGGGTGTGGGACCCACACACAAGTACAAAATTTTAAATACTGAAAAACTAGACTCACTAAGGGCATAAAACATTACCAAAAGGTAAGGCTAGGTAGTTGCAATGCCATTCTTAGTTTCCTTGGCACTTTAGTGCCTCTTGTGTCCAAATGTTTCTAGAGCTTCCCTTGAGGTAAAGAAATGTTCTGTGTCATGATGGTAGATCAATACTCTTTCAGGAGCTGTAAAGTTGAGAGGAAAACAATTTTATATGGATGTTGATTAGAATCCAGTACTAATTTTCTTTTATGGGAAAGCTGTGTGTGTGTGTGTGTGTGGGAAAGCTGTGTGTGTGTGTGTGTGTGTGTGTGTGTGTGTGCTTCAACTCAAGAACCTGGGTGCTAACTCTTAGCCCCTTAGCTTTTTCACTTCAAACCTCAATCTTCACATCTCAGCTGCCTGAGTAGCTAGGATTACAAGCTTGAGCCATGTGTGTGTGGCAATGAAAAGCTATTTTCTCAGAGCACAATGAGTGGAGAATGCTTTGTGCTGAGTGTTGTCTCAAAACTTGTTTCCCTAGTATATCAACAGAGCTACCCATTCACAAAGAAATTAGGATAAAATATAAACAAATGAAATGAAGTATAGCAAAACAACCTATTCATTAGAATCAACTGTATGCATATCAATTGGTTAATTGTTATTGTTAGGAACTGAATCTATCTTTTCATGGACCCATGGGAAATTAGATTTCATTACTGTCTACTTATCTCTTTTACAGAGCTTTAACCCTAATGAATCTTTTAATTTCTCCTAATGGGTAAACAATGTAGATTTGTCCAGTTCACAGCTAATTGATCTTAATTAGAAATCACAATTTTCTAAAGATCCACAGAAAGCTCATAAACTTTAAAATTTAACAGGAATTTAGGTATCAGAACCAAGGTGGCTGACTAATCAAACTAATTTACCTTATCTCTCTCCCAAGACCCCCATAAAATGAAATTTAAAATGATGCATAAAGAGAATAATCGAGAAAATAAGCAGAAAATAATTAGTTCATTTCTGAAGGGCAGAAGATGGACATTGACTGCTGAAAATGGGCAGAGAAAATGATAGAGGAGCTCAGTGCTGATCTGTCCTACAGGACCACAGAGAAGTTGAAAACCGGGTGCAAATGAAAGTAAAAAATTCATTAAAATTCTGTATAGATTAAATACATGCCTATCTTCCCACTGGATAGCATACCTATTATTTAGACATTTATTCCCAAGTCAAAAAAAATCAGAATGTTTTCTGTAAAGAAGATTAATAAATTGTATGAGAAAATTATTGTCCTAGAAAAAAACATTTCCATTCTAGAATTGAGACCTCTCCCTGCAGAATGACGTTTTGTACATAGGTGGGGCTTTTAGACAAACTGAAATTTCAAAAATCAAACTAAAGAGAAGATCCTTTCCAGAGAAGAAAAACATCAAGAGTTAAAGAGTTGAAATGGATTAATCAGATTAGTTGCTATAGAAAACAAGGGGTGAAATACCTTCAAATATCTAAGGGAAAATTATTTTGAATCTATAATTTTGTTCTTAATGAACTGTCAATTGAGTCTGATTGAAAAAGAAAAAAGTTAAATTATAAAGACTCAAAACTACACTTTTTATACTAAATACCTTCAAAGCTATGAAAGGATATATTCCTTGACAGAAAAGAGAAAATTTTAAAATAGTTAATAATATAAATTCTGAATAGGGATTTTCAACTTATAGAATTAACCAATATATAAAAGCACAGCCTATATAATGATAAATAGTTATAAGGAAGAGTAAAACATAATTGTTATCTCTCTTGGAAATGTAAAAAAGTAAAAGAATAAAGGAAACAAGTTAGTAGACCAGCAGAAGAACAGGGAATTCATGGTCTTACTTACAGAGTTAAAACATATCATCTATATTTTATGGAACATAAACTGAGTCAAAGTGGGAGCTGGTGTATCATGCCTGTAGTGATAGACTGAGATCTGAGAATCATGGTTCAAAGCCAGCCCTGGCAGGAAAGTATTTGAGACTCTTATCTCCAATTAACCACCAAAAAGGCAGAAGTAGAGCTGTGGCTCAAGTGGTAGAGTACCAGCCTTAAGTAAAAAAAAAAAATTAAAAAAATATATAAGCTTAGGGACAGCGTTCAGGCCCTGAGTTCAAGCCCCACTACCTGTAAACCCCCTCCCTATCACATAATCAGTAGCACTCCAATAAGGAACACACAGAAAGAAATCAGGAAAACAATTATGCTCACAATAGCATAAAAGAAATTTCTTAGGTGGATGATTAACCAAGGAAGTGAAAGATTTCTATTATTAGAACAATAAATCCTCTAAGAACAAAACTGAAGAAGACACCAGAAAATGGAAAGAATTGGCAGAAATAATATTTTAAAAATGGCCATGATGCTGAGAAAACTCGTTATCTACACACAGAAGACTAAAACTAGACCTGAATCTTTCACCCTGTACAAAAATCAACTGGAAATGGATCAAAGATTTTAATGTAAGACCTGAAACTCTGTAACTACTTATAGGAAGATCTAAGGAAAACTCTTGAAGATATAGGGAGTTAATTATTTCTTGAGTAGGACTCCAGTTGCCTAGGAAACATGAACAAGAATAGACAAACAGGACTGCATCAAATTAAAAAGTTTCTGCACATCAAAAGAAACAATTACCCGAACCAAGAGACAGTCCACAGAATGGGAGACAATCATCCCTGTTAGTGAATGGATGGAGGATTAATATCCAGAATACATAAAGAGCTAAAAAAAAACCAGCCCCAACCCTGAACAACAATAAAAACCCCATATAATCCAATTAAGAAAGGGGCAAGAGATGTGAATAGGCAGTTCTCAGAAGTACAAATGGTTAACATATATGAAGAAATGTTCAACATCCTTAGCCATAAAGAAAATGCAAATAAAACTCCACTAAGATTTCATCATAGTCAGAATGGTCATCATCAAGAAAACAAACAATAAATACTGGTGAGATGCATGGGGGAAAAAAGGAACCCTCATACACTGTTGGTGGGAATATAAACTACTGCAACCATAATGGAAATCAATATGGAGGCTCCTCAAAAAACTAAAGATAGATCTACCTTACAATACCCACCATATCGCTCTTGGGAAGATATTCAAAGAAAAGTAAGTCAATATACCAGAAAGATATCTGCACATTATGTTTATAGCAGCTCTGTTCACAATAGCATATGTATGTGTGTATATACATGTATACACACACACACACACACACACACACACACACACTGTTTAAAAATGGGGAAGCAAGGAGGTGAAGAATGATTGTGGGGGGTAAATTTGTTCAAAGTGCACTTGTGCCATGTGTGGAAATATCACAAAGAAACCCCCTTATATTACAAATATACACTAATTAAAAAACAAAAAGAAAGTCTGTCCTTGGTAATCTTGGTACACAGCACCTGTAACAACTCTGTCACTCAATTGCTTATGGGTATTAAAAATAGTAATTTGGGCTGGGAAGGTGGCTCAGTGGTAGAGTGCTTGCCTTGCATGCCCAAGGCCCTAGGTTTGATTCCTTAGCACCATATAAGCAGAAAAAGCCGGAAGTGGCACTGTGGCTCAAGTGGTAGAGAACTAGTCTTGAGCTGAAGAACTGAGAGGCAGAGCCCAGGCCCAGAGTTCAGGCCCCAAGACTGACAAAAAAAAATAGTAATTTATTCCAAGTTAGCAATAATGTCTGACACTATGTTGGAAACAAACTTTACAACTTTTGGTGGGGGTGGGGAGGGAAAGGAGTGAGGTAGGTGGGGGAGGAAAAGGATAGTAGGATAAGACAAAGGAGTGGGTAACAATGTTTGACAAGAAATGTATTTATTACCTTACTCATGTAACTGTAACCCCTCTGTATAGCATCTTTACAATAAAATAAAATTTAAAAAAAGAAAATACCTGAAAGAAAGGGAAAGGTCTAAATGTGTTCCTCAAACAAAAGACTTAAATGAGCAGAATAACTGTGCTGGGTCAGGCAGAGTATAATTAAGATAAGCTTCATTTAACACATCATAGGGCTGGGAATATGGCTTAGTGGTAGAGTGCTTGCCGAGCATGCATGAAGTCCTGGGCTCAATTCCTCAGCACCACATACACAGAAAAAGCTGGAAGCAACACTGTGGCTCAAGTGGTAGAGTGCCAGCCTTGAGCAAAAGAAGCTCAGGGACAGCGCCCAGGCCCTGAGTTGAACCCCCAGGACTGTCAAAAAAAAAAAAAGCATCTGTCCCATTAAAGGAAAAATATGGTGTATTCCAAGCTGGGTGCTGTTGGCTCATGCCTGTAATACTAGCTGCTCAGGAGGCTGAGCTCTGAGGATTGCGGGTCAAAGCCAGCCTGGGCAGGAAAGTTCGTTGGACTCTTATATCCAATTAACTACCAGAAAGCTGGAAGTGGCACTGTGGCTCAAGTGGTAGAATGCTAGCGATGAGCTTAACAGCTGAGGGATAGGCCAAGAGTTCAAGCCCCACAATTGACAAAAAACAAAAAACAACACACACACACACACACACACACACACACACACACACACACAAAACAAAATCACAGAGTTACTGAAGTCTAAACTAGGCAGATAAAGAAATGAGCAGATTATATGGGAGCAGTTGCCAGAACTGAACAGAAAGAGTTAATAGAGTTAAAGGTACTAATCACAGGGGATCAGGACTAGAAGGGTTAGGACAGTGAAACATTGCTTACATTATAAGCTTTTATGTACATAGTTTCTATTTTAAAAAACCATATGCATGTATTACTTTATAAGACATAAAAATAATCATATGGATATTTCAGAATCAACCAGGAACCTTGAAACAGGAATCTTCTAAATTCAAACCAGCCTCTGAGAAGCTTATGAGGAAAAGAATGCTGGCAAGGGGCCATCTAGGCACAGCTCCTGTCTCTAGTGTATAACCTGCTCTTTTCCCTCATAACAACTGAAACATAACACAAACTCTGGATCAACTTATGATCAGCTTTGTTTTCAGCCACAGGGATTATTTTTATAGCCTTATAGACATACATTAATTTGCACAGTTATTGTGTGTGTCTGTGCTGGTTCTAAGGCCTGAACTCAGGGCTTAGGTGCTATTCCTGAGTTTTTCTGCTCAAGGCTAGCACTCTACCTACCATTTGAGCCACAGCTCCACTTTCAGATTTTTTTCCTTTGGCAATTAATTGAAAATAAGAGTCTAATGGACTTTTCTTGCCCTGGCTGCCTTCAAAACCATAGCCCTCAGATCTCAGCCTCCTGAGTAGCTAGGATTACACCAGTGACTGGCATTCTGCATATTTTCTTTCTTTCTTTCTTTCTTTTGTCAGACATGAGGCCTGAGCTCTGGGCCTAAGCGCTGTCCCTCAGCTCTTCAGCTCAAGGCTAGTGCTCTACACTTGAGTCACAGTGCCACTTCTGGCTTTTGTGGTGCTGAGGAATCGAGCTGAGGGTCTCATACATGCAAGGCAAGCACTCTACCACTGAGCCACCTTCCCAGTCCCTGCATATTTTCTTAATGTTACATTTTTTGGATATTTTACTTTTAAGTAACTGTACAAAGGAGTTACCATTTACTGAAGCAGTTAATGTATACAGTTCATCTTAATCAATGTCATGCCTTTCAACATTTTCACCCATCCCTCCCACCCACCCCTTCCATTATTTATCTTAATTTTTGGTTATGTATTGAATCTTTTTGCCATTTAGCAAAGCAGTTTATGTGTACAATGCACCTTGATCTCACCACTTCAACATCTTCACTCCCCTTCTACCCACCCCTTCCTGTACATTTCTCAATGCTGTGGTATATATACTGAATTCTTGTTTGCATTCTCCCCACTTCCCCCTTCATTCTTTTACTCCTCTTCCCTTGGCCTCACCCTCCTCTCTCGCAAGTACTCAAGTCCTGGCACTTATTTTTTGGGGCTTTGACTTATTTGCACTGTCCATACAATCTATTACACAGTCTAGGTAATTCATCTGTAACCCCTTGCTTGACACCCAGTGTGTTAAGATGTATAGCCACATTCTACTTACTACAAATGAAGAAACCATGCAACCTATGTTTCTCTGGGTCTGGCCTACTTTGCTCAATATAATTTTTTCCAAGTCCTTCCATTTCTTTACAAACTGTACAGTATCAGTCTTTTTGATAGATGAGAAGAATTCCACTATGTATATATACCGCATTTTCTTGATCCATTTGTCCAATGAGGAATATCTGAGCTGATTCCATATCTCAGCTAGGGTAAATAATGTTCCAATGAACATGATTGTGGTGGTAGCTTTACTGCATCAAAGTACATAGTTAACATGGTATGGGAAAGATATAGCTAACAAGCTAAATAGAAAGTCAACAGAATGGGTGATGATTTTCACCAGCTATACATCAGACAAAAGTCTAATATTTAAAATACACTTAGAAGTCAAAAATCAAAGCCTCAAAAAATAAACCCTCAAAGAAATAACAACCCAATTAATAAATGGGCTAATGACTTAAAGGAGACTTCTCAGAAGTAAAAATCGCCAATAGAGACATGAAAACACATTCAACATCTCTGACCATAAAGGAAATGCAAATCAAGCCAACATTGAGATTCCACCTCACCCTAGTTAGAATAGCTATAATCAAGAAATCTAATAACAACAGATGCTAGAGGGGATGTGGCCAAAAGGGAATGCTATTACATCATTGGTAGGAATGTAAAATTGTTCAAACACTCTGGAAAGCAGTATGGAGGTTCCTGAAAAGACTAAACATAGAGCTTCCCTATGACCCAGCAATCCCATTCCTGTGCAGTTATCCAACAGACCACAAAAAGGTCAATCTGCACATTTTAAGTGTTCAACTTGATAAATTTTGATATATGTATGTAGATTTGTAAAATCCTCATCACAATAAAAGTAATGAAGATACCTATGCAAGTTTCCTCTTTTGTAATCTCTTCAACTAATCGGGATTCTAATGCCCTTTGCATTCGAAAGCAACTGCTAATCTTACAACTATGGATTACTTTTAATTTTCTATAAATACAGTATATAAATAGAATCACACATATGCACTCTTATTTTTAAGGATTTTTTTTTGTGGTGCTGAGGACCAACCTCAGGGGCCTGCACTTGCCAGGCAAACACTCTTCCACTGAGCTAAAAATAAAATTCCCAACCCTACCCTTAACTTTTAACCCCCACTCAGCTTTTTAAAACTTAATATAATTATCTTGATATGACATATGTCAGTAGGTCATTCAAAGCCAGCCACGGCAGGAAATTTTATGAGAGTCTTATCTCCAATTAACCACCCAAAAGCCAGAAGTAGAGCTGTGCCTCAAATGGTAGACTGGCAGCCTTGAGTGAAAAAAGCTCAAGGACAGAGCCTAGGACCTGAATTCAAGATTCAGTTTTGAGGGGCTGGGAATGTGGCTTAGTGGTAGAGTGTTTGCCTAGCATGCATGAAGCCCTGGGTTTGATTCCTCAGTACCATATAAACAGAAAAAGGTGGAAGTGGTGCTGTGGCGCAAGTGTTAAGAGTGCTAGAGTGCAAGCCTTGAGCAAGCTCAGGGATGGTGCCCAGACCCTGAGTTCAAGCACCAGGCCTGGCAAAAAAAGATTCAGTTGTGAAGATTCAAGTCTTATTTGAAAATTTTAATTTATATTGTTTATTGTTAGTATATAGGAATATAAATGACTTTTAAATATTGATCTTATGTCTGATGAACTAGTTATATTGGCTAACTAGCATATTTCTTAAGACTTTTACAAGGATGATCATGTAATCTTCATATAAAGACAGTTTTGCTTCCTTTCAAAACTGGTCCCACTTATTTTGGTTCCCTTTTTTGACTGGCTAGAGATTCCAGAACAATGTTGACTAGAAGCCATGAAAGTATACATCCTTATCTTGTTCCTGAATTTAGAGGAAAAATATTTAATGTTTCATCATAAAGTATGTTGTAAGCTATACATTTTAGCAAATGCCATTTATCAAATTGAGGAAACTTCTCTATATTCCTAAGTTTTTTTTATAATAATGAATTGGTTCTGGATGTTGTTAGGTACTTTGTATGGATTGATGAGATAATGAGTTTTCTTCTTGAGTCCTTTAGTAAATTATATTGTTTTATCCCCATTAAAAAAGTAGGGCATAACTGACACACAAGTTGAAAAACAATCCAATGAACACCAACTAGAACATTAGGAGAGGAACTCACAATCTTGTCTAAGTGAGTAGATATTTTCCTTTCTGTCCATTCTAGCATCTATCAATTTATGAATACTTACTAAGTACTTATTTTAATCAACTAATATACAAAGCACAGAGTATCTTCTTCTGAGGCTCACAATCTATTAACAAAGTAAACAACTAATCAGATTAATTGGACTAAAGCTTTAGTAAAATCATGGACAGAAGTCAGTGGGACCAAAATAGAGGGAAGAATGTAAATGGATTTATGTGTGTGCTGGTACTGGGAGTTGTTTCTCAAGGCTGGTGCTCTAATGTTTGAGCCATACCTCCACTTTGCTTTTTACTGTTTAATTGGAGATAAGAGTCTCATAGACTTTCCTGCCTGGTTTGGTTTTGGACCTTGGTTCTTCGATCTCAGTTTCCAGAGTAGCTAGGATTAGAAGTGTCAGCCAATGGTGTCCTGCAAGGAGGGAGTTTTTATGTTTGGGATGTGGAAGTCTGGAAACAACTTTTTTTTTATTTTATTTGTGAACATACTGTACAGAGGGGTTACAATTGCATGGGCAGGATAATGCATACATTTCTTACCAAGCATTGCAGCCTCCTCCTTTGTTTACCCTTCCCATCCCTTCCCAGCCTCCCCCCTCCCCCCCTGGAAACAACTTTTGAGCTGATTTTATGGGTTATGCAAGAGAATTTTGGGCAAAAGTGAGAGAGGAGCATGTCAACAAAGTACCTCAGGGCAACAGAATAATGGTCAGGCAGTCTTAGAAATCCTGAAATATTCTGGGCGCTGGTGGCTCAAGCCTGTAATCCTAGCTACTCAGGAGGCTGAGATCAGAGGATCGCGGTTCAAAGCCAGCCCGGGCAGGAAAGACCGTGAGACTCCTATCTCCAAAAAACCACCAGAAAACCGGAAGTGGTGCTGTAGCTCAAATGGTAGAGCGCTCGCCTTGAGCTGAAGAACTGAGGGACAGCGCCCAGGCCCGGAGTTCAAGCCCCACGACCGACAAAAAAAAAAAAAAATCCTGAAATATCTATCTATCATCTATCTATCTATGTGTGAATAACTACTATCCTTTAACCCCAAGCATACTTATACTCCAGAGTCTACTATCAGTCTGTAAAGAAAGTGAGTGTCACTGGCAAGCAATCAGTAACTCTGAGTAGTTTCTTTGGGTAGTAGTCTAACCTTAGAATCACATCAATCAGTCATTAGGCATGCAATTAGAAATATGCTGGCATCAAAGCTTGTATGTTTTCCTAGGGATCTAAATTATCATTTGCTCACTCTGATTATCCCAGCTCCATCATGAGCCAAGTTCTATCTAGCATTGCCAAAATCCCAGCAAGAATGTTTTTAATAGCTTTAAGCAAGTTTTAAAATTTCTTTGGCAAGTCAAGCTAGCTGTACAGTATCTTGCTGTGGTCTTGAATTGACATTGAATGGGGACCATTCAGAGCCAAATACTAAGTAATAAATAATCATGTTAGTACTGAAATCTGTGGGCATTTGCCACTCATAATTTTCATGCTTACTTATACTAGTGGTAACTGTTGAAATAGTAATCAGACATTATCTCTTATCAGCTGGTACCTAGTTGTATGGAAAATGCTGCCATATCCTGCCTGAGAGTTAATTAAAAATGTTTTGCATTACTCCTTGCCAAGAAAGGTCAAATTCTGTTACAACAAATACCTTTAATACAATGAGAACTTTTATGAAATGAAGAAATTTCTAATGTAACTTAGTAGCAAATTTATTTCTAGCAATGTTTCATACATATTCGAGCCCAAAGAAACCAAAGGATCTGAATTGCCAATTTAAGTGGGTTTATCTTGTTTGTGTTTGTATATGTGTGCTGGTGTTAGAGCTTGAACTCAGGGCCTGGGCACTGCCCCTGAGCTTCTGTTTGCTCAAGGTTAGTGCTCTACCACTTGAGCTATAGCTCCAATTCCAGATTTGGGGGAATGGTTAACTGTAGACAACAATCTCACAGATTTTCCTGCCCAGACTGGCTTCAAAACACAATCTATAAATCTCGACCTCCAGAGTAGCTAGGATTATAGGCATGAGCTGCAGGTGTCTTGCTTGTTGTTGTTTTTTAAATAAAGGATATTAAGCTAACAAAACTATCGTGAGTTCCTACTTCAGTGTTTTTCAAATATTCCACTAAGTTCCTCATTCAGATGGCAACCTGTTTCTCAAGGAAGTATCCTTAACTTTACCATTATCTGCTTTGTCTCAGTACCTGCCAAAGTGTTTGTCAAATTTAACTTTCTGTACTTTATGTTATGAAACAGTAGTTTTTGTGTGTGTGTGTTCAAAGATAAAAATGTGGCTAGGTGCTGGTGTCTCATGTCTGTAATCCTAGCTACTAAAGAAGCTGAGATCTGAGAGATCTGAAGATCAAGACTCCAAGCCAGCCCAGCAAAAAAGTTTGTGAGATTATCTTGCCCATGTAATTGTAACCCTCCTGTACAGTATTTTCACAATAAAAATAAAAAATACTACATAAAATACTACACAAAAAAGTCTGTGAGACTCTTATCTCCAATTAACCTGCAAAAAACGTGGAGCTATGTCTCAAGTGGGGGAGCATCAACCTTGAGTAAAAAAGCTAAGAGAGAGTAGAAATATCTGAGTTCAAGTAACCACACACACACACACACACACACACACACACACACACACGCACACACACACGCACGCACACACGCACAAATAAATATTACAAGTATTCTTTTCATTGTAAAAATTGTTTCAGTTTTTATATGTGCTGTATTGCTAGCTATCACCACCTTATACTTCTACCTCTTCCAAGAGATTTAACCTTTGTCTAAATAAATTTACTCAAATAGTTCGAAAACCATCCATCCACAGCAATACAAAAATATGTGCACTTCCACAAACCACCATATCATTCATCAAACACCAAATGATAAACTACTATGTACCACATGAATTACTGAAATGAAGTAGGAATACAAAAATAGCAGTAACATATGAACATTGCCCCTTGCATACTAACAGTTTATTAGGATGACTGTGACCAGTGCAACTATCATATTGCTCATGAATTGACATGGGAAAGGCCAAGACTACCATCTAGGAAGGTGACATCTGAACTGGCTTCTGTAGGTTGGGCACATTGTTAGAGAAAGATGGAACTGAAGCATATGATAGGCAGAAGGAATAGCATATAAATAGCATATATTGAAACATCCCCCTTTCGTCTTCCTTTCCTCAGGTATAAAATGGGAGCCAACAATTACCTTATATGTTTGTAATAGTAATATACACAAAAGTGCCTGGTACTCATTCATGTTCAATCAATTGGAATTTACATTCTGTTAATTTTTCAAATGAATTTGGTTTCAACACTTTTTTAAACCTAATATGCCCCTAAGAAATCGCATATCTTGTAAACAAAAAAAAACAAACAAAACAATAGGGATTGAAGGGGGAAAAGGTACGTTTGCAGCTTAGGAGAAACAGGGACATCTTGGTAGTGCTGAGTAATCCTCAGAGGACTCAAGTTTGTATAAAAGGACAATGAAATTCTGCGCTGGTGGCTCACACCTGTAATCCTAGCTACTCAAGAGGATGAGATCTGAAGATCAGGGTTCAAAGCCAGACCAGGCAGATAAGTCTTTAATACTCATCTCCAGGGCAGACAAGTCCATAAGACTCTTATCTCCAGTTAGTGACCAGAAAACCAGAAGTGGAGCTGTGGCTCAAAGTGGTAAAGCACAAGCCTTAAGCAAAAGAGCTCAAGCGCCACAACTGACAAAAGAAGGAAATGAAAAGAAGGTACTGCTGGCTCATTTCTATAATCCTAACTACTCAGGAGTCTGAGATGTGAGGATGAAGGTTCAAAAATAGCCCAGGCCAAAAAATCCTCCAGACTGTTAGCTTCAAAGCAGGAAGAAAAACAACTGAAACTGGAGCAGTGGCTCAAGTAGTACAGGCTTATAGAAAAAAGCTAAGCAAAGGCAAGAATTGCTGAGTTCAAGTCCCAGTACCAGCACATATACACAAGAAAAGTTCTATGAAAAGGCAATGAAAATTAGATACAAGGTTTATGGTGTAGTCCTGTGAGAGAATGATTGCTTAGCATGTATGACTCTCTGGTTTCTACCCTCAGTATTATAGAACAAATATGAGGATCAGACATAAGTATATAATAGTTTCATTGAAGAACTCCTGCATATATATTTTGAGTACATTTTAGTCTTCCTCATTGCTTTTCTAGGTTTAGGTGGTGAGGATAGAAAGGTGTGTGTTTATATGTGTGTGTGAAACATGAACACAGAGTATGAAAGCAATAAGGGAGAGAATGAAGTGAGTCTTGAGTTCATCCAGAAAATAATGACCTTATAGGCATCTTGCTTCCTAATAAAACTACTTCCAACTCCCTGCACAACAATCTCATAGGATCGATTCTCTGCCACCAATGACTTAGCATTCACTTTAGCAGGTGCTTCCTTTGCCTAACTTGTAGGTAATTAATACAGAAGCACAAACCCCGTACATTTATAAAAAGGAACAGACTGAATTTTAAACACCTTATTTCCAATATAAACAAAGCCCAACGCTATATAAGCTTCCTCGAGTCTAATCTAAAAAGAATTAATCAGTATAAAGAAAACTATTGCTTAGCCATTTGATCTTAACCAGTCAAGGTGGGTAAGCTTCTCATAGTGAAATACAAATAAAGAAAATGAAGTCCACTCACTAGAAAGGCTAAAAAAGTAACAATACCAGTTGTTAGCCAAGATGCATAGCAACAAGGACCCTCATTGCTAATGAGAAGGCAAAAATGGAAAGTCAACTTGGTCCAAAAATTGTTCTTGTTAATAGTTATTCAACTTATTTGAAAGTTATATCCACATAAAAGCCTGAATAAAATGTTTATAGGAGCTTTATTCATAATCTCTCCAAACTAGAAACAACCATGGTATTGTTTAAAGTTGATGGATAATCAAATTGGCAAATCCATATAATGGGATACTATTCTGTGAGAAATAAAAAGGATATGCTTTTCACCACAAAAAAACCCCATGAATTCCAAGTAAATATTTTTAAGCCAGTCATTTGTGCACTGTTCTATGTATGCTACATTTTGGAAAGTGCAGACCTGTACAGATTGTAAACAGATTTCAAATAGAAGTGGTCAGAGGTTTGAGGAAGAAGGGAGAGGGTTGAATAGGTGGCACACAGAAGATTTTTATGGTGACAAAACTATTCTGCAAGATTTTATAAAGGTGGCTACATGATGTTTTTCAAAGTACATACAATATTATACTACAGAGTGAATCTTAAAGCAGGCAATCTGTGTGTTTGTGTGTGTGGGGGGGGTGGGTGTGGGTGTATGTGTGTGCTGGTACTAGGGCTTGAACTTGAGGACTGGGTACTGTCCCTCAGCTCTTTTGCTCAAGCCTAGTGTTCTGCCATGTGAGCCAAAGCTCCACTTCTGGCATTCTGTGGTTAATTAGAGATAAGAGTCTCATAGAGTTTTCTTGCTCAGACTGGTTTTGAACTGCAATCCACAGATCTCAGCCTGCCGAGTAGCTAGGATTACAGGTGTGAACCACTGGTGCCTGGCTATGCAAAAAACACTGATGACAATTAAAAAATCATTTAAAAATCATCATGAGATGGATCTCAGCATAGTATGCATAACTTGACAAAAGAACCTAAATATGGGCTGGGAAGGTGGCTCAGTGGTAGAGCACTTGCCTTGCATGCATGAGGCCCTGGGTTTGATTCCTCAGCACCACATAAGCAGAAAAAGCCGGAAGTAGTGCCACGGCTCAAGTGGTAGAGCACTAGCCATGACCTGAAGAGTCGAGGGAAAGCGCCCAGGCCCAGAGTTCAGGCCCCACGATCAGACCCCCCCCCAAAAAAAAAAGAACCTAAAATATGTATGTACAAAGCAACTTTATTGAAGTAGGTAGGAGAAAAGGGCTTAGGTAACAAGCTGTAAATAACTTTGAGAGTGAGTTGAATTTGTAAGGCTGAAGATAAAGGAAAGTCTAAATCAACATGTACATATATTTTAAGACAAAGTCCCTACAGATGGGTAAGTTAATTTAAAACTGTTATTCCTATGTATTGGAATGGAATGATCAAGTAGATAGATGGAGGATATGAGTAGGAAGTTACAGGCAGACAGTAGAGAATACTAGAATGGTTTATATTTATATGACATCAGTATGAAGTCAAGTTTAGGTTAATACAGATCCAGGTGGCTACATACAGAAATATAGATTTGTGTCTCTGTATATGAGGAAGGTACATATATATCTTCTTTTATCAGCTGAGAAGGCCTAATAGTCTATACCCAGTATTAGATAGCAAGTCTAGCATTTAGACCTAGTTTTCTAATACTATTCTGTACTAAAAGGAGCCAGGGATCCTTGGAGAATGAGTTGATTATAGGACTCACTGGTGTAGGAAGTCTACACATAGGACTGCAGTATCCAGTAATACCATAAAGCTAAAAAGTGTTCAATAAAAGCTCATATGAATGTGGACATATCAAGGTGAAACAGAAGCCAACTAAAAACCCTCCTAATAACCAAAGGGGGCCTGATTTGAACAACAACAAAAAACTATTTTTGGATTATAACCCAAAGCACAATTTCCCACTCCTTAAGTATAGGCTGCACAGCAGGATTCCCTTGCAAACAGTACAGTATAAAAAGAAGCAAAACGATCAGGGCTGGGAAGGTGGCTCAGTGGTAGAGCGCTTGCCTTGTATGCATGAGGCACTGGGTTCCATTCTTCCGCACCACATAAGCAAAAAGAAAAAAGCCGGAAGTGGCTCTGTGGCTCAAGTGGTAGAGCATTAGCCTTGAGCTGAAGAGCTGAGGGACAGCGCCCAGGCCCAGAGTTCTGGCTCCACAACCCCTCACAAAAAAAAATAAAAAAGAAGAAAAACGATAAATCTCCAGTGGAGAAATCTAACACAAATTACCTTGATCTCATAACCAAAGTTAACATTGATCATGAAGTCATGTTGATAGTGAGTTCCTTTCATATGATGGATTTTGAAGAGCATTTTACTTCCATAGTATTACTTCCAAAAGCCTATAAACTCAGTCTAATCAAAAGACAAACATCAGTTAAATCCCAATTGAGGAACTCTGTGTGTGTGTGTGTTTGTGCATGCACATGTGCACACACACATGTGCTTGAGTACATCACTTCTGGGTGCTGTCTCTTAGCTTTTTCTGCTCAAAGATAGCACCTTACCAACTGAGTCACAGCTCCACTTAGGGTTTTTCCTTGGTTGACTGAAGAAAAGAGTTTCCCGGATTTTCTTGCTTCACAGAACTGTGAAGATATCTGAAAACAGGGGAAATCTGAGAAATTGCTAGTTAATAGGAAAATTAAGAAAACCTGATGATTAAATGTACAAAGGCATCCAGGATGGGGCCTTAGAATGTAAAAAAGAACTAGGCAAAGTCTATGGAAATGTGATTAAAGTACAAATTTTAGTTAATAATAATGTATTAGTATTAGTCCATTTGGTATAATATTTATACCATATTAAGGTAATAGGAGACTCACAAGGATGGGACATATGAACTCTAAGTATCTTTCTAATTGTTCTGTAATTCTAAAACTACTCTAAAATCAAAATTTGTTTAAAATATTAAGAACTGGGTAGATACCCAGAAGCTAGACACTTCTGCTGTGTAGGAGGCCTGGGGATCAAACCTCACCACTGTACCAATAAATAAAATCTTCATCGAGATATTATTAAATCCGGAGATGTTGACAAGGGAGTACAAAATGTAAAATAAAACCAAAAGAGCTTGTCACTGCAATTGTGGAGGGAAAAAAATCCCTCAAAAGAGTATTTCTAATATGGGATAGCCCCATGAAGACTCCTAACACAAAGGAGAAGGAGAAAAGTATGCATACAAAAGAAGCTGCTTTCACTGCAGTGACATGCAGAATCTTATCTGGCAAGGTTAAATAGCAATGCTCGGGAATGTCATGATAGCACAATAGGAATTAGCCAAATAAGTTAGCCTGCAGCTACCCACACACTAATTTGTTTTCTGAAGAACCACATTCCAAAATTTACACAAATCATGAAGCCAGAAAGATTTATTTGTAGAGTCTTTTTCCCTCCAATAATGTTAGAATTGAACTTTTCTCAATGTGAAATACAATATGAGTTTATTAGTAAATAGTCCAAAAATAAGCACTATGATTTCTGCTTTATTTACAATCCCAAGCAGAGTGAAAGATTTTTCTCATTTCTATTTCACATCATATTTTGGTGTTTTACAATTAGTTTCATAGTAAACCTAAAAGGAAGAGCTGTTATATGAACACTATTGGAATTAAACTTTGAAAGGCTCACCAATGCTTATAAAAATAGAACTATGTATATACCTGAGCACTAGGCTGGATTTGAAGTATACCATAACAACATTAATCTGAGTTATAATATCAGTCAGTGTCTCCTAGAGAAACAAGTTGGCAGTATCATGGTTCTGAGTTTCCCTGAAATAGTTATTCTGTTATTCCTGTGGGTAATTATAGCTTATTAGGCCTAGTTATATTCTCATGTTGCAAAGTAAATTATTATCTTCGCTCCTTGGTGTTTACACCATTCAGACAGTTGTGTCCCCACCCCTCCTCCTTAGTCATCACTTAGCTAAATTGTATAGACAAAATTCTTTTAATCTTTGCTCATAAATCAATCCCCCTGGCCCCTTAATCATTTTTGTTACTCTCCTCTGAACTCCCTCCAATGAATCTATATCTTTTCAGTTAACGAGTTTGGAGAAGCTGAATGGCCCAGGTGTGATTTAAGTTATATTTGCTTGGTATCTAAACTGTTTATGCATGCACCCAATGACTGTTGGTTATAGGGAAAAAAATATAACAAACTAACAGTGACTTTTTTGCTAAAAGGCTAATTATTGATCAGCTCTGGGATTTCATCATCAATAGACATTTCTCAAGTTACAACCCCTGCTAGACTACAAAATCTATTTTAATTCATGCTGTTTAACAGTCAACCCCACAGACTGGGAGAAGATCTTTACTAGCCATACAACAGACAAGGGTCTCATGTCTGAAATATACTTAGAACTCAAAAAATTAAATCCCCCAAAAACAAATCCCCAAGAAACAACTACCCCATT
Organism: Dipodomys ordii; assembly: GCF_000151885.1. Taxonomy (NCBI): domain Eukaryota; kingdom Metazoa; phylum Chordata; class Mammalia; order Rodentia; family Heteromyidae; genus Dipodomys; species Dipodomys ordii. The sequence goes on along the minus strand of NW_012267358.1, from coordinate 2,597,620 downwards.
AATAAGTGGGCAAAAAACTTAAAGAGAGACTTCTCTGAAGAGGAAATAAGAATGACCAATAGACACATGAAGAAATGTTCAACATCCCTAGCCATAAAAGAAATGCAAATCAAAACAACATTGAGATTTCACCTCACCCCAGTTAGAATGGCTATAATCAAGAACTCTAATAACAGATACTGGAGGGGACGTGGCCAAAAGGGAACCCCGTTGCATTGTTGGTGGGAGTGTAAACTTGTTCAACCACTTTGGAAAGCAGTATGGAGGTTCCTCAAAAGACTTCACATAGAACTCCCCTATGACCCAGCAAT
>NW_012267358.1:2529236-2597204 GCF_000151885.1 Dipodomys ordii | reverse complement strand
TTTTTGCTCAAGGCTAGCACTCTACCACTTGAGTCACAGTGTTACTTCTGGCCTTTTCAGTGCATATGGTACTGAGGAATCGAACCCAGGGCTTTAGGCATGCTACCACTAAGCCACATTCCAAGGCCTCACCCGAAAATTTTAAAAATGACAACAGAAAGGAAAATAAAATTATCATTCATTGGGGAACTGGAAAAAGATCTCCCTCCATGTTGCAATTTGTGATATTGGAAATTTTGACAAAATTTGGTATTAAGAACTGCTATTAAGCCGGGCGCTGGTGGCTCACGCCTGTAATCCTAGCTACTCAGGAGGCTGAGATCTGAGGATCATGGTTCAAACACAGCCCGGGCAGGAGAGACCGTGAGACTCCTATCTCCAATAAACCACCAGAAAACCGGAAGTGGCGCTGTAGCTCAAGTGGTAGCGCGCTCGCCTTGAGCTGAAGAGCTGAGGGACAGGGCCCAGGCCCAGAGTTCAAGCCCCACGACCGACAAAAAAAAAAAAGAGTGAAGGTGTTCTTGTAAGAAATAGGTAATACATTTCAGAAAGAACTATCACTTCACAGGAAGGCAGATTACTGAAGAATAACGATTTCTTTGAAGAGTTCAAGTCACCTATTTTCAATAGGAATTCGGCTTCCTTTGGCAGAAAGAACAGAGTAAATTGTTGTTTACTTTCAGAAAGAAGTAATTTAAGGAATAATTTGTCCCACAAACCGCTTACCACTTAATTATTTTCCATTTCCTTTCTGCTGATATACTTTCATCATTCCAATATACTAACACCCATGAGAAAATATATGGTTAACTAATGGTTAGTAAACATGTATGTTGTATATAACTTTGTAAATGACCAGACATTATGGAAGAAAGCATATATGGAAAAAAAACCCTTAGAATGCATTTCATGTTTGCATAGGGTTTTGTGGTCTTTTGGTTATAATAAAACACATGACATATGGAAACTGGTGACTGATTTAACATATTAAAAATGCTATTAATTGGGGGGTTGGGGGGAGGATGGGAAGGGATGGGAAGGGTAAACAAAGGAAGAGGCTACAATGCTTGATAAGAAGTGTACTCCTTATCTTGCGCATGTAATTGTAACCTCTCTGTACAGTATTTTCACAATAAAAAGAAAAAATGCTATTATTGAAAAACTGAGCTAAGCATGGTGGTAATGATGCATAGACATTTGTAATCTCACTGCTTGGGAGGCAAAGGCAGAAGAATCAGGAGTTGAAGGCCAGTATCTACTAAGTAGCATTACCTTGTCTCAAAGAAAGTTACAAACAAACACAAAATTGAATGGAAGAGGAACTTGAAATAAAGAACAATTGGCATAAAGTGGCAATAATTTGTGATTTCTGGATGGAGAAGATGAAAAGGGTTTATCTCTGATCTTTTTTTTTACCTATTAAAACAAATGTTTTTCCTAGCAAATATCTACATGCCGAAACTAAACCAAGATGAGTTAAACCATCTTAACAGGCCCATATACAAGCATTGGAATAGAAACAGCAATAAGAGACCTCCCATCTAAGAAAAGCCCAGGACCAGATGGATTTACAGCAGAATTCTACAAGGCCTTTAAAGCAGAGCCCACACCAATACTCCTCCAACTCTTCAATGAAATTGAGAGAGAAAGTTCACTACCAAACTCATTGTATGAAGCCATCATAAACCTCATCCCCAAACCAGGCAGGGACTCATCAAAGAAAGAGAACTATAGACCCATTTCTTTGATGAACTTTGATGCAAAACTTCTCAACAAAATTTTGGCCAATTTACTTCAACAATTCATCCAAAAAAATCATACACCATGATCAAACAGGATTCATTTCAGGGATGCAAAGCTGGTTCAATATATGCAAATCAATTAATATAATTCATCACATCAACAAGAGCAAGGATGGGGCTGGGAAGGTAGCTCAGTGGTAGAGCGCTTGCCTTGCATGCCTGAGGCCCTGGGTTCGATTCCCCAGCACCTTATAAGCAAAAAGAAAAAAGCCGGAAATGGAGCTATGGCTCAAGTGGTAGAGCGCTGGCCTTGAGCTGAAGAGCTGAGGGACAGCACCCAGGCCCAGAGTTCAGGCCCCACGACCGGACCCAAAAAACACACACACACACAAAATAAAAACAAAACCAAGAGCCAGGATAAGAACCACAAGGTTATCTCAATAGATGCAGAAAAGTCATTTGATAAGATCCAACGTCCCTTTATGATGAAGGAAAAACTAGGACTCTATGGAACATTCCTCAATACAATAAAGACTGTATATGACAAACCTACTTAGTGGTGAAAAAACTAAAGCCATTTCCTCTTAAATCAGGAATGAGACAAGGATGTCCACTCTCTCCACTTCTCTTCAATCTAGTATTAGAATGCCTAGCTACAGCAATAAGACAAGATGCAAACATAAAGGGGATCCAAATAGGGAAAGAAGAATTAAAACTCTCCCTCTTTGCAGATGATATGATCTTGTATTTAAAGAATCCCACAGACACCACTCCCAAATTACTCAAGCTGATTCAAAACTTTGGCAAAGTAGCAGGGTATAAAATTAACCCTCAAAAATCAATGGCTTTTCTGTATGCCAACAATGAGAAGATGGTATCTGAAATCAGGAAAGCAACTCCATTCATAATAGCCCCACAAAAAATAAAATGCCTAAGAATTAAGTTAACCAAAGAAGTGAAGAACCTCTATGATGAAAACTTTAAAAACCTGAAAAAGGAAATCAAAATAGAACTTAGAAATTGGAAAAACCTCCCATGCTCCTGGATTGGAAGGATCAATATTGTGAAAATGGTAATACTTCCCAAGGTTATCTACAAATTCAATGCAATACCTATGAATATTCCAACCTCATTCTTCAAGGAAATAGGAGAGGCAATCCAAAAATTCATACGGAACAATAAAAGACCATGAACAGCAGAAATGATCTTTAACAGAAAGAACGGTGCTGGAGGAATATCAATACCAAATTTCAAACTACTACATAGTAATCAAAACAGCGTGGTACTGGCACAAGAACAGACCTCAGGACCAATGGAATAGAATTGAAAACTCAGAAATGAACCCACAGACATATAGCTATCTAATTTTCAATAAGGGAGCTTTAAAAAAATAGAATGGAAGAAAGACAGCCTCGTCAGTAAATGGTGCTGGAAAAACTGGTTAATCACTTGTAGAAAACTAAAGCTAGATCCTTATATATCATGCTGCACCAGAACCAACTCCAAATGGATCAAAGATCTCGGAGTCAAAGCAGACACTCTGAAAACATTACAGGATGGAATAGGAGAAACCCTAGGCCTCCTTGGCTGAAATTTTCTTAATAGAGATCCAGAAACACAACAAATCAAAGAAAGGTTGGACAAATGGGATTGCATGAAATTGCAGAGCTTCTGCATGGCAAAGGACATACCTAGCAAGATCAATAGAAAGCCCACGGATTGGGAGAAGATCTTCATTAGCCACACAACGGACAAGGGTCTCATGTCTAAAATATACCTGGAACTCAAAAAATTAAATCCCTCAACAACAAATCTTCAAAGAAACAACTGCAGGATAAATAAGTGGGCTAAAGACTTAAAGAGAAACTTCTCTGCACAGGAAAGAAGGATGGCCAGTAGACACATGCAGAAATGCTCAACATCCCTGGCCATAAAAGAAATGCAAATCAAAACAACACTGAGATATCACCTCACCCCCATTAGAATGGCTATAATCAAGAACTCTAATAACAACAGATGCTGGAGGGGATGTGGCCAGAAGGGAACCCTACTGCATTGTTGGTGGGAGTGTAAACTTGTTCAACCACTTTGGAAAGTAGTATGGAGGTTCCTCAAAAGACTCCACATAGAGCTTCCCTATGACCCAGCAATCCCACTTTTGGGCATTTACCCAAATGATCACAAACAAGACCATACTAAAGCTACCAGAATGACTATGTTTATTGCAGCATAATTTACCATAGCTAAGATATGGAACCAACCCAGATGCCCCTCATCAGATGAATGGATCAAGAAAATGTGGTATATATACACAATGGAATTCTATGCCTCCGTCAGAAAGAATGGCATTGCCCCATTTGTTAGGAAATGGAAAGACTTGGAAAAATTATATTAAGTGAAGTAAGCCAGGCCCAAAGAAACATAGGTCTCATGGTCTCCCTTATTTGCAATAACTAGTATAGGTCTGAGACAAGCAGAAAAGGTCAGATAAGTTGATGTTTGGTAAAATGAACTCCAAGGTAAGTATTCAAATGTTTTTTTCTTTCATGTGATTGTTTCTAACATATTTATAAGGTTATTTCTTTGTTGCTTTGAATGTACCTCCCCCACGGTATAACCCCTGCTTTCACTGTATTTGATGTTGGATGGGGAAGGGAAAAAGCAAATTGTTTAAATAGGGATATAGGTGTACCCATTGCAACAATGAGATGTACAAATCATTATGTCGAAAAATGAACTTTACAACTTTGGCAGGGAGTAGGGGGGTGAGGGTGGAGGGGTGGAGGGGTGAAAGATGGGAAGGGATAGGAAGGGGAACAAAGGAGGAGGCAACAATGCTTGTTAAGAAATGTATTCATTATCTTGCCGATATAATTACAACTCTTCTATATGGTATTTTCACAATAAAAAAATATTAGGGCTTGGAAATTATTTAATTTATTCTAGCTCTGAAATATCCTTCATTTCAAGTACAAACACCTTAATATATAAGAACAAATATGTAATTAGAGGTAATTCAATGGGGAGAGACAATGCATTTTCTTCATACAGAAATTATGTACATTGACTTATGTGAGTTTTTTAAGGAATGTGATCAATCGGAAACCAATTAATGATATTTATTTGGGTTTTCAGAGAGTTGGAGTTTTTTCAAGGTCCCATACCAAGGATTACTTAAAAATAGAAATGAGTTGATGAAGTTTTCAGAGAATAATAAGAATAGCAAACAAACAAGATTGTTCTAAATAAATCACAGCATTGCATAAAAAGTATAAATGATAAGCACTCTCCATATCTGTTTTGATACTGGTGATATTATCTATTAAATTCATCTTATATATTAGAGAACTTCACAATCTTTTCAATTAAAGTACCTATAAAAGCAGCAGAGACGCTACCAATGATAGAACTGTTAGGAACAGATGTGAGATCTGAAACGAAGTTTTTTTTTTTTTGCCAGTCATGGTGCCTGGACTGTGGGCCTGGGCACTGTCCCTCAGCTCTTCAGCTCAAGGCTAGCACTCTACCACTTGGGCCACAGCACCACTTCTGACTTTTTCTGTTTATGTGGTGCTGAGGAATCGAAACCATGGCTTCATGGATGCAAGGCAAGCGCTCTACGACTGAGCCACCTTTCCATCCCTGAAACCAACTTTTGACTTTTAGAAATGAAGTTTTAATTTGTGGAGGTGGGTGGGTCTTCTCTGCTCTCCTATACCTTAGAAAGATTAGGTACAAATATTTATCTCCCACAATACTCTGTCTTTTTGTCAATGTTCGCACTTAATTTTCACTTTATTATTGTCTAGTTGTGTAACTTGTCCACCAGATTACAGAAGTCCTAGGAAGAGCAGGATTATGATTGTTTTGCTCATTATTACATATTCAGCAATCAGCAAAGTGTTTAGGATAGACTTGGTACTCAAAATTTTTTTCCACACATCTGTTGTATTTTAAAAATTTACTATACCATACAGATTTTTTTTCGGCGGGGGGGTCCAGTCGCAGGGCCTGAGCTCTGGGCCTGGGTGCTGTCCCTCAGCTATTCAGCTCAAGGCTAGCACTCTATCACTTGAGCCACACCAACACTTCCAGCTTTTTTTTTCTGCTTAGGTGGTGCTGAGGAATCGAACCCAGGGCCTCAAGCATGCAAGGTAAGCTGAGCCCCCTTCCCAGCCCAGATTTTTCTTTTTTGCAGGGGGGCAGGGAGGGAGGAAGGAGGTCCAATATAGATACTTGAACTCAGTGCCTGATGCTTTTGCTCATTGGCTATTAAATGAGCCACACCTCCAAACCTAGTAATACATCATAAATCTATCTTAACATTTTTATTAGTGATAGCACTTAAACTGAAGATGAAATGATGTGTTCTTCACACAGAAGACAGAAATACTACCAAAAAGATATCTTATTATTATGTTTAATACTACTCTATAGTCAGAATAACTCTACTAAAGGCCAGAGATCATTGTTTAATGAATGCTGTATGATAAATAAAACCCATTATATTATTAAAAAAACAACAGTCATAGGTGTTGGGCCCCAGTGACTCACATCTGTAATCCTAGCTACTCAGAAAGCTGAGATCTGAGGATCAGATCTAGTTCAAAGCCAGCCCAGGTAAGAACGTCTGTGAGACTTTTACCTCCAATTAACCAGCAGAAAATGGGAAGGGGCACTCTGGCTCAAAGTGGTAGAGTCTTAGCCTTGAACAAAAGAGCTCAGGGACAACACACGGGCCCTGAGTTTAAGCCCCAGGACTGACAAAAAAAAGTTATAGGAAAATTCAAAAGGCAAAATTTTCTATGAGAATAAATAAGGTAACATATTTAGGGGAATAATTTGAGCTGAGTAAAACCTCTTGTCTTCCACTTTTTTTCCTGACACAGAAATATCAAAGAGCTCCCTAAGCTATTTTGTGAACGGGTTGTTAGGCCGTCATTCAGAAAGGCCATTGGAAAGAAAGGCATGAGACAATTTCCTCTCATAAAATGGAACCTATTGCTGAAAAAGTAAGACCCTTTCCAAATGAGCAATTAAGACAAAAGAGTGAGGGTTTATTCTTCAATGACAATAGTATCGGAGGAAGAGGCTTCTTGATATTTAATGGTAACACATAGAGATGCTCTGGATTTAAAGCCATACCAGCTATATTTAAGCTATAGTTCTTTTCATTTCTAGCTTCATGACATTGGAAAAATCACTTCACCTTTTTGAGCCTCCTCAGTATTCTCTTCTTAAATGTGTGAGTAGATACATTCCAGGATGATTCTACTACTCATTATGGTCAAGTAAGTTCCTGTCAGATCAACCCTCTTGCAGACAACTATGTACTTTGGATAAAATAGAAAAGCCCACTTAAAGATACTGAAGAAGAAACAAAAGAAGGCAGATGACATACATGGGAGATGAGTTGGTATTTGAAAGAAGACAAATTGGGAAAGCTTCCCCCTACATTTTTATGGAAGTATTGGGACTTGAACTCAGGGTTTCTCGCTCTTGGTTAGCCTTTTCACTCAAGGATAGCACTCTACTACTTGAGCCATTCCTCTACTTCTAGGTTTCCCATTTTTAAAAAGTAACTTTTATAGGAATGAAGGAAAGAAGGGTAAACAAATACAGTTATTGTATTCAATATACACTAGATAAAAATGAACTATGTAACCTGTGGGTAGGGATGGGAGGAGAAAATGGGGGGGAAACAAAGGAAGGGGTGACATTGCCCAAGAAGCATTGTACTCATAACTTGACTTGTGAAATTAACTCCTTTTAACCAACTCCTTAAAAATAATAAAAAAGTGACTTTAACTACTTTGTGGGGTGATAAAAGCTCAGAAATCTGAATTTACACTAGGATGGAAAACTAGATAGAGTTCAAAGGTGAGCATAGCCACTGGAAAGTAAGAGGAAAATCCTTGAAAGGAAAGAGTCAGAGGGAGACTTTAAATTCTTCATATCAATTCTATCTAAGTCTGGCTATCTTCTGAATTGTGCATATGTAGGGCAGACTACATGTAGCTCAGTTAGATATAAAAGTACTAAACTTAGTTTTGAGCTGTCTTTGGTTCTAGGAGAAATAAAGTTTGCAATTTGATTTCAGCTAAGTTAAATGCATGCTTTAAACAGGTACTATTTGGAAGAATTCAGACTCCAACATAATCTTTCTTTATATTCAATATACAATCTGAAGTATTTAATACATATTCTTTCAGAATATCTAGTATACAACCTAATAAAGGCATTTATTTTGTATTTGACTTATGATAAAGGGGGGAAAGAGCATGTTCGCAACAGACGATTGAAAGAGGCTAACTCTGACATAATATACTGAAATAGGAAAATAAGAGTTTTAAGTCAGCTGTCATAATTATGCTCAGGGATATAGGGAGAAATATATCTCCCATAAATAAAAACATAAGGACTCCCAAGAATAAAACAGTATCTAAACAGTATCTAAAAAGAACCAAATGAAAATATTAAAACAGACAATTTCAATATTTGAAGTATAAAATATCTCAATGGACTTTAACAGCAGAAAGGAAAAGACAAAAGTCAGTGAACTTGATACAGACATAGAAATTTTCCAATCTGGACAATGAAGAGAGAAAATTGGAAAAAATTAGCCAAACAAATGAAGGAGTAACATTGACCAAAAAAGCGCTGTACTCTTAACCTGACTTAAGGAATTGTAACCTGTTAGTATAACTTCTTTTTGTTGTTGTTGGTCGTGGGGCTTGAACTCTGGGTCTGAGTACTGTCCCTCAGCTCTGTAGCTCAAGGCTAGCACTCTACCATTGAGCCACCTTCCCAGCCCGGGAATAATAATAAAGAAAATAATAATAAAGAAAAATAATAAAGATATTGATAATAATAAAGAAAAAATAGCCAAATATTAATGGCTCATGAGATGACAGGAAAAATGTCTATCATCTATGTAACTTAAAACCTTAGAAAAGATGAGCTGGGTGCTCAAGGCTCATGCCTGTAATCCTAGCTATTCAGGAAGCTGAGATGTAAGGATTATGGTTAGAAGCCAGCCTGGGCAGAAAAGTCTATGAGACTCTTGTTTCCAGTTAACCAACAAAAAACCTGAAGTGGAGCTGTGGCTCAAGTGGTAGAACACCAGCCTTGAGCAAAAAAGGTAAGGGACAGCATCCAAGCTCCAAGTTCAAGCCCCAGGATCAGCATCAAATCAAATAAATAGATAAATAAACCACTAAATAAATAAATAAAATAAAAATTAGGAGATGTGAAAGAAAATGATGGAGAAAATACAAGGAAACATGTTTGGGGAGTGGGGCAGTTGGAGCAGAGCACAGTGATGAAGGGAGAAAGGGTGAGAAAATGAAGTCATATTTAATATACATTGTGTAAAACTTGAACTATATAATTTGAGGGTAGGAATAGAAGGGAGAAAATGGGGGAGCATGATGGAATGGGTGACACTGATTAAGATGCATTATACTCATAACCTGACATAGAATTAAAGCCTCTTTGTATAACTATTAATAATAAGGCTTAAAAACACTAGAAGACATGGTTAAAATTTCCTCGAATTGGTTAAAGTCAAAATAGATTCAAAGATTGAAAAAGTACAGCAAATCTCTAGCAATGTTTAAAACACACACATATGCATACACATATCTATGTAGGTACATTCAGCACACAGTAGAGGCTCAATACTTGTGGCATTATTCACTTAAAAGAAATATGCAGCAATAATAAACATTTGCAACAATGAAAAGGTATTTTATTTTACCCAAGGTTTGTGGGTCCTTACCATCATCATACATAGAAGTGATTTAGGCTAGACATAGGGAGAAAAATTCTTAAGAGAAGTTTGATACAATTGTAGACAACTGAAAAATTCCTCATCTAATAAGGTATGCTAGAATAATTAGATCATATATTTAATTTTTTTCAGGTAACATCCTAAATTACAAAACAGTGCTTGCTACTTCTATGAGACAGAATATTTCTCTCTACAGCTGGAGTAGAGTAGTATGCCACTTCTACAAACTAAATATTTGCTCATTTGAAAATGTGGTTATGATGTTTATTTGTCCAAACACATACATACAAAAGTAAAGAATAAGTGGATTTATAGTGTACCATGATGGTACAAATAGTCTTTTGTAAAAGGTATAAGTGAGTAGGACTTTAATTACTACTATGGGTGCATTGCTAATTTAATAGATCATTTAATGGGTATTTAATCATGTACCATCCACTCCTATCATTCCCACTGATAGAAGTACCTGGATCAGTATTTGTGCCAGCTGTCACTTTCAATAGAAGAAAGATAAGAAAGGAGGAAGAATAAACACTTGGGGGCAGAAAGGTTTATAGAAAGGGAATCAGTGATGTGATATTCCAAACTACTGAGTTTCTGCAGAAAAATTAGGATAGAAGTAGCTGTTGACAAAACTGACAGCACAGACAGCAGATGATCTCAGTTGGAAGGGAAAGGGGCTTTAGAATTCATCTTTTCTAACCTTTCATCAAGTAAAAAGCCACCTTAACATTACCTGTGAAAGAAAATCATTTAGTTTCTCTTTATCCATTGACAAGAAAGGAGTTTACTATCGTATTAGCAAACCACACATAGTTAACATTGTTTAAACTAAGCAAAAATCTAAGTTTTTCCATCCACTTGGTCTTAGTTATTCCCCAACTCCAGTAATTTCTCCTGTGTGTACAGCTGCTTTTCAATTAATTGAAGAGCACCCCATAGTCAACTACAATCTTTTGTCAAGCTTAAAAAAACCCAAACCATTTTTCATCAGACATGATTTACCAGCCTCTAAGCAAACCCTGTTACAAATGATACCAAATTTGGCTTGGTACTAGCCTAGCCAGTGAAAAGTAATCTTGATGCATTCAGTTCAAGCCTTTCTCAATCTTTTTTAATCTTAATTTTGCTATGCATACATTAGCTGTTGTTTCTAACTTTATATTATCCAAAAATTTGATATATGTACTTTTAACACTTTTGTCCAAGTTTTTTGCTACTACTGAACAGAGCAGAGCTCTATGATGAACCACTGCATAACTCTCTCAAGGTTGAAATGGATACACAGAGTTCAACTAACTCTAAATCCCCCTAACTGCTATCAGTCTCACAGGGACTTTTTAATTTTTTTTTTGCTTGGGGTGGCTTCTTTGTTTACAAGGCTAATTGTCCCAGTAGATCCTTATTTTATGATACTGTTTCTTTAAATCCTCTTTTAGTAATCCTATCAAGAAATGACATACAAAACAAAATTTTTTAAAAAAGAAATGACACACATAGTCATTCCACAGTGACATATTCTTAGAAAACCAATTAGGAGGCCCTAGTGAATATTATTTCCTTTAGTGAAAAAAATACATTTCAGGAATAATTCTGTGATGAACTCTCAGTTTCACTAGCATATTATTATATTATCATATCATCAGCAAATCACTACTGATTTTATGTTTTGAGGGAAAAAAGGTGTTTGGTTCTCTCTCTTACCTTTTGAAACTTATCCTTATATGATATGGAGTACAGGTGAGTATTCCTTATTTGAAGTGCTTAGGACCAGAAAGAAGCATTTCAGAGTTAGAATATTTTTAAATCGCAAAACATTTGCATATGCATAAGGAGATGTCTTGGGAATGAGATCCTAGCCTAAATATAAAACAAATTTGTTTCACATACACCTTATATACAGAGCCTGAAAGCAAATGTATGCAACTTTTAGTGTACCTATATTTTAACGTGTGTGTCTGTGTGTGTGTGTGTGTATTTCAGGGTTTAAACTCAGGGTCTTGCACTTTCATGTGGCTTTCTTGCTCATAGCTGGCTCTCTACCACTTGAGCTACATCTGCACTTCTAACTTTTTACTGGTCATTTAGATATAAGAATCTCTGATTTGCCTGCCTGGGCTGGCTTCTAACTGGGATCCTCAGATCTCGGCCTCCTTGTTACAGGTGTGAGCCACTATTGTCTGTCAGTGTTTTAATTGTAATCTGTCACATATGCTCAGACATGGAATTTGTATCATGTTGGCCATCAAAAAGTTGGAATAGAAGCTAGGATGTACCTCAGTGGCAAAGCACTTGCCTAGCAAGTGCTAGGTCCTGGGTTTGATCCCCAGTACCAAAATAAAAATAGCTAGAAGTTGGAATATTTGAATTTCACACTTTTGGATTAAGGGTTTTCGCTCTGTAATATTTTTTTGTTGGTTGTGGAGCTTAAACTCAGAGCCTGGGCACTGTCCCTGAGCTCTTTTTGCTCAAGGCTACTGCTCTTCCACTTTGAGCCACAGGGCCACTCCCAAAGTTTTTTTTTTTGTTTTGTTTTGAGTGGTTAATTGAAGATAAGAGTCTCACAGGGACTTTTTTTTGGTCTCAACTGGCTTCAGATTTCAGCCTTCTGAGTAGCTAGGATTATAGACTAGAGCCACTGGTGCACGGCTTCTTATAATTTGTGATTACCTTTGGAACTTCTTTCAGTGCCCTTACATTCAGTTTTTCTGGGTTTGGGACTCTGGGAGAACAGATAATCTTTTCTAATTTGTTATCTACTTTTAGTTTCCAATTCATTCTTAATCATGTTCAATCCACTATATTCATTGTCATTGATAGAGATAACTGGATTTATAGTTATGACTCATTTTTATGTGCTGGTACTGAGGCTTGAACTCAGAGCCTGGACACTGTCCATTAGCTTTTCCACTCAAAGCTGGTGCTCTACCACTTGAGAACTATATTTCATTCTGTATTTGCACACATTTAGTGGTCTTTTGCATTTTTGTAAGGCTTGGACCTATATGATATTATTCTTAGAAATATATCTTCCAGCCGGGCACTGGTGGCTCACGCCTGTAATCCTAGCTACTCAGGAGGCTGAGATCTGAGGATTGCGGTTCAAAGCCAGCCCGGGCAGGAAAGACCGTGAGACTCCTATCTCCAATAAACCACCAGAAAACCAGAAGTGGCGCTGTAGCTCAAGTGGTAGAGCACTTGCCTTGAGCTGAAGAGCTGAGGGACAGCACTCAGGCCCAGAGTTCAAGCCCCACAACCGACAAAAAAAAAAGAAAAAGAAATATATCTTCTTCTCCAACATGTACTTGATTCTATGCTATTCATTTTTTATCATGCTGTGCATGAACTTACAAAAGAGCGTCCTGTGTAGTCACACAAATCAATGTTGTCATGTATGGGAACTAGGGAAGAGAGATTGATCTTGACAGAGGTTTAATACTACATATGCTTCTCTACAGGTGATGATGCATATTCTTGTACTTTCTGGAGTATGCATAATTACTAGGTATGTGTCATGTCCATTTGGGTATATGGTAGAGTATAAAAATTGAATTTGACTATTGCTTCTCTTTTGCCAAAATTAAGACCATTCATTTTTGAAAGACTTTCATCATTTTAAAAATGCATTATGTCAAGACAAAGGGGCATACCTATTTTTTCTTCTCTTGATTTTTGAAATATGCTTTTGTAAAGCCTGTAATAGTTGTGGAACCATCAATAGCACTTCCTTCCTTCTTTATTACAAAGTAAGATGTCACGCTGGTTTTCTCCCAAGGTTCCTATCATTACTGTCTCACCAACTGGTCTTCTTTCCTGTTGAAAATTATGACTGGGGCACAATTCCTTGTTTGAATTATTCTGCATCCTGAGAAATGAAATTACCATGAAGGCAACAATTTTAACTTTGCCATCTACCAAGTCCAATATCTTCTAAATTCTGTTATGTGTGGCAATTGAGAGAAAACATTAGTTTCAGCTATATGTTTCGAAATATGTACTATAGAACTTGTAGTCTATCAACCTGAGGATGTGTGTGTTTGTCAATAAATATGACTTTCTGACTTTGTGGTGCTGCTGTCATCTTGTACTGATAATTGGAAATGGAGCAACATTACTGCAATGCATGCTGTCATCTCAGTTCTGGAAGGAGAACAATACAAAGATATTCCAAAAGCCATAGGATTCCATGTCACCATTCTCAATTCAAAACCTTCACAAAGTCTAGTTTGAAAGACAGATGTGTAATGTGATATCCACAAGAAAGAAGGTAGACAACTGCAAATTGAACTTCAGGAAGTATTTCCATACCATTACCTCCATAGGATGCTTTAAAATTACCTGCTATTGTCCTTCTGGTTTTAATGGGTTCTTTTGTTCTTGTGTCTAAAAGATACTTGTTACTGTTTATGATTTGGTGTAGTCCTTTGTGGAGGTAGAAAGAGCTGGACTTCATTATGTAAATTAAAGTACTGTATAGGAGATCAAGCAGGAGGTTGAAAAAACAGTGAACAATATCCGGGTGTTGGTGGCTCAGGCCTGTAATCCTAACCATTGAGGAGGCTGAGATCTGAGGATCATACTTCAAAGCCAACCTAGGCAGGAAATTTCATGAGATTCTTATATCTACTTAACCACCAAAAAGCCGAAAGTGAAGGTATAGCTGAACTGATAGAGCAGTAGTCTTGAACACAAAGGCTTAAAGATAGTGTCCAGATCCTGAGTTGGAGCCCCAGTAGCAAAACACACACACACACACACACACACACACACACACACACACACACTCCAAACACACACTCAATACACTAACAGTGAACAATAAAGGAAAGAAGGAATCAGCATGAAGGAGAATGATTAATTCAGTCAGAAATCTGGTGTAACATTTAGAAGATTATTTCTTTGTTGCTTTGTATGTCCCTCCCCGATGGTGTAACCCCTGCTTTCACTGTATTTGATGTTGGTATAATTTGTGGAGGGGAAGGGAAAAAACAAATTGTTTAAATAGGGATACAGGTGGATCCATTGCAAAAATGAGATGTACAAGTCGTTATGTTGAAAACAAACTTTACAACTTTGGTGGGGGGGAGAGGGGGGAGGAGGATTGGGTGGGGGGGAGGATGGGAAGGGGAAACAAAGGAGGAGGCTACAATGCTTGGTAAGAAATGTACTCATTATTTTGACCATGTAATTGTAACCCCTCTGTACAGTATTTTCACACAAAAAAAATCTGGTGTAAGAAGAGAGTCTGTGAAGAGTTTCAAGACTGGAAAACCAGAGTAAGGTAGTTGGGTATGTGAAAATGTACTGTATACTCAGTGATACACAGAAATGCATAGAGAACCTTGTACTATCAATAACTAGGAAGACTTTGTTTTAGTCAGAGGGCTCAATTCACACTGGTTAAGGCAAATATTAGAACTGGGATAAGAACATAAACAGTTGACTCAACAAGCAAATATTAGGCCAGGCATGGTGCTACATGCCTGTAATTCCAGCACTGAGGAGGTGAAGGCAGGAGATTGCAAGTTCCAGGTGAGCCTGGATGACATAGCAAGATTCTGACTCAAAAATAAATAATATAAATAATAATTATTTATTCAACGCCTTTTATGTGCCAAGTATTGTGCTAAGCATAGGAGATACACAGACTTATCTCAGTGAATAAAAGAGAACAGTCACCTTTCCCGTGGAGTTTAGCGTGAAGCAAAACCACAAACAACAACCTTAGACAGGGGAAAGCTAGGATAGGTCCACACAATTAACACAGAAAAGGTGAGCCAGGTGAGAACAGGTTAGAACACAATTCTGTGTCCATATAATTTTCTAACTCTCATAATTTATTTTCTATAATTCTTCACATAGTAGCCCTGTTCAGCTATCCACTGAGAAAGGATGCCAAGAAGAAAACTGAAGATTTACAGTTAGAAAGTCCACACCCAAAGTCAAGAGTGACCTTTTAAACCTAGTGAAGTGGCACTAGGAAAAAAGAAAAAAGTCAAGAGATTAATTTGGAAGCTTCTGAGTTGTAAACACTTTTAATTTCAGAAGGAACAGCAGCTAGCTGAATTAGTCATTGATTTCATTCCCCTAAAAGGCTGCTGATAACAATGTAGTCTACAAATATAGAGTAGTCTTTAGGCTTTAGAATTGTCTATAAGCATAAAATCTTAAAAGTCCCAGTTTTAAAGAGTGAGGGTAAAGGCAGAAAAGGAAACAGGAAAGTGAATAATATACCCCATTCTTAGGTCCCCTGCTCTCTAACCATCCTCCCCACCCCTCCTCCATCAATCAGTTGACTGGTCCTTTCATTTAACTTTTGATTATCTTTGACAAGGACAAAGCATGGCCTGCAAAAGGGAGCTTTTTCTGTCAGTGCTACTTCAAAGCAGAGAAGTACAAAATGTTTAAATTTGTTTTAATCTCCTCAAAGTGTGTGTGTGTGTGTGTGTGTGTGTGTGTGTGTGTGTGTGTGTGTGTGTGTGTGTGTGTGTATTGAAGGGGAGGGAGTGCAAAGAAACTTCAGAAGAGAGAATGTGACAATATGTGGCATGTCAGTGCTGTTGATGTTAGCATGTAGGCTCTAAAACGCCAAGAAGCATGCCTTCTGAAGCAAATTGCTTCAGACTGGGTTCAGCATGTCAGCATTTAATAAATATTCCTTGATGGTAATAATTCAAAGGATATATAACAGAAGAGCAAAGATGTGAGCTTTACCAGCCCTCCTTTTCCTAATGAATCCAAGTTACAGCATTTAGAAGAGGCTGCACTGAATGATCTCAGAGGACCCTTTCAACTCTAAAATGCTTTGAATGTCAGTAGTTTTGTTCAGAGGTTCCAAATGGCTAGTCCCATGCATGTAAATAGCACACCAACAAAGCATTCAATTTGGTCTTGGAAGTAGACTTACAAATAGATAAATAAAAACGAAGTAAGATCCCAAGGGATTAGACTCATCAAGTCTTTCTTCATAGTACATCTTAACAAGAGTACGTTTGTGTGAGGAACAAATGACTTAATATTCTTCTTTCACCCAGAATAGGGTGACCTCAGTCTTCCACGGGAACACAGAAAGCTGATCTTGAAGGTACAAAACCCACTTAAAATTGATTCAGAACAATAAATGATTGCTAGCTCTATGGTCAGAGATGCCTCCTCAGACACAGCCAAGTTTCTCAGCAGGGTCTTAAGTTACCAGCTCCAGTAATTACTGGATTTTACTCCAAGATCCTGTAGTGCTGACTTACTGGGCAAAGTGATGGCTAATATTGACATTCCTTCAGAGTAAAATAAAAATAAACCTAGAAATGTAGATGAAATCCTTTAAAGAAGCAATTAAAACATCAACAGTTGTTAAACTGCCAGATCAAATAACTCTGAATATCAAACAGAATTTTTTTAATGTTATAGCTTTAGAGGAAAAGGAACTCTGCCTTTGCCCCAACATGCAATATTTAAAATTGGGAGCAGCTTGTTTCATTACAGGCTGTTCCCCATGGTTTAGCATGTGGCTTCATCTCCAGCAGGAATGCATAAGGGAAAGGGTCAACAGAACAAAAGCAAGTGAGGAAGGCAAAGAATCAATAAGCAAATTCTATAGAATCTCTTTGGAGCCAGTATGTTGCTAGGTGTTCCCGGAGAAGAAAAGTTCCAGAGAGTTTTGTCAATCAGGGATCCCTGAAAAGTTTGAGTTTAATGTTTTTAAATCACTTTCACTAGGTCCTGCTCCAAGACAAAGATGTGGAGTGAGAGGGCTGGATTCCCTGTGTTGCCCAAGGAACGGCCAATCCAAGAATAGATTCTTCTTCTCTCTTTGTAAAATCAGAGTTGTGAACTCAACTCTGATAAATACTAATACTAATCAAAGGCATTGTTTTATAGCTTTTTAAAATTTTTTTATTTATTTTTTATTGTGAAAATACTGTACAGAGGGGTTACAATTAGATGGGCAAGATAATGAGTACATTTCTTATCAAGCATTGTAGCCTCCTCCTTTGTTTCCCCTTCCCATCCCTTCCCAGCCTTCCCCCTCCCCCCCCACCCAATCCTCCCCGCTACCCCCCCCCACCAAAGTTGTAAAGTTCATTTTCGACATGACAACTTGTATAGCTTTTTAATGCTCTGGCAAAATAAAAAGCAAATAGGTCTTATCTGATTTAATTGGGCATATAGTATGTTCAACACCAATGTTCTTAGTGGTGTTGGAACCAGAGGGTAAAGAAAGAAAGTATTTCCATTCTCTAGTAGCTAGTGAAATATAGTAAAGGAGAGAGGACACTTGCCAAGAACTCCAGTATAGAAAGTATATGTGAAAAAAAAATACTTAATTTGAAACATGCTTAGATATAGAAATCTCACCTTCTTGGCAGTACTGGGGATTGTCGAACTTACCATTTGAGCTACATTTCTATTTATTACTCTATTTCAAGGAAAATGAACTTTGAGTTTTGTTTGGGGCTGGCATCTGACTGTGATCCTCCTATTTATTGCATTTGGTCTAGCTGGAATTACAGGTGTAAGCTACCATGCCAATTTTACTTGTGGAGATGCAGTACCTCTTATTTTTGCCCCTGGGCTAAACTGTTTTGCCCCTGGTCTCTGTTTCCTGGGATTATAGATATAAAATATCATGCCTACTTCGCATTTTTTTCTTCATTATGTGTGTGTGTGTGTGTGTGTGTGTGTGTGTATCCTGTGACTAGAACTCAGGGCCTGGGCACTGTCCCTGAACTTTTGTTCTCAAGACTAGTGCTCTACCACTTGAGCCACAGCTCCACTTCTGGCTTTTTGGTGATTAATTGGAGATAAGAGTCTCATAGACTTTCTGCCTGGGCTGGCTTCAAATCGAGATCCTTAGATCTCAGCCTTCTGAGTATCTAGGATTAAAAGTATGAGCCACTGGTGCCTGGCTTTCATTTTCTTTCTACTAGACTCTTATATGAAATCTGAATACCCTTACTTTTCTTTCATTTAGTAGGGATAATTCTACCTTAATTTATCTTATATCCTCACATAGATCCATATTACCCTTTTTGTCCTTCCTTTTTCTTTCTCTAGCTTAGTCATGTCAATGTAACCTTCCTTGGTCCTTTTGTTCTATTTGTAGACCCCAAATGACTATAATCATGACTGATAGTTATAAGAACACTGGTAGTAAGATTACTGTATCAAGGAAAAAGAAAACCTTTTTTTCTGAAGTGAAATTAGACATAAAGTCTGTGCCATCTACTTCTAATGTCCATTGAAAGTAGCCAAAAGTGTTCTTCAGAAAGATTCAAAAGGCCTCTGTGTAGCCTCTCAAGCTGTAATTAACTCCCTGGTACTCATGCTTTAGAATTCAAGGTGCTTTTTTTATTTCAATTACATTTTTGCTTTAATTATTAGTATCAAGGCTGCATTCTTGCATAAGATTTATGAACTGTATGTACATTGACCCAGTTATGACACAGGTTGAATGTTAACCTGGGAAGTTCCCTACCATAATCTCTACAGGAAAACATGAAAGTGCCAAACAAACTAGAAAAACCTTTTGGAAAAAAGTCATTTTGTTAACTCAAATTTTGCCTATTAATCTGTCTGTGGGGTCCCATTTATTGCTTGAATAGAGCCTAGCAAAAGTGTTTTTTCTGAAGTAACTGTTAAGTACATCCCATTTTCCAACTTCTAGTATAATCCTAGGTGTGGGGGGGAGGTGAAATTTGGAATGATTTTTTCCCTAAATACAGAGATACTACAGGCTTCCCAATATAGGTCCAGCCTACTACAGGATAAGAAATATAGTTTCAGAGCATAAGCAGCACAGAGGAAAGAGAATGACTGGAAAGTTACTATTTCTTAGTCTTTCTCCAGGCTCCAAAATTATACTTGTAAGGCACTGGAGCCAGATCTCCAGTGAGTCCTCATTTCACCATTCCATACTGGTTGACCAAAAATAACTTTTATATGACAAATACATTCCTACTAAAGAACTACCATGACAACTTAACCACTGACTTGTGTGATTAGACTATAGAGGACTGATGAATTACATATGTTCTATACCATACACAACTGCCATGCAGACACCTCATGACTCAGAGTTTGCAGACAAGATGTTAGGAAAAAGGCAAAATAGGGTTTCTTTGCATCAAGCATGTTACATGAATTTACTCATTTACTACTAATAGAGCCTTGGGTAAATGATACTTTATATATTTGTGATGAAACTGAAGTACAGGGAACCAAAAACACTTGTCCAAAGTCACACAGCTAGTGGGATCTGGATTTGCATCCAGGCAATGTGCATGCAATGACTGAGATTTTAACTGCCACGCTGTGCAAAATGCTGTTGTTGATTATAAGAATGATAATAATAAAGGCAAGCACAGCCACAACCACTCACATAATGCTGACAATTCATGGCACTGTTCAAAGTGTATTCTACGTATGAGTTCATTTAATCTTCACAACAGCCCTATGCCAGGGTACTATTTTCATCTCATTGTCAGGCAAGGAATCTGTCATAGAAATGTTTCAAATTTGTCTCTGTTATTACCTAGATTAATTACTACCTAATACTAGTTAGTAAATAAGCCATGATTCGAATCCAGGCAGTCAAGCTCTATCTATTATAACTCTGTCTCTGTTACTAAGATAGCTAGGGTATGACAGGTTAGGAATTTAGGGAAACTATTTTATCTCAACCATGACTTAGCTCTGAAGCCTTGCCTTCATTTTCTTTAGCTATAATCAGATATTATAATCTATCTATTCTCTACAAAATACTACAATATTTTACTCACAAAGCCATAAAAGCCAGATGCTGGTGGCTCACACCTGTAATCCTAGCTACTTAGGAGGCTGAGACATAAGGATCACAGTTCAAAACCATCTGGGGCAGAAAAGATTGTCAGACTCATCTCCAATTAACCACCAAAAAGCTGAACGTGGAGCTGTGGATCAGGTGGTAGAGCACTAGACTTGAGAAAGAAAGTTCAAGAACAGCTCACAGGCGCTGAGTTCAAGCCCCAGAACTGGTACTAAAGAAATAAATAAGAATTAAATTAGAATGTATAGGGATTATTTTGGAGAAAGTACTGTTATATAATTGTAGGGAATTATCAAACAGAGTATATAGTGGCAATCTATACACCACATATTGTGTCTTAATTCTATTACTCTGTACTCTAAACACATACATATATCTCTATATACCTATGCATAATACACATATATGCCACAGTAATTTGGACTTTCAATATTCAGGCAAGTGTCAGGGTCTCCCTCTTATTTACAACATGATCTTTTAGAATTGGAGATATGATACTAGATGTAATGCATCTCTAATAATGTCTCAGGTCTAGCACATAGATCTCGAATCAGCAGTTCATTTAGGGAGTGTTCACTACCATACAATGGAATACCACTTGAAATGGTAACTCAGTCAGGGGTTGAGTGATCAGTGGTTGCTTTAATTCACATGGACCATTGGATAAAACCATCATAGCAGTTCTATCCTTTCAGGTATAGCCTCATTGTGCATCCTTCACAGAAGGAGCTCATTCCTATGATGAGCAATGGTGCTACTGAGGAATGTAAGTGATTCTCAAATACCTGTTTTCAATACATTCCTCTACAGATTATTGGAAGATATGACCTCACATTCAATAAACAGTTCACTAGAATTCAGTAGTTCCATTCACACTCCATAACAGCTCCTCTTCAGGATGTTTTTTTGTTTTTGTTTTGTTTTGTTTTGTTGGGTGCAGGCCAATCTGCTATCCCTTAACTTTTACACTTATGGCTGATACTCTTCCACTTAAGCCACAGCTCCACTTCTGACTTTTTAGTGGTTAATTGGAGATAAAAGTCACATGGGCTTTCTTGTCCAGGCTGGCTTTGAAGCACAATCCTTAGATCTCAGCCTCCAAGTAGCTTAGTATACAGGCATGAGCCACCAGCACTCAGCTCCTAACATTTTTCTACATAAATATATTCAAACATCATGAAGAAACTCTCTCATGGTTCATTATGACATTTTATAGAAGCTAAGGAACTTGATGTTGAAATGAGCTATTAAAATGAATTGAACTTGATAAAGTATGTAAAAAGTGAACTTTATGCTATGCATTTTTGCCACAACATATTCATGTACATATATGAGAAAAAATATTTATGGAATATCTAGTGGAAATTATTTGGATAGGGGAAGACCAGAAGCCTGTAGCCAGCCCACTCATCCAAATCAGCTTCATAGAACACAGTTTGGAAAAGAAATCATTGCATTATTATCTCATGCTGTCCAAATTGTCAACTAATATAATCCTGTTTCTTATTTTCACTCCCAAGCTTATGTCCAGTCTGAAATCACATCAAATTGAATCTACATTTCTATCTTGTGTAGAGTGAAGATTGTTAAGATGTGGTATCATGCAAATCTGCTTGACAGATGGGGTTGAATTGTTTTTTTATATGTCAATGGCTTGAGCATCTATGTTTTAGTGCCTCCCTGTGTTTCTTTCTGTATTCAGTAAATGGGCAATAGGATCAAGCTCTGAGATTTTGCACTCCAGGCACCCTGGGAAGAAATTCTACCTCTCTCTCATTTCCACCAGGACGACTTAACTAAACAAAGGCAACATGGAGAGAGTATGTTACCCAAAAGAATACATTTGAAGAAAATCATTTTGTCTTTAAAGGCCCAACTTGTCAAGATGCAAACAACTGGGGATTTAGAGATGAGAGAAGAAAGCATTTCCTGGTTTGCTGAGGTAACTAGCTAACTATTGAGAACAAATAGCTTCTGCCTGTACTTTAAGAAAAAGTAAAACCCTCAAGGATTAAATGGAAGAGTACACTTAATTTTAATAAATCTTTTGAACCATCAGATCCTTCATTTTACTCCAGGACACAAAATTCTTTCCATTTTTCTTGATGCTTCACTCTTGTTCAATACTGCTAACTATTGTTTTGATAGTGAAGGGGAAAGAAGATGTATATCAAAGTTTCTAGAAGACTTGAAATCCTACTATAGGCAAGAAGAAGGGCAGGTACAAAAAGGAGGGGAAAGACAGAGGGTTATCCTAATAGTCTTGCCACTTTATATCCCCACAGAGATAAAGAGCTGAAGTTCCTTTGATTTTAGCCCATTGTCTATCCTTGAGAACAAATTAATGTGTCATAGAAGAATATTGAAAGGGGTGACATTGATCATGATACATGGTATTTATAAATTACTTTGTTAAATGGCAACTCCTTTGTATAACTACTTAAATATGATAATAAAAATAGCAAAAATTCTGTTATTTTCAAGAAAGAATGAAAAATGCATGCACAAAATGAAAAAGTCATAGGAAATAAAAGTAAAATTAAATCTTTTTCTTTAAAAATATGAATAATATTTATCAAAATGAAATCCAGGAAATGGAAATGAGTTTTTGTTCATGTTACTTTGTTATCTTTTCTTTTTGTTTTATTTGTTCCTTTATCTGTCTTTGGGAAGGTTGAGGGGCAGAAATGGAGGGACAAAGGGTGAACAAATGCAACAGTGGTACTCACTAGACACTATGATAAAAATAAACTATACAACTTGTGTGTGGACATGGGAGGGAAAAACTGGGAGAGAAAAAGGGAAGGAGTGACATTGTCCAAAAAGAAAAGTACTCTTCACTTGACTTACATAACCCTTCTGTATATTATCTTTATAATAAAACATTGTAAAATATGGTTGTTGCCAGGTTCTGGTGGCTCATGCCTATAGTCCTAGTTACACAGGAGGCTGAGATCTGAGGATCACAGTTCAAAGCCAGCCCGGGCAGGAAAGTCCATCAGACTTTGGCATTTAACTGCAAAAAAAGTGAGAAGTAGAATTGTATTTCAAGTGGTAGAATGCTAGCCTTTAGTGCAAAATCTCAGGGACAGTGTCCAGAACCTGAGTTCAAGCTCCTGGCTTGCACACACACGCACGCACACACACATACACATGCACACAAATATATGAGTTGTGAAAGGGAGTAAATATAAAGAAATACAAAGAAATATTTTAAGCATCTAATTTAATATTGTTTGCCAATTTATACAGAATAGTCATAAGACAGAATGAAAGCAAAAAGTTTAAAATCATGAATAAATCAAAGAATGAATGATAGGCTGAAAAAAGCAAGAAACTGGGAGATGGAAGATCAGACTTCTCATCCTGCTCTGCTGCTAAGTCCAAGTTGCTTCCTTGAAGCAAGTGTTTTCTTCACCTTTCTCATCAGAGAAGACAGACATTAAAGCAAAGAGGAATTTGTATCAAACAGACTCTTAAATCCTTCTCTTTCACAACGGGTGATGCAGTGCTGAATTGTGACCCCCTCATTTACATACGGAAGCCCTAAAACTCAGTTTTTCCCAATATATCTGGATCTAAAGGTAGGCTTAAAGCCTGTGTGTCTGGTGTCTTATCAGATAAAGAGACTAGGATACATAGACAGACATCAGCAATATGCACAAATACAGGAAAGAACATATGAAGAGACAAAAAGAAAGTGATCATCTGTGAGCTCAGAGAGACTTCAGAAGCAACAAATCCTGCTAACACTTGAACTCAATTTTATTTAGCCTTTTGAGCTATGAGAAAAGACAGGCTTTCTGTTAGTAGCATTTGTTATGGCAGTCCTAACAAACTAACAGAATGCACCATTTGTGTAAATAAACTGAAGTTTATTTCAAAGGGAGAATCTTACATCTTTGTAATGACTTGTACTCAGGGTGATTTTTTTGACTCTAGGTAGGCAATAAAGTAAAACATCCTACCATCTATATTTTTCTGTTCTCTGTGAGCTTTGACATTTGTCTTTATAGTTAACAACTTTCTACAACAGCAATTATCATTTGTTCTGTAGCTAGTTCAGGAAGTCTGCATGTTCTGAAATTAGGAGAGGTAGGAATTGAAGGGTCCTGAATCAACTGCCACAACTGGCTGTATGATTTCGATGAAGAAACAACTTCTCTTGGACTAAATTTTCTTGTTCTTTTTTTTCTTCTTCTGTCTTTTTAAACTTTAAGTAGTTGTACAAAGGAGTTTCAAGTTAACATACCAATTTATGAGTACACTGTATCTTGATCAAAGTCACCACTTCTACCCTTCTCTCCCATCTCTCCCAAACCCACTCATTCCCTGTTACCTGATTTTATTTTCTTCTTCGTAAACTGGGGGGTGTAGTTGTTTGAATAGTAGTCATAAAAAGATTCTATTTAGGTCCTAACCCAGGAAACTATAAGCCTTGTTTGGAAGAAGACTTATTTACAGATATAATTAAAATAATGACCGTATGATTAGATCATGCTGGATTTACAGTAAGTTTCAAATCCCAAGGCAGGTATCCATAATGAAATAGGCAGAGGGAGACTTGAGAAACACAGATACCATTGAGAAGGTGAGGTGAAAAGAAAGGCAGAGATCAAAGAGATGAGGGACTGGGAAGAGTTACCAGAAGCTAGGACAGAGGTAGGGAACTGATTCTAAGGGCCTCCAAAACACCTTTTAATTTTGGACTTCTGCCCTTTAATAGGAGGTGGTAATAATATTTGTTGTTGTAAGCAACAAATGTATAGTAATTTCTTATGGGAGTCTTAGGAATTACTATGGGGGAGGTGAGAATTGAATTACATTGGAAGGCCCAAGGAGGTAAAATAAATTAATGAAATGAAACACAAGTGTAATGATTAAGAGAATAAACAATCACCTTGATGTAAGAGAGTGATGATGTGAACATCTGGCTAAAACTGGGGAATCTTTAAAGAAAAATTGAAAGTCGATGCTTCTATGTAAAATTTCTCTACCTAAAAAGGAGGGGAGACTAAGTCTATCATAGAGGAAGGGGGCCAGAGAGAGGGGCAAAGGGTGTATAGATAAGTAAGGAACCAATTCTTATTTCTAAAACTAAAACCCTGTGAACTAAACATTGAGATGGGGGTCTTGGTTTTTGACTGGGCCCACATCTGGACCTCAATCCAATTATTTTATGTTTCCTTTCTGAGATGGGATGATAGGCTGGTCCTAGTATACCCAGAATTTTCCACTGAGATGAAGTCACATAATCACTTTTTGCTAGAATTGGGCTAGAACCACTATCCTTCTGAGTAGCTAAAATTTCACCTGATTTTCATCTTTGAGTTTGTTCATTGCAGCATGGAAATATGTTAGTATAAATGAAAAAAATGCTGTCTAGTTCTGTTAGAATAATAGAACCTGTGGTCACAACATATACACTTTTTTTTTAGTTCATGTCTACAAGATTAGCCTTGAGAAGTGCTCTTGGTTGTTTCTTTTTGAAGCAAAGTCTCACTATGAACCTCAGGCTTGTCTAGCCCTCCCTACACAGCCCAGGCTGGACTTGACCTCTCACCATTCTGCCTCTTCCTCCCAAGTGCTAGGATTATAGGTGTGTAACACCACAACCATCTTGGCAAATACTTCTTTAAATTCAAAATTGACTAAATTGGAAACTTTCATACTAACAAACCTCAGGAACTATGTTCTTTCTCCACTTACTGAAAGCCTTTTTGTGGTATGAAAAGGAAGTTGAAAGAGAATGTACTATTAGTTCATATCTAGCAAAAGACATTCACTCTGGAAACTATTCTTTTCAGAACAAAAGGTATTCAAAATCTCAGTTAACTTTTTGGATACTCATACTTGCAAGTATTTATCTAAGAAGAATACATGTACCTTATGATTGTATTGTACCTTATAACTGCAGAAGAACACATACCCTTATAATAATATAATTCTGAAAATGTGAAATAAACCACCCTAATAATTTAAATTATAAGCTTTAAAGCTTAATATCCAAAAACTACCATGGAATTTTTTTCCTGATCCTTTTCTAACAATCTACACATCTCACACATTCATTTTGAATTGAAGGACATAGGATCAAATGCCAAAACAAGCCAAAGAGGATAGAATAATCTTTTTAACACTTACTAATAAAACTGAATGTCCACATGAAAAAGAATAAAGTTGGCCCCTACTTCATATCATACATAAAATTAACACAAAGTAGATCATAGAGGCCTACATGAAAGAGCTAAAACATGAAACTACTAGAGTAGAAATAAATCTTAATGACCTTGGGTTGGAATAGATTTCTAGCTATGACATCAAAAGCAAAAGCAATAATAAAAGATAGATTAATTAGATTTCATCAAAGATAAAATATGTTGAGTTGCCAAGAACATCATGGGAAGTGAAATGACAACCCATAGAATGGGAGAGAATCATATATTTGATAGAGGATTTAAGCCCCAAATATATAGGAACTTATTTAAATAAATGATGAAATGGCAAAAAAAAAGTGGCTAAAGGATTTGATATTTCATCAAAGATGACACACAGTCAATAAGCCATTAATCAAAAGATAGTTAACCTCACGAATCATTATGGAAATGTATGTCAAAGTAAAATGAAGCCAGACAATGGTGGCTCACACCTATAATCCTAGCTGCTCAGAGGCTAAGATCTGAGGATGATGGTTCAAAGCCAGACCTGGCAGGAAAGACTGTGAGACTCTTACATGTAATTCACTAGCTAAAAGCCATAGTGGAGGATGACTTAAGTGGTAGTATCAGCCTTCAGTGGAAAAAGCTAAGGGACAAGGCTCAAGCCCTGATTCAAGCGGCAGTAGCTGCACAAAAGCAAAAGTACAATGACGCATCATAACAAATTGAAAATTAGTATTAAAATAAACAAAATAGGGCTGTGATGTAGCTCGGTGTCAAAGCACTTGTTGTAAGTGCAATGTCCTGGGTCAATCCCCAGTACCGAAAAGGAAAAGATAAAAAATTCAAGATGGAAAATGACATGTGCTGGTGAAGATGAGAAATTGGAACTTTTGTGAGTTGCTGGTGGGAATGTAACATGGTGCATCCACTGTGGAGGGAAAAGTATGCTGTATATAGAATTAGTACATGAACCAACAGTTTCACTTCTGGGTGCATGCCCAAAGGAATGAAAATTAGGAACTTAAACAGGTATATGTAGATGCATCTTTATAACACCAATAGGTGAGTGCAACCAAAATTGTATTACCAGACTAGGGGATACATAAAATGTGAATGTGTAGGGTGCCATTGGCCCATGACTGTAATACTAGCTACGCAGGAGGTTAAGATCTGAGAATCCTGGTTCAAAGCTAGCCCAGGAAAGCCATGTCCATGAGATCCTTATCTCTAATTAACCATAAAAAAGCAGACACAGAAGTGTGGCCACAAGTGATAGATTGGAGGCTTAAGCAAAAAAGTTAAACAAGAGTGCAAGGCCCTGAGTTCAAGCCCTAGCACCAACACAAAAAATGTAATATGTCGCTGGGCACTGGTGGCTCACGCCTGTAATCCTAGCTACTCAGGAAGCTGAGATCTGAGGATCACGGTTCAAAGCCAGCCCAGGCAGGAAAGTCTGTGAGACTCTTATCTCCAAAAAAAACCACTAGAAAACCGGAAGTGGCGCTGTGGCTCAAGTGGGAGAGTGCTAGCCTTGAGCTGAATTGCTGAGGGACAGCACCCAAGCCCAGAGTTCAAGCCCCACAACCGACCATAAAAAAAGGAATATGTATGTACAATGGAATATTAGTCATAATGTATTTACACCTGTTAATTTTCCTCAATATAATGAGTCATTAACATATTTGTTTCTTTTTTGCAGTTTTTCACTTACATCTATTTTGTCTGGTATAAACATACCTACTCTTGCTCTTGTTTAATTTTCATTTACCTGGAATGAATTTTTCTACACATTCACTTTGTCTACATGTGTCCTTAAAGCTGAAATGAGTCTCTTATGGGAAGAATATTGTTAAATTGCTTTTTAAAAACCCAAAACATTCAGATGGGCTGGGAAAGTGGCTCAGTGGTAGGGTGCTTGCATTGCATGCATGAGGCCATGCATTCGATCCTCAGCACCACATAAGCAGAAAAAGTTGGAAGAGGCACTATGGCTCTAGTGGTAGAGCGCTAATCTTGAGCTGAAGAGCTGAGGGACAGTGCCCAGGCCCAGAGTTGAGAACCCATGATAGGCCAAAAGAACCCCAACAAACAAACAAAAAAAAACATTGAGACAGGTAGCTATGGCTCATGCCTATAATCCCAGCTACTCAGGAGGCTGAGATCTGTAGACTGCAGCTCAATGCCTCCCAGGGAGGAAAGTCCGTGAGTTTCTTAACTCCAATTAGCCAGCAAAAAGCCAGAAGTAGAGCTGTTACCGAAGTAGTAGAGAGCTAACCTTGAGCACAAGAGCTCAGGGACAGAATCTAGGTTCTGAGTTTGAGCCCCAACACCAGCATAGACACACACAAACACACAGACACACAGACAGACAGACAGACAGACAGACACACACACACATAAAACAACCAAACAAAAACCAAAACCATATTCAGCCACTTTGTGTTTTAATCTAATAATGCTATCCATTTACAGCCAAGGTAATTGTTTACAGGTAAGGGCTTATCACTCACATTGCTTTGTAGATACTTGGGTTCTTTTATTCCTTTTCTTTTGTGATTTGGTGACTTTATGTAATGGATTACTTTGATAATTTCAGTATTAGTGTTCTGAATTTGATCTTATGTTTGCATTTCCCATTGAGTTTTTTACTTTCATACATTTTCATGTTGATAATTAGCATCTTTTTGTTTCAGTGCAAAGAATTTCTTTTGACATTTCTCCCAAGGTAGACGTGGTAATGAACTCCCTTCACTTTTATTTGTGAATGACTTGCATTCTTCTTCATTTCCAAAGGCCCATTTGGCCAGGTACAACACTATTCGCTGACAGTTTTCTTTCTATCAGTTTTTAGGTGTATAATATCTCAGTTCTTCTCAGCTTGCAAGGTTTCTGTTGAGAAATCTGATAATGGTCTTATGAAGGTTCATTTTAAATGATCAGTCTCGTAGCTCTTGCTGCTTTTTACAATTCTTTGACTTTTGATGATATGATTATAATGTGCCTCAGAACATTTTTCTTTGGATTTAACTTTTTTTATTAGGTTCTTTGAATCTGGATGTCCATATCTGCTCCAAAATTTGAGAAATCTTTAAATAAACTCTCTATCCCTTTCCCTCACTGCAAGTATGCAGATTCTTCCTACTGCATGGTCAAATATGATACTTATTTCCTTATTGAACTTCCCATTTTGTTCATAAATCATTGTCTTAATTTCATTTAGTTTTATATTGATATTTTCTTCGATCTTGTTAAGCTTCCTTTTTTAGATGTTTCAAAAAGATTTTTAGTAGCATTAGTTGCACAAAGTTGGTTCCATTGTGACATTTCCATACCTGCATAAAGTGTACCCTGATGAAACGTATTCTGCCATCACTCTCACATATTTATCCTACCCAACTCCTTAAAACAATTGTTCAATTTTCTTATATGTATATAAAGTAATTCCTGGTGGTACTTATTCCCTAACAGAGCCTGTTTTATTGTCCTTTCATTTACCTTTTGCAATTTTATTGTATTTTAATTATATAATAGGAACTCATCATAGTATTTCACATACTCATAAATTATTGTGATGTGTGTGAATAAGTATACACATGCATCCTTTATATCTAGGTTCCACAAACAAGTGAAAACATGATATTTGCCTTTTTTGAGTTTGGTTTGTCTTGCTCAACATAATGATCTCCAGTTCTATCCATTTTATTGTGAATGAAATAATTTCAATTTTTCTTATGGCTGAGTAATATTCTATATTATATATATGTTATATTTTCAATGTCCACTCATCATTTGTTAGGCAATTTGCATTATTCTAGGGTTTGGCTATTGTAAACAAAGCTGCAGGAAACATTAGTAGGCAGTTTGGCCGAACCTCCAATCATTTTGAATTATTTTTTAGGCATTGCTTAGAGACTCCTTCCTTCCTTCCTTCCTTCCCTCCCTCCTTCCTTTCTTCCTTCCTTCTTTTTGTCAGTTGTAGGTCTTGAACTCAGGGTCTTAGCACTGTCCTTGAACTCTTTTGCTTAAGGCTAATGCTCTGTAACTTTGAGACACAGCTCCACTTATGATTTTTGAGTGGTTAATTGTAGATAAGAGTCTCCCAGGGACTTATTTTTGCCAGGGCTGGCTTCAAATCATGATCCTCAGATCTCAGCCTCCTAAGTAGCTAGGATTACAGGCTGATATCTACTCTAAAAAGTCAGTTGTTGCAATATGGTCAGTTTCTATTTCTGGTGTCATGTCTACCTGATTTGTCATTATCTGTGTATAGCCTTACATTTATACTTGTATATCTGAAAGAGTAATAATCTCTTCCAACCTTTGCAGGGTAATTTTTCTTTCATAAAAACAACTTGGGAAGCATTTATTGTATTATAAATATCATGAATTGCTAATACCAAATTTTACTCCTTTCTTACATTTCAAACACATCAGACCCTAGATATTGATGTTTCACATACTTCAGCGAATAACTTAAAATATAACAGCATAATAAATAATTAGTATCATGTAGTCATTTCCTTTGCCATGAGAATAAATATAGAATTAAGTAAAAATATTTTTGTCCTTGTCCTGGGGCTTGAACTCAGAGCCTGGGCACTGTCCTGAGCTTTTCTGCTCAAGGCTGATTGCTCTACCACTTGCACTACAACTCTACTTCTGGCTTTTTTGTGGTTAACTGGTGAAAGGAGTCTTAGAGACCTTCCTATCTCGGCTGGCTTTGAACCAGAATCCTTAGATCTCAGCCTCAGGGCTAAGTAGGATTACAGCCATTAGCCACCAGTGCCTCACCTCACATTCTATTTTATTTTAATTTGTTTTATTTTGTCAGTTGTGGGCTTGTACTCAGGGCCTGGGTGCTGTCCCTAAGCTTTTCTGCTCAAGGCTAGCGTTCTAACTACTTTGAGCCACAGCTCCACTTCTAGTTTTCTGGAGGATAATTAAGAGATGAGTCTCACTGGACTTCACTGCCTGCTCTGTCTTTGAACCATGATCATCAGATCTCAGCCTCCTGAGTAGCTAGGATTGTAGGCAGGCAGCCCACCTAATTTTGACAGATTAAAGTTTTGTTCTAATAGATTGATTCCTTGGATGATGGGCTTGTAGCCTAGATCCATCAGCTGAGACTGAGATTTTAGGCCTTTGTCTGGGCTCATGAATGGGAATGTCTTCTAACTGGTCCCTGGGTTGGGCAATCAGGCTTGATCTTAGACCACAGCTGAAGAGGCTGGAGTGGAATTCCATGGCACTTTCAAGACCTACACTGAAACCCAAATTAGTAAGGGCCACCTGTTGGAGCATGATGGTCATGTCCCTCCAGATCTCTCTCTGTGTGGACAGTGTCTATGTGGGAGACTGCTTTCAACTCACAGCTGAGAGGGGTAGAACTGCTTATCAGAGCCATTTCAGAATCTTGTATGGAAACTAGGTCTGCTTGCTAAGGCACAGAAATGAGTGCCTCCCTCTAAATCTCAGATTGAGGCTTCTTCTTAGACCAAAGATGAGAAGGGCTAATGTTGAGATTCAAGACCATGTAGAGATTTGCTATGGGCCTTCAGTCATCAAGTCTACTCCCTAAATTCAGACAGGTATGTCTCCCTCTGGATCCATGCACAGAGAGAATTTATCTTCGAATTCAACTGGGGGACAAAGCCAAATGAGAGAGTCATTTCTGAGTGACAAATGAGGTTAGGTGAATAGACCTGTCCACTGAAGCCTTAGTATGCACAACTCCTCCTGCCCACCCCTGTAGATGCTTTTGTAGCACAAGACATTCTAAATGGGACTATAGCTGAGCTCACAGAGAAATGAAACCTTTTGCAGGCTTGGAATTGGGTCAAAGGTTAGTCAGCTTGTCCCCTATGTGTTAGCCATACACTCTTAAAGTGATATTCCTAGGTGCCATGTTCCATTGGGATTCAGAAATCCCTATCTGAATTCCAAGGTTCCCACCTAGACATTTTTATCTGAAATTATTGTTTCTATAGGGGGTTTATGAGTGGAAGACCACCTATTCTGCAATCTTGCTGTCATCACTGTCCTATTTAGTCTTAAAAACTAGTAATAGGGCTGGGAAGGTGGCTCAGTGGTAGAGCGCTAGCCTTGAGCTGAAGAGCTGAGGGACAGCGCCCAGGCCCAGAGTTTAGGCCCCATGACTGAACCCCCCCCCCAAAAAAACTAGTAATAATATGACTTATGGTGCAACATGAAAGAACCTTGAAGATGTTATGCTAAGGAAAATGTGCCAGGAAGATAAATATTACAAAATTATATTTTTATTAGTTATCTGGAATAAACTTGTAGAAACAGAAAGGAGAAGGATTGTTATTAGGCTGAGAAGGAGATGAGGGAGAATATGAAAAAGTTCAGGAGATGGAAAGGGAATGATTGTTTCACAACCCTGAGAATGTACTCAATGTGATGAAACTGTAAACTTAAAGTGGTTAAAATTATAAATTTGATGTTTGTATTTTGCCACAATAAAGATGACAAGCCAATTAGAAATTGGGCAATGATTTGGATAGATGTTTCTCCAGAGAAATTATATAAATGGCTAATAAGCACATGCAAAGATAGTTAACATCATTAGTCATTTGGAAAATATAAGCCAAAACCATAAGGCGCTGCCATTCCTATAACCACTAGGGTGGCTATAATGGTAAATATATGTTGATGATGATGTAGAAAATTTGGAACCCTCAGACAATGTTGGTAGGAAAGTAAAATGTTGCAGCCACTTTGGAAAATAGTTTTGCAGTTCTCAGAATATTTCACATAAACTAACCATATAAACCAGCAATACCCAGGTGTAGATGTATACATCTAGATCTAGATAGGCCTAGATGTGTAGATAGATATAGATATACATATATATATATATATGATGTATATAACTATATCTATATATCTGGATGAATTACAACAAATATCAAAGCAAAAATGTGAATTTTGACAGATATTCAAGCAGAAATTAACAAATGATAGTATACTATTTTCAATAGCCAATAAATAGAAAAAAAAACCAAATGTCTATCAGATTACAAACTGAAAAATGTGGTATGTCCATATAATGCAATACTATTCAACAATAATGAATTACTGATGTTGCAACTGGTATAACCCTTGAAAATGTTATATTTGATTTAAAAAGACAATCACTAAAACCATATTTTATATGAGTATTTATATAAACTATCCCAAATAGACAAATCTATAGAATACTAATGGTTGCCGTGGGCTGGGAGAGAAGTAGGAATGTGGAATGACTGCTAATAGGCCTGGAGTTTCTCTTGGTGGTGATGAAAATATTTAAAAATAGATTGCGATAATGGCTACATATTTCAGCAATAACTAAAAACCAATGAACTGTATAAAATGAATGAGTTGTATAGCAAATGAGTCATAGCTGGAATTTTAAAAAAGTAAAAACAAAGTGAAAATGTTATGCATGAGTCTCTAAAGTTTACAATTACTTTCTTTTCTTTTTCAAATGTTAACTGTAATAGGTAAGGACATGCAACTATCTTACTACATCTGTAACTCTGCATGTAATTACTTCTCACGAAAGCTAAAATCATCTTAATGATAATATCTAAGAGATTTATTTTGACACTATAGCTTCGTTTTTTAATTTTTTTGTCAAGGTGATATACAGAGGGGTTACAGTTACATAAGTAAGGTAATAAGTACACTTCTTGTTGAACTTGTACCTCCTCCCTCATTTTTTCTCCTACTTTTCCTCCCCCTAAACCTCCCCCCCCAAGTTGTACAGATCATTTCCAACATATTGACACTATAATTTCTATGGTCAACTTATATTAAAATAAAGTTAATGCAAGATGGTCATAATTCTTTAGCATTTGCCAAACACAACACAGAATTCCTATCCTTTAGTAGAATCAATGCTATATAATTTAACAATACTGGTAACAACAATTTAAGCCTTTCATTACTAAGTGCAATAGTGAACACATAGACAATCTTTAGGAGAATGATTACTTATGGCAGATTCCATTATTCCCACAACACCTAACATCAATCCACATTAAGAGACATACACACAAAAGAAAACACAATACTTTAAGAGGCAAAACAATTAAGAATGACACATTCTGATGTAGGAAAGTATATATAGGTAATTTAAAACAACTATGATGACTACATTGTAGGCTTTAGGGGAAAAGGGGGACAGCATGCCAGAACAGATGGGTAATTTCAGCAGAGATCGACAACTAAGAAAGGAATGAAATTGATATGCTATTTAAAAGATGCAGTGGGTGAAAAATGTCTTTAACTGTGTCATTTGTGAACTAGAGGATAAAGCAATAAAAGTTGCACAAATTGAAACACACAGAGAACAAAAACAACAGAGCATCCAAAGCTAGAGGACAATATTTAAAGCCCTGACATACATGTAAGTGGATTCACAGAGGAATAAAAAGAGGAAACAGACAAGGACTAATAGTGTTGCAAAAATAATAAGATAGTTAATCAAACCTTCCATAGGTTTATGAAATACTAAGCAAGATAAATAATATTTAACACATAAAGGTACTGTATTCAAACTGTTTAAAATTACAGATAAAATCTTGGAGGTAATCAGAGGAAAAAGAGACAATCCTAAGGAAAAACAAAATAATTACAGCACACATCATTAGAAACTATGTAAGCCAGAATGGAGTGATATTTTTGAAACACTGGAAAAAACACAAAAGCAAAGTAAAAACAAAACTGTCACCTAGCATTTTATGCTCTAAAATAAAGTACCTTCAAATTAAAGTGAAATACCAATTTTGTTCAGATAAGCAAAGACTGAGAGAACTCATACCAGAAGACCTGAAATATACTAACTGTGAAAGAAATTTCTTCAAGCAGAAGGAATACATTCAGACAGAAACTTGGAGCTACAAAAGAAATTAAGATCTCTGGAAATGGCTAAACCAGATATTTTTTTGCTTATTTTACAAAACTACCATCACTGGCTGTCAAAGCCAAACCTAAGTGGGGCTGGTTTCAGATACAGTAGAGTAACTATACTGTATCCTATCCTTTCTACAAAGTGCTGCTATAAAAGTTAGAATATACAAAACAGCTATTTGAATATTTCCAGAAGTAAATACTACTAAGAAGATTGAGATTATATTCTAAATATTACTAAACTGGAGACAAATTTCCTGATTTTTCTCTGGAATCACTCTGCTCGAACTCAAGGCAATCTGTCCAACTCCTTAAGAAATTTTATTTTACAAAACGGGTGCAAACATCAATTAGAGGAGTTCTGCTTAAAAATTATGTTTGGTTTTACATGTCACCCTAGAAAATGGGCTATTCTGAGACCGCATCAGAAATTGTTTTCCATTTTCTTCAAAGAAATTTATCCTAAACTTGTACAAAGCTCTCTTCTGAAGGATGCATTTCAAATACACTTGAAATTGTAATTCATGTTTCACAATACTATAAATTTAATTTCACAGCTTTCTGACCAGTGCTAGGGTATGTGAAATAATATTACATTTCTTAAAAGGAGTAAAGAAAACAACAAGAAAAAGTACTTAACACATCCTCACATCAATTAAAACCAGTTTCCACAGCTGATTTATACATTATCTAGCTTAAAAAAATAACAATCAACATTCCAACATCTTGTTGAAAGTACAATGGGTAAAGATGAAAGAAAAAGAAAAAAATAATATGATAAATCAGGGCAAGTAATAGATCCACTGGGAATTGCTGAATCAACATTATTTTCCATTGGATAAATTTAAATACTTTTTGTTTCATCCCTATTATTTATGCTGTTACTCTTCTCTACTATTGATAAATGGGAGTCATTTGCATGGCCAACTTGCTGCAACACAAACTTGAGGAGATCACTTGTCACTTGTTTACTTCTGAGAATACTTAGGAACATGTGGTTCCCAGCAGGCTGGGCTGAGTTTGTACGGAAGTGAAATGGCCACATATGTGCACACACATACACAAACACATGCACACATGCAATCATACACACTCATCTGGAAGTATATTTACCCACCAAAGGCAATGGCTCAACATTGCTCATACTGATAAGCCTCATGAGAAAGGCTTTTGTCACAAGGGCTGGCCCGGTGTTGGGTCTCTAGCTCACAATGAGGAACACTGTACGTGTCTCACATGTTTGGAAATGAGAGATTGGGGAAATTCAAGACAGCTGTCCTCTGGTGGGTGTTACTGGGATGACTGCACTGTACTGTCATGCATAATCTTCTGATCTGAGACCTTGATGGTGGTGGTGGTGGTAGTCCTGAAAGGGTGAGTGAGGGGAGAAAGGGAGAAAGACAACAAAAGAAATTCTGTTCTCAGAACTGAGGGGTCTTCATACTAAAGCTACCAGCACAACTATGTTTATTGCAGCATTATTTACCATAGCTAAGATATGGAACCAACTTAGATGCCCCTCAGTAAATGAATGGATCAAGAAAATGTGGTATATATACACAACGGGATTCTATGCCTCCATCAGAAAGAATGACATTGCCCCATTTGTTAGGAAATGGAAAGACTTGGAAAAATTATATTAAGTGAACTAAGCCAGGCCCAAAGAAACAGGTCCCATGGTTTCCCTGATTTGCAATAACTAGTATATGTTTGAGACAAGCAGAAAAGGTCAGATAAGTTGATGTTAGGTGAAATGAACCCCAAGATAAGGACTTAAATGGTTTCTCTTTCTTGCTATTGTTTCTAACACATTTATAAGATGATTTCTTTGTTGCTTGCTATGTCCCTCCCCCACGGTATAACCCCTGCTTTCACTGTATTTGATGTTGGTATACTTTGTAGAGGGGAAGGGAAAAAACAAATTGTTTAAATAGGGATACAGGTGGATCCATTGCAACAATGAGATGTACAAGATGTTATGTCAAAAAACAACTTTACAACTTTGGCGGAGAGAGGGGGGAGATGGGAGGGCAGGAATGGTAAGGGGAAACAAAAGAAGAGGCAACAATGCTTGATAAAAAATGTACTCATTACCTTGCTCATGTAGTTGTAACCCCTCTGTATAGTATTTTCACAATTATAAAAAACTTATTAATAATAAAAAAGAAAAAAAAGAAACTGAATCAATGATCAATAATGTTTCAAAATGAAAGCAGCATGGTCAGATTGCTCCCCAGTGAGTTCTACCAAACATTTAAGGAAGAAATTAAACCAATTCCTTATAATCTGTATAAATTTTAAAGAACCAAAGTAATTAAAACTCAAATCAAGAAAAAAAAAACTTAGGAGTCTTTATAACATCATGATTGGTAACCAAACGAGAAATATATAGAAACCAGTTTCATTCTTCCCTCTGTAAATTGATCTACAAACACTTTCTGAAGTGTTTCCTTATTGAAGAACTGTGTCAATGATTAATATTACTATTAGAATACACACCCTCTGTATTGGAATATAATACAAAGCCTTATTGTTTTGTACTGGGTTACTTACAATAGAAATTAGGAAAAAAATTTAAGATGGCTTATTTGATCAAAGACATTTTAGGTTGCTTATTTGTGTCTAAAACACTGTTGCAAACTCTACAAATCCTCTATGATTTCCTTACTTTTCCTTATTATGAGTTCCTTATAATTTTCCTTATTCAGAAGAAAAGTCAACTCTCACTACAAAAGAAAATAAAAACATACAAGGAAACAAAAGCAAAGGAATCCCAATTTGATTCCTATCAACCATTATGGGAAAAACCTGGAGGTCACTGACCATTAACATTGAGACAAGACTTTACTAACATCTTAAAGAGATAAAAAAAAAAGGCAAGGATGCCAGTGATATCCTACATCCAGAGACTCATGGTCAGGCCAGACAGGATGCCAAATTATCCTCACTCCCCAAAGGGTTCTGAAACTCATCTGTCTACTTTGAGGTGGTAGTGGTTTGGCCAAGGAACTTAACCATGTGGCACTGTACAGTTCTGATATGAGAAATTAATACCTGACACTGGAGAAACTAACATGATTCTAACATTGGAGACAATATTGTCAGGGAAACTCACTGGGAACAGAAAACAGATTGAGATATGAACAAGGAACATAGGAGCACTGTGGGATTAAGAGAAGTACATCATAATAAACATCAAATTCCTTTCTAGTGCCATAGACCTACTTATTTTAGAAAATGCAGGCCATGCTTGCTCATTTGGAGGGGAGCCCAATTCATATACGTGTGTGTGTGTGTGTGTGTGTGTGTGTGTGTGTGTGTGTGCGTGTGCGCACGCTGGAACTAGGGCTTGAACTCAGGGACAAGGTATTCTTTCTTGGCTTTTCACTCATGGCTGGTGCTCTACCACTTGGGCAATGCCTCATTTGTGGCTTTTTGGTGGTTATTTGGAAATAAGAATATTAGACCTTCCTGCCCGGACTGGCTTCTAACTGTAATTCTCACTGGGACTCAAAACCAATTACATTTTTACAATAAAGTTTAATTTATTGTCTTTAGTTACCAATTTGACATAATACTACTTTTGTGTATTTCTGACATTAAAAACGGTTATCAACACTGATAACACACTATCAGGATATATTTTCACTAAATCAAGTTGAAAATTTCTTAAGAAGTAAAAGATGCCCCTTCTACATGGGCAGAGGATGTTCTATGTTCACTGAAAATAGTCATGTACTTCTACTGGAGACAACAGGATCCCTTATACCTCTTGCAGCCTTTGCATTCCAAAATAAAATAAAATTGTAAACCACCCCAACTACTTGAGAGCCCCTCCAATAGCTGTAATATATTAAGTAAACCAGTTCATGAATGCACCCTTGCTGCTGGTATGCTCTACCCACACTTGCAGAACACTTTGGAGTTAAGATCTCTGGAAACCACCCAAGAGTGAAGAGCAACTGATCAGTCCTTACATGCTTCAACTCTACAGGCACAGTCATGCTCTGGTCACAAGGGAGAGGACACTTTATTCTTTGTCTTAATCTGCTGAAGATACAATGCTTGAAGGACTGACTGTAGACCTTAGGAGAAACTACCAGTGGTATAATATAAAGGTTTGTTTTTATTTTTTAACTGAAAAAAAATGTTAGCTGGGCACCAGTGGCTCATGGCTGTAATTTTAGCAACTCAAGAGACTGAGATCTAAGGATTAAGGTTTGAAGCCAGCCAGAGCAGTAACGTTCAAGGTACTCTTCTTTCTAAATAACCAGCAGAAAGCCAGAAGTCGAACTGTGACTCCGATGGTGTAGCCCCAACCTTGAACAAAAAAGCTAAGGGGAAGCAAACAAGCACTGTATTAAAGTCTCAGTACTGGCTCTGAATTAATTAAATTAATGTTGGATTAACTATAAGAAGAAACAATTATGTCCTCCCCCACAAATATTCTCAGGTAGTATAACTATGAAATGAAGAAAAATTTTTAAAAAAACTATAGAAAGAATTGATTGGGGGAGGGTGAATGTGTGGGGGAGGGTTGAAGCCAAGGATCCAGCTGAGGCTTCCAGAGAAGAAACTGTAGCAACAGGACTTTGGAGGGAGCCTTGAGATGATGGCCAAATCTCTTCTGAGATTTTTTTTTGCAAGTCCTGGGGCTTCAACTCAAGGCCTGGGCTCTGCTCCTGAGCTTCTGTTGCTCAAGGCTAGCATTCTACCACTTGAGCCACAGCACCACTTCTGGCTTTTTCTGTGTATGTGGTACTGAGGAATCAAAGCCAGGACTTCATGCATGCTAGGCAAGCACTCTACCA
This sequence comes from Dipodomys ordii, assembly GCF_000151885.1. Classification (NCBI taxonomy): domain Eukaryota; kingdom Metazoa; phylum Chordata; class Mammalia; order Rodentia; family Heteromyidae; genus Dipodomys; species Dipodomys ordii. The sequence goes on along the minus strand of NW_012267358.1, from coordinate 2,556,978 downwards.
CTAAGCCACATTTCCAGCCCTCAGGGATTTTTCTTAATTGTAAGAAAAATGGCAAGAAAATTCCTACCAGTCTTTAAGAACATGATGAAGTGCTAGAAATTGTGGAAGGATCACCATCACCTGTATGTCCTGGGTCTCTTTACCTTTGTTATGAAAATCAAATATCTAATAAGAGATTTGTAAGTGCACTAGGAAGGAATTTCACTCACTTTTCTAATTGCACAGGATAAATAACTCAAGATCTAGCCTTAAAAATATTTTTTCAGACAAATAGAAGCCCTGTAGTCAAATTAATTCCTGCCTTTATTTGCAGTGGCAGAACAGTTACCATGTTGTGGAGTGTTAGGATGGATAAGCTTTGTCACCATTTCTAATTTGCCTCTCTAGACAAGCAAAGTTTTTACTATAGAGGGATAAGGAAGTTAAAGCTTCCTCGAAATAACTTGAAACTGCCAAAGGGTCAATTGAGAAATTCTTTAAGTTTAACTGATAGGGTAACTAACAGCCAGGGAACAAACCTCAATTCTTTCCTAGTTGGGTAGTGCCAGGATATTATGTCTATATGCCACTGCATTTGGTATATAAGAACATTTCTTTAAAGAAAAGATTACAAACAAAGGAGAAGGCTACAATGCTTGATAAGAAATGTACTCATTATCTTGCCCATGTATTTGTAACCCCTCTGTATAGTATTTTCACAATAAAAAAATAAAAATAAAAGATTACAGTCTTTACATAAGCTAACCAGGATTGAAGCCAGTGAATGATATTATTTAGAAAATGCCCAATGAACTGGTGAAGCATAGTAACTGATCCATGTTATTATGGCTATTTCTACTTTTTTGGCAGTACTAGAATTTGAATTCAGGGCCTTAAACTTGCTTGGCAAGTCCTCTATCACTTGAGCTACACCCCAGGCCTCATATGGCTATTTATTATACTGCTGTACCTCAATATAAGGTCCATCAAGTGAGTTGTTAGGATATGCTTACTAATGGAAAGTATTCCTAACTTTTAAGTCCAAAAGATAGACCTACATATCAAGAGAAAGACAAATATTCCTATGCTTCCTAGACTATGAGACAAACTCACAAGCCACATCCTCCTCTGAAACGTGGGAATGAGAAGGACATGATATAAACAGTCATTTCTCCTCTGTCACCTCTGGAAGTCACTGTCTGAAAAACCTTTTGGGGGCACAAGAAGACTAACCATAGGACACTCCTTCATGCACGTATATCATGGTGTGAAGGAGAAGTTGGAAAAAAAACATGTTCTAGATGCATCCAGAAGACAGGAATATATGCCCAATTGAAAAGGAAATTTCACATCTTTCATTTATATCTCTTTTCCCTTGGATAGTCTTTTTCTATCACCAGCAAATCCTTCCCTTTTGTTCACTGCTGCCCCATATACTAAATCCTAAGCCTGTCACTATCATAGTTTTGGTCTGAGAAGGCAAGCCAACACATAGGCTCTAACTCAGCGATAGAGGCAGAATGGTCCTGTAATACCACATAACTGAGGCTCTTCTGGCAGACAGAAGGCATGATCACTTTCTTCCTCTTTTTGTTTACTACTAGCTGTTTCATCACTAATTTTGTTTCCCAAGTCATCAGGAAGTCACATGGCTATACTGTTGGAAGTTCCTGGCAGTAGAAGAAACAGATATTTCATATTTCTATTTGCTAAGCATCATTTCTAGGATGAAGCTCTGTCTCTCTTGATCCTAGTGTGGCTCAGCTGGCTCCTGTCATGTGTGGGAAAGCTTCAGTTTCCAAACTGCAAAATGATTAGGTCAAGAGACTGGTAGAAACATTCTTCAGTAGCTGAAAAGATGAGTGAAAATTCAAGGATGTTTCCTTGCCAACCTAAGTGTTCACTCAGAATGACATCGAATTTGGCTTCTTTTCTGGGCGCTGCACATTAAACTCTTTTCATTGAGAGTGTCATCTGGTCCTATGTTTTCTCTGAATGGCTTGGCTGATTCTCTTTGCCTCAAATAAGAAAAAACTTAGCACCCCCCCCATAGAACTAGATTCACTATATATTTGCCATGTCAGTGTAAAGAATGCTGGAGATTGAACCCAGGGCCTCAAAAATGTTAAACAAATGTTTTATCACCAAGCCACATCACCAAAACAATTTTTGTATTAGTATTTTGGCTCAGTGATAGTGTCTGCCTAGCAAGTGCAAGATCCTGAGTTCAAATTCCAGGGCAGAAGCATTTATATTTCCCTGTGGGGCCTTAGTTTTAAACTGCTCAAAAAGAAACATACTCATTACCCCTCTGTACATCACATTTACAATAAAAGTTTTTAAAAAGAATTTCTGAGCAAAGATAATAGAATAAAATTAAACTAGAGTAAAACAAAAAGAAGTATTTGTATTGCTTTTTTAAGGTCTGGAGAACATCACCACTTGAGACCATCAACAGCACATTTCTCACAGACTGTATTCTATATTGCAATTTCATGGGAAAGAGAGAGGGTAACCTGCACATCATGGTCAGCTTGGATGGCAGCTACAGTGGAAAGAGGAAGAGGAAGCCATGCTATCAGATTTGACATCTTGCTTCAATCCTCTTAGCCTCTCCTCCACCTGGCAAATTTTTAGGCTTACTAGCTTTAATGTTAGAGACAGCTGAGGATGGGAGGCGGAATCATAGCTAATGAAGAGGAGGGAAGAGAATAGGAGCCCTTTGAGTTTTGGAGAATGTTACATTCACTGTAACCAAAGCCCTCAAGGGGAAGTGGGCAAGTAGTGAAAGCACAGTTGCTCTGAGCCTTAGACAGACAGAGGCAGCCACTGATCCCCTGGGCCCAGCTACCCACACTGGCTCCATTTGGAGGATCTTCACCCTCTCCTCCAGAGCATCCTCTTCAAATGAGAAAAGGTAGGAGCTGCAGGTCCATTGAATCAGAATTCCAAAGACCTGGGGACTTCTGAAAGACACTAGTCATCCTTTTCTTCCTACAGAAAAAAGGTATTACTTTTCTTGTTTCCTGCCTCCTCTCTAGTAGTACTGCGGTTTGAACTCAGAACTTCAGGCTTGCTAGGATGGCACTATGAAGGAGAGTAGACTTTCTTTCCAATTGTCTCTTGACAATTAGCTCACTATCATTATAGCCTTTCTTGTTAGATTTTATAGCCACTTGGCAATGGATGCAGCTAAAGAAATAGGAAGTATGTGACAGTGCCAGGTAAGTAACATGCTCTCATTCTGGCTGGAGAATCATAAAGAGTTACAAAGAATAGGAAAGGACTGGGAAATGGAAGAGGAGTTTAGGAGAGAATCCTATATAAAGATGGTTATGGATATCTGGGCAAACCCCCAAATCTGCATATTCATGAACCAGATGCAAAATAGCATGTAAATTCTTGGGAGAAATAAAGTAAGCATTGGACCTCTGTGCAGGTTCCAGACTAGCCACTAAGTGGCGCAGATGTGGAAAAGAACTGAATAGTACTCTGAAGGATTGGAAAAAGGAAAAAAAGATAATTAAGAAATGAAATAGCCAAAGTAATGTTGAAAAAGAACAAAAAAAGAGAGGATTTATACTACCTGATATTGTCTTGCTACCAAACTTAATGTTGTTAGTGACAAAAATAACACAAATTGAGAGAGCCAAGAGAGCATCCAGAAATAGATCTCAACTGCTTCTTGACAAAGGTGTCAAGGTAACTCAACAGGAAAGGGCAATCTTCTTAATAAGTGCTTCTTAAACAATTGTTACCTAGGCAAAAAATATGAGCCTCAACTCATGCTTTGTACCACATAAAAAGTAACTCAGCTGGGTGCCAGTGGCTCACACCTATAATCCTAGCAATTCAGGTGACTGAGTCCTAAGGATTGTTGGTTCAAAGCCAGCAGAGAAGTCCATGAGATTCTTACCTCCAATTAATCACCAAAAAAGCCATAAGTAGAGCTGTGGCTGGGAGAACACTAGCCTTGAGCAAAAAAGCTCAGCGAGTTGGGTGCCAGTGGCTCATGCCTATAATCCTAGCTACTCAGTAGGCTGAGATATGAAGATCATGATTCGAAGCCAGTCCAGGCAGAAAAGTCCCTGTGAGACTCTTATCTTCAATTATCCACTGAAAAAACTGTAAGTGGGGATGTGTCTCAAAATGGTAGAGTGCTAGCCTTGAGCAAAAGAGCTCAGGAACAGCGCCCAGGCCCTGAGTTTATGCCTCACAACCTACCAAAAAAAAAAAAAAACAGCTCAGGGGACAGCACCCATGCCTAAATTCAATCCCCAGGCCTGGAACAAAAAAAAATAACTCAAAATGGGTCAAAGACTCAAAAAATGTATAAGATTTGCAAAAGAAAAGAGAAGATCTCTGTAATCATGGGGGCAACAAAGACTTTTTTAGAAATAATAATATATAAGAGAACAAACTCCCAGTGTGTGAAAAGCAATGTCAAATAAACTTGCTTTGCTAACAGTCTGCCACTTGAGCCAAGCCTTCAGTCCAGCATTTTTTCTGGTTATTAGAGACAGAGTACCTTGGACTTTTCTATCTGGGCTGGCTCTGAACTTCCATTTTCCAGATCTCATTCTCCTATGAGCCCACAGAACCATGTTAATTCATTTTTCTCAGTCAGTGTTTCACAGTATAGCCCAGGCTGGTTTAGAATTCCACATCTTCCTTCTTCCCCATGCAGAGTTCTAGGATTACAGGCCTGCACCATCAACTGGGTTTATTATGCTACAATATATAATGATGCAATATTATTCCTTCCTTAAATCTGCTCAGAATGTATGTGTGTGTGTGTGTGTGTGTGTGTGTGTGTGTGTGTGTGTGTGTGTGTGTGTATATATACTGAATGGTTCTGATCCTATGTGAAGAAAGGAGCATAAAACACAATATGGCAGATTCTCAGCTTGTAAAAAAGTTACTCTGTAGATTAGGTTTTGGTGGCTCTAGCCTGTAATTCTAGCTTCTTGAGAGACTGAGATCTGAGGTGCATGGTTCAAATCAGCCCAGATAGAAAAATCCATGAGATTCTTATCTCTAAATAACCAGCAAAAAGTTGGAAATGTGGGTGTGGTACAAGTGATAAAACACCACACGGAGAAAAAAAATAAAATAAAACTCAAGGGTGGGGCTGGGAAGGTGGCTCAGTGGTAGAGCGCTTGCCTTGCATGCATGAGGCCCTGGGTTCGATTCCTCAGCACCACATAAGCAAAAAGAAAAAAGCCAGAAGTGGCACTGTGGCTCAAGTGGTAGAGCGCTAGTCTTGAGCTGAAGAGCTGAGGGACAGCGTCCAGGCCCAGAAATCAGTCCCCACGACCGGACCCCCCCCCAAAAAAACAACAACAAAAACCAAACTCAAGGGAAAGTGGGGAGGCCCTGAGTTCAAGCCCTAGCATGCACACACACACACACACACACACACACACAAATGCACACACACACACACTTGCACACACAGACAAAAAATACAAAATTATAGCATTTATAGCAACATATATTATGAATTACTAACATATGAAGAGTTTGTTAAAAAAATAGGCAACCAAAATTACATAATACTGTGAAACTATATTGAAATGCTAATTTATTCTTGTGTGCATGTGTGTATTTTTTTATTGATGTTATTGCTATATTACTGATCCAGGTATTGTGATGTTTGGCATGGGCATTTTAAAATTCATTATTTGTTGTAATTTCTTTTTTTATCCTAAATAAATACTCACTTTTCTATTCTTTCAAAGAACTTCATAGTCTATTTGGGAAAGTCAGACATATAAACAGATCATTCAATGATTTTACAAGTGCTAAGATGGAAGTGTGTATCTTTAGCACTGGTAGATGACAATGATGAAAAAGCTTCCAAAATGAAGCAGTACTTTCTCAGACTCAGTGGGGTAGGGAGAGCAAGTAAATAGGGATTCTAAGCATAAAGAGCAATCTGTAAAATGGCACATATCACACACACACACACACACACACACACACACACAGCACTCTGGAAAGTTGGGCTGAAGTCAGAGAATGTAAGGCTTTGGATGTCATTCTAAAAAGGTAAACTTCATTTATACATAAGCAATAGGAGCCACTGAAGTAATCTTTTGTGCTGGTTCTGAGGCTTGAACTCTGGGCGTAGGTGCTGTCCCTTAGCTTTTGTGCTCAAGACTAGTGCTCTACAACTTGAGCCACAGCTCCACTTCCAGCTTTTTTCTGGTTAATTGGAGAGTGTCATAGTCTCAGAGACTTTCCTGCCTGGGCTGGCTTCAAACCACAATTCTCAGATCTTAGCCACCTGAGTAGCTAGGATTACAAAGCATGAGCCACCGGTGCCAGGATCCTGAAATTTTTAGTGATTAATTGGAGATAAAAATTATACTAAACAAAATAAGCCAGACCCAAAGAAACATAGGCTGCATGTTTTCCCTCATTTGTAATAATTAGAATGTGCCTATAAATCTACAAGTAAATCCAATGGATGGTAAAAAAGAACAAATAATACACTTGGACATGATTAATTACACAGTACTCTAAATATTCACACAGTGAGAACAAAGGAGGATATCTTCAGGAGAGGATCACAAGGGCTCAATAGCTATGTGCACATGATCATATAAAGTGATGCTTATCAAAATGAACTCCAAGAAATGAAAGCAAGAGGATTTTTATGGCACTGTGTGCAGTCCTCCTCCTCCTCCTCCTCCTCCTCCTTTCCTTTCTCTTTGGTTTGTTTCCTTCTGTTTCTGATTTTGATTTCTGAACCCTTTCTCTTGTATATAAAGTAATCTCATTTGGAGCGGGGAAGGGCAAGTACAAAAATGTGTAATGAAGAGTGAACCAATTCAGCAGTGAAACCCACTAGACACTATGTTGGAAATGAATGTGGTGGGAGGGAAGTTGTGAGGGGAAAAACTGGGAGAGAACAAGGGAGAGAGTGACACTGTTCAAAAGGAAATGTACTAATTATCTGAATCATGTAACTGTAACCCTTCTATACATTAACTTTACAATAACTTTAAAAAAGTCTCATGGGCTTTCCTACCCAGACTGGCTTTATCAAACCACAATCCTCAGATCTCAGCCTCCTGAGTAGCTAGGATTACTGGAGTGAGACATTAGCACCCACCACTGAAGCTATTTTAAGGAAGAAGAGCAAAAATGACAGCATGGAAAATGTACTGGAAGATGAAACCATAAGGAGGAAAAGAGAATCTTAGTGAAATAACAGGTTAACCTATTGTAACAATGAGATGTACAAGATATTATGTTGAAAAATGAACTTTACAATTGAGGTGGGGGGAGGGGAATGGGGGACTATAGTTGTGGAAGTGGGAGAGAAGGGAGGGTAGGAGAAAAACAAAGGAATAAATAACAATGCTTGATAGGAAATGTACTCATTACTCTACTTGTGTAACTATAACCCGTCTGTACAGTATTTTTACAATAAAAAACATATTTAAAAAAAGAAACCTTGAAACAAGACACTAGTGGAAGAGAGTATGCAATCAAAAGATATTATGGGGGTAGCTTGGGGAGGATTGGTTCCTAGTTGGATAAAATGAATTAGAGAGAAAGAAGAGCCCAGCCATTTCTGTTCCTCTGGACTTTCTGAAAGGACAATCTTTTTTAACAGTTTCCAAGAACCGTCTGAAGCACACAATTCTACTAATGAGCCACGGAGGTGTTGTGCACTATTGCCATCTTCTTTCACATATAAGGCCAAATCCACATGTGTGGATTCAACAGACCATGGTACCAGCCATCTGTTTTCTTGGGGATTGTCTTAACAACCAATGGTATTCATCACATGATGGATTCAGCTAGAGCAATTAATATTGATTATAAAGATTACAAAAATGAGCAGTTTGGCCATGCCTGCCATGGATCAGTATTCAGGTCAAGTCCAGATATGGCTTCAATCACATCCTTCTATCATTAGTAATTATCCACTGCAAATTATGAATGTAGTTACAAGCATGGAATGAAAAGCACCATTTAAAGTTGTGAGTAATCCAAATAGATTTGTCTGTTACTATTTATTTTCATACTGCTTCCCTCTTTTTAAAAACAAGCATTGTGACATCCTTGGCTAACTCTTACCACCAAAAGTTATCTCAACAAAAGTCAATATGTAGCTCCAACTATCTAAGCCTTCATTCATTTATTTCTACACGTTTTTTTTTAATGTAGGGTCAGGGAGGGAAGCAGTACTGGGGGGTTGAACTAAGTACTTTACACTTGCTAGGCATGTGCTGTACTTGAATCCCCCCCTAAATTCTTTTTGTTTTCCAATTATATTTCAGATACAGCCTTCAATTTCTGCCTAGCAGAGCCTTGGACCATAATCCTCCTACCTGTATGTATCTGGAATGAATAGGCATGCATCACCATGTCTGGCTTTTTTTTTTCTTGGTGGAACTGGGATTTGAAGTCAGGGTTTCACACATACTAGGCAAGTGGTCTACCAGTTGAGTCAAGCTTCCAGTTCTTTTTGTTTTAGTTATTTTTCAGATAGGGTCCTGAGGATTTTGCCCAGAGCTGATCTTAGGCTGTGTTCCTACTACCTCTTATGTAGCTGGGATGACAGTCATGTACTACCATGCCCAGATTGTTATTGAGATGGGCTTCTTCATACCTGTTTGTCCAGGCTAGTCTTGACCTGTGATCCTCCTGATTGCTGCATCTTTAGTAGCTAGACTTATAGACATGAACCACTGTGTCCCACTCTAGAAAAGTTACTTTTGAAGTTGGAAAATGTAAAAAAAAAACCTGGCTGGCCTGCAAAGCAAGACATACACCTCTGGAAAATTAAACAATGAAAAAAAATGAAACAAAAATACCAGTAGGTTTCCAGACAATCTATGCTAGGTATCAAATGAGAACTACAGATAGAAAACACTATGTGGGCTGACATGGTAATGATAAATTTCATGAAGGAGTTTGCAATGTATGTGGAACTTGTATAACAGGAAAACTGGAACAGGAAGGAAGGATATATATGGAATTTGGTGACATGAGTAAATTACCAGGGAGCAAGTAGAATGAACAGGTTATATTTCAGGAACAATTACAAATTATGCTTGGCTAGTCAATACACGACCAAAGCAATGAGGCACCCCTTCATATCACAAATATTTAAGATATTTTAAAGTGTCAATGGATATTCAAAGGCTTAAATCAGTTTAGCACTGAGAGAAGAAAATAAATCAAAGGCAAGATTCCCAAAGCTTGACATCATCATTGTTCACAGAGTAACTATGCCTTTGAAAAATGATTAGAAACAATTGTTGTTCTCCTTGAATCTCAGAATTCCACTACCCAGAACGATGGAAATAATATTTCCAAATTTAGATGTCTATATTTATACTTTGTGTTCATTATAGTGTGCTATACAATGCTACATGTTAAACAGGGGATGAAGAAAACTCTATCCATTAGTGTCTTAAAACTAAATCACACTTAACATTTCAATCACAATATAACATATGAAAATGACAACCACTACTGACCAAGATAAATAAGAAGTACTTCAGAGAAAGGTGACATTGCTTTAGAATGAGTCATTATACAGTATAAATGCACTGGAGTAGGAGTTTGGCTGAAGGACCACATACAGGACACTTGTTAAAATGCAAGTTTGAAGTTCCATCTCCAGAAGATCTAGTTAATTTCATAGCTAGATTACCTAGTAATTTTAGAATATTCCAACTGCAAGCCCTAATCATAATATACCTCTTCGAAACACTAACAGCTTAAAGAAGTAGGGTTTGATTAGGCTTTGATGGGCATTCCAGATTAAGGCTGAAAGTCAAAATCCATAGGGATAGTAAAGTAAGTGAGATGGAGCCAGGTGTGGGAGTTTACACCTGTAATCCCAACACTCAAGAGGCTGAAGCAGGAAGATTGCAAGTTTGAGGAAGACTGGGCTACATAGTAAGACACTGTCAAAAAAAAGTGAAGTAGTTGGAGGAAATAGTGGGAAAAAAGCTTTTAAAGGTAACCAAAAGGAAAACTGTGAGGTACCTCCACAAAGGTACCTCAACAAAGATTCATCTAGTAACACAGAATTGACTAGTCTATCTTTGCATCAGTGCCACAAAAGCTAGTCCTGGGCTTCCAAAAGCTTGTAGACTAGTGTCAATTTACTAGCAAATTTCAATTGGCCTGAGATAGAATGAAAGTAATCACAAAAATATAGGTAAACCTTTTTTGATGCTACATCATTCCTTTGCTTTTTTAAAAACACATATTTTCACTGACACATAATAATTGTGCATATTCCTAAAGTACATGTATACAGTAGATGATGATCAAATCAGGGCCATTAGTATTTGAATCTCAATGCTGCTCAGTTCTTTGTGTATGGAACCTATGAAATTCTCTCATTTAGTCTCTGAAAAACATGGAATAGACTGTAAACTGGAGTTATCCTTCTGTACCGCAAAATACTAAAAGTTGTTCCTCTTACCTAACTGTATTTTGGTTCATTACCTAGCCTCCCTTTATCCACACACATCCTCTCTACCAATTCTGGCTTCTAGATATCACCGCTCAATTCTCTTTTCTATTTATATCTTTGTGTCATAATAACCATTTCCATTTAATTTTTAAAATTCCCTCAATTTGCAAATCAAAAAGTAGTTGGAGATTTTAATGTTGGTTCTACATTATTAAATGTTAGGAAATGTAAAATTATAATCAATACAAGATCACACTATATACCTATTATAATGGCTAAAATTGAAAAAAGTAATAATGACAATACCAATTGCTAACAAGGATGTGGGACAAATGTCACTGTCATATATTACTAGGGACACAGCCATTTTGGAAAATGGTTTGGTGGCTTCTTTTAAAGTAAGATATACACTTGACCTATGACCTAGTAATACCACTTCTAAGCACTTATCACAGAGATGTACTTATGATCATGAAAACAGAAGTATAAGAATGTACTTGAGTTGGGTGCTGGTGGCTCAAAGCTGTAATCCTAGCTACTCAGGAGGCTAAGATCTGTGAGGATCTTGGTTCAAAACCAGACAGGGCAGGAAAGCCCATGAAATGCTTCTCTCCAATTAACCACCAGAAAACCAGAAGTGGCACTGTGGCTCAAGTGGTAGAGCACTAGCTTTGAGTTGAAGAGCTCAGGGACAGTGCCCAAGCCCACAGCCGACAAAAAAAGATATGCACATAAGTATTTTACTCACTATCCATAATCACCCCAAACTAGAAAAACACAAAATACACCGTGGATAAACACACTGGTGCATTCACAACAAGGAATGCCTAGCAAAATCAGAAGTAGCACTATGGATACATGCAGCAAATTAGGCGAATCTCAAAAGCATTATAGTGAGACAAAGAAGGACCTCAAAGGTTTATGCATGTACAGTATATTTTTTGTGTGTGCCACTGCTGGAGCTTGAACTCCTGGCTTTCTTGCTCAAGGCTGGTAATCTACCACTGAGCCACACCACTTACCATGTATAGTACCTTTTTTTTGTTAGGTGTGTGTCATACTGGGATTTGAACTTGGCCCATAGGCACTGTCTCTTAGCTTTTTTGCTCAAGGCTGCCACTCTATTAGTTGAAACAGGTCTACTACCAGTTTATTGGTGTTTTAATTGGAGATAAGAGTCTGACAGACTTTTTGCTATGGCTGGCTTCAAACCATGATCCTCAGATCTCTGCCTTCCAAGTAGCTAAAATTATAGACATGAAGTGACAGGCACCCAGCATATATGAGACCTTTAAAAGAAAAAAATAGATCAGTGGTTGCTGGGAGTGAGAAGAAGGTATGACTACAATTAGATAGGATGGAGAAGTTTTTGCATGTTAGGAAATTCTGTATCCTCATGTGCTTGTACCTAAGTGTGTGTGTGTGTGTGTGTGTGTGTGTGTGTGTGTGTGTGTGTGTGTGTGTGTTAAATTTCATTGATTAGTTAAACTCCCTTGTTCCAATTATACATTTTACTCTGTTAATTTTTAAAAGTAAAAAGTAGGTATTCACTAGGCACCAGCAATTGTTGCTTGTAAGCCTAGCCATTTGAGAGGCTGAGATTGGGAGGACTGCAGTAGTAGGCCAGCATGGACAGAAAAGTTCGTGAGACCTCTTCACAATCAGTGGTTAGATTTAGTGGCTTACTCTTGCTATCTCAGCTTTGTGAGAAGTATCTGAGGAAGTCCTAGACCAGCCCATGAAGAAAAGTTCAAGACATCCCATTTTGACCAAAAAGCTGGGTGTGGTGGTATACACCTGTCATCCCAGCTACAGTGAGAAGCATAAAATAGGCATACATAGTCCAAGGATATTTCTGGGTGGAAGTTGAAATCTTATTTCAAAAATAGCCAGGGCAAAGCTTGGTGTTGGTGGCTCATGCTTGTAATTCTAGCTACTTAGGAGGCTGAGATCTGAAGATTGCAGTTCAAAGCCAGCCCAATAAGTCACCAAAATGCCAGAAGTAGAGCTGTATTCTCAAGTGGTAGAGTAGTAGAGTGGTGGCTTTGAGCAAAGAAAGCTCAGGGACAGCACCCAGGCCCTGAATTCAAAACCCAGGACAGCAAAAAACAAAACAAAACAAAACAGTTCAGCCAGGTGCTGGTGGCTCACACTTATAGTCTTAGCTACTCATGAGGCTGAGACTTGACAATCAAGGTTTAAAACCAGCCAGGAGGGGCAGACAAATCCAAAACACTGTTATGTCCAATTATCCAACAAAAAGCCACGAAGTGGAAGCATGGTTCAAGTGGTTGACTGCCAGTCTTGAGTGGAAAAAGCCAAGTGAAAGCCCAAGCTCTGAATTTAAGCCCCGGTACCACAAACCCAGAGTAAAAAGGGATTGGAGGTATAGTTCAGTGGTCTAGTACCTGCCTAGTAAGTGGAAAGGAGGCCATTGTCTCACACTGAGATATCACCAAACCATAAATATCCCTTTATAAATTCTCCCAATATTTTGTAAACAATACTTGTCCAAATATCTAGTGTGGGTAGCATAGGCCTGTGAGGGATAGATGTACTTCAGAACTTTGTTCATTGGTGCTAGGGAAGTATTTGCATTATTTCTAGACTGGGTCTCTTCATAAACAGCAATAATGATGGTCGCAATGCCTTAGTCCACAGAGTGACTTTCACATTAATCAATCCCTCTGTCAAAAAGTACCCAACTCTCTATAATCATCATCATCATCATCATCATTGTCATCGTCATTGTCATCATCATCATCATCATCATCAGAACATGGTACTTTACTCTCTGTCAGTCTAACAAAGGAAAACGTTTCTGCTGTCTTCCTTAAATTTTGCAATAAAGTTTATTAGTTAAGACAGAGGAAGAAAGCAATAAAGTTTGGGGCTGGTACTAATGGAAATTCCAAAACACATTTCCTGGAATCTGATGAGACAAAGATTTTCTTTCAGTAAATCCCAAAATTCAATTACATAAATGTTTCTGAGGATTTCCCAGGTACCAGAATCCCACAAGTATTCCTGGAAGTAGATGATTTGGTAACTTGCTAGCAAATCTACATTTCTTCTTAATAGTAGGAAGTCAAGGCATGGGGTATATTCCTATTTTGTTGTGGTCTATTACATGTAGTCCCTTTCTGTTCTTTTTTCTTTTGAATCACTGATGAAATTAACACAATGAAATGTGTCCAAAGTACAATGTTCATAAATTATGTTTCTCTCTAAGCCCTTGTTTTCAGAGAACTGAATGTATAAAATCTGTTTGTGGGGGGGGGTGGCTCAGTGATAGGGAACTTGCCTAGCATGCACAAGGCTCTGGGTTCAATTCCCAGCAATGAAAACCAATTCTACAACCAACTGTATAAAAAAAACACTAGATGTGAAAAGTTATCTACAAACTGTTATAGAAACAACAGCTGTCTCAAATGAAAGATGCAAACTGAATTTTCTTGTTTAACTAAGTTTGAACGAAAGCTACCTCAATACATGAACATGCTTGAATATGTCTGGAGTTTTTTAGAGAAAACTAGAGTTGAATACACTCTGCATGCTATTTTATGAGCCCCATGAAGAGAAACAAGTTTATGAGGTTACCAACTGGTGATAATTACTTATTTTCCTTTCCCTAATTTCCTTCTTCTCAACTCATCAAGACTTTAATTACACATTCCATGAGAATCAAATTTAAGCCTAAAGAGGAGAAATGTGCTTGTGTTGAGGTCACTCCTGGGAAATGACGAGTGGAAGTTTGCTATAGCTGATGCCAATTATGTCAGGTGGTGGTGGGAAAGAACTCATTGGTCATCATTATAGCAGGTTTCATCATCCTCCTTTCATGCCATTTTTATATAGAATTGAATAAATTGAACTTGTGGGACTTGGACACAAAAGCAGATGTGGAGTGTTCTAAACAAATGTCTACAGAGAGGGAACATATGCAAGTGATAGCCGATGTTTGCAGAAATCCAACCCCAAATGGTTGTGGGATAGGGCCTTTTATTGGCCCAGAGATTCTGCTTGTGACAATTTGGTAGGCAAATGCATTCTTCCCCAATACTTCTCAAAGCTAAGATTTGTGAAATAAAAGAAATGATGAGTGTAGCCAGGGGCTGGTGGCTCATGATTAATCCTAGCAACTCACGAGGCTGAGATTTGCGGATTGTGATTCAAAGCCAGCCCAGGCAGACAAACCTGAGAGATTCCAATCTCCAATTAACCAGCAAAAACCAGCAAGCAGAGGAGTGTCTCAAGTGGTAGAGCCTTAAAAGTCTAGCAAGAGCCAGAGGTTCTGAGTTCAAATCCCAGTACCAATGCAAATGCACACACACACACGAATAAAAGAATAGTAAGTCTGCCCAGGTATAAAAATCTGACCATGCTTCTGAGTATAATACTCTGATCTGCACTAGAAGAGCAGTGCAGTAGTGGCATTAGGAAAACTCACTTCCCACCACTTGTATAAGAAGGGCTAATTAAAACTCCATTGGGAGCCAGGTGCCATTGGCTCATGCCTGTAATCCTAGCTACTCAGGAGACTGAGATCTGAGGATTGCGGTTCAGAGCCAGCCCGGGCAGGAAAGTCTGTGAGACTCTTATTTCCAATAAACCACTAGAAAACCGGAAGTGGTGCTGTGGCTCAAGCGGTAGAGCACTAGCCTTGAGCTGAAGAGCTGAGGGACAGCATCCTGGCCCAGAGTTCAAGTCCCAGGACCAACAACAACAAAAAACAACAACAACAACAAAAAACTCCACTGGGGTTTTCAGAAGTTAGAAAATACTGATCGCAATCAGTAAGATTTTTTTCCAGAGCCTTTGAACCGATATGAAAATATTCAGCACTTTTTTTTATTCCTTCTCCTTGTTTTCCATCTCAATTGTGTCAAAACTCAGGCCATAGATCTGTTCTTAATATGTAATAATGATGAAAGGGTAGGACAAAAGTCACTGTAATCCACATTTTTCTTATTTTATTTTATTTCTCTTACCCTTTTTCCTTAAAAGGATGTGTCGCAATTTCAAATAATGCAACAGACTGACCCAGCTAATGCAGAGAAAGGCAAGATAGATTGAAACTGATTTTTCTCCCAAATTTTGGCTCAAGAAATTTTGTGTACGGTAAAACAAGAGGTATGGGGCCTCTTGCCACAAAGGGAAATGGTCATATAAAGAAGGATAAAAACAACCAGTTATTAGTCAAGAGTGGTGGTCCTACCTGTAATCTGACCTACTCGGGAGGCAAGGAAAGGAAGACTGAGGTTTAAGGCCAGTCCTGATTCTATCTTAAAAAAACAAAAAGCAATGGAAAAAAGGCTGAGGAGCATGTCTCACTCAAGTGGTATTGTTGAAAAATAAGTAAGTAAATGAAGAAAGAAAATAAATATGCTAACCTGTTATTTATGTCTTTACCCATAGTATTTTGACTGTGTTAGAGAATTGTGTTAAATAAGGACATTTACTAACAAAAAAATGGCTAGTATGTGAGAAGAGACCCATTTTTGCCTTCACTTTTTACTGTCCATATTTACTGCATACCACAATGTTGCAAACATCAAAAATACAAAAACAACATTTAAAATAAAGCAGAAAATCTAGAGGATAGCATGCTAAAACTTAAATCTCCAGAAACAACAAAACTGACAAATTTTACAACTAACAAATTTGGAGTTGAAGGACTTCTGCAATGGTTTAAGGAAGTTCCACCTTTTTTTAAAGTGGATATCATTCTTCTGTCATAATTTTTAATTAAATCAAGCTTAACAGCCTCTAAGTTCCTGTAAGGGTTATTTTTTGTTTCCCCTTGTAATATGTATCTTTGTATCCATAACTTTATAATTACTACTCTTGTACAAATTAGGTGCTTAGTACACAAGTTATGCAAATAAATAAATTCAGGTTATATATAAAAGCATTTTCTTCTAAGGTCAGAGAAGCAGGGATACAAGTGTTAGTTCAGTGGTATTGTGTTTGAGTAGCATGCAGTGGGGCCCTACGTTTCATCCTTAACACTATATATTTTTTTTAAAAAGAATACAGTAAAAAATTCAATGTACATCCTACAAAATTAAGAAAAGTGGGAGAATGGGTAGGTTGGGAGGGATGGGTAAGAATGTTGAAAGGTGTGACACTGATCAAGTTGCATTGTATTCATAAACTGCTTTGTTGAATGGCATCTCCTTTGTACAATTATTAAGGATAATAAAAATATTTTAAAGAAGAAATGCTTTCGACCCCTAGGTTACAACCAAGCTTTAAGATAACAAGTAGGCAATTCTTTCAAATGGAGAAGGTTTCTAACCCCTTTTGTCATCTCTACTGAAGCACAAAGAAGTAGTCTGCAGAGAGGATCTTACATAATTACAAAGTTCTGTGGTAATATGCAACCTCCAATTACTTCATTTACTTAAGGCACTAAAAATCCAGCCTCTTTCTTATGAAATATTAGAGAGAAAACAAGCATTGAATTTTTACTACATTCTCCTTCCCCCTTCTCTTCATTCATCTCCCCCTCCCCTTAACCCTATCCCAACTCTTTCAACCTTACCCTACCACTTTCGAGTACCTGTTTATTGTGTTGAATTTTGACTTTGCTTTACTAAGGGATGACACTGATTTCTCCCTTGAGCCTACCATATTTCAGTTATTGCATTTGTGTACACTTACATATCACTCATATCATATATATTTAAAAAGGAATTCTAGTTTCTATATAAGAAAAAACATGTAATCTTTGTCTCTCTGGGCCTGACTTACTTCACAGCACATTTTTTTCTAGGTCCTTCCATTTTTTTTTGCAATGATGCAATATCATTCTTTCTAGTGGATGAATAAAATTCTATCAAGTATATATTTTTTTAAAAGATAGGCAAAGTGAATAACAAGCCTGAAAGAGCCCTGTGAAAAATTTACTCCTTTTTCCTACCTTGAGGTAGGACTAAGCTTAGTGAAGGCACACTTGGATTATCTACATCACTTGTTGGGCTGTTAGAGTGGCTCAAACAGGTGCTCATGGTTTGGGGGACAGGCAGAATGTGCTGGCCTTGTAAAGTGCTGTATTGTTCTAGAACAAGCTGCTTCTGCAGACAGTAGCAGGGTCCTGATCCGGAGAGCACTCCTGCGGGGGGCTAAGGGAGCATCTGCCTAGCAAGTATGAGGTCCAAAGTACAAACTCTGGTACCACCTCAAAAAAAATACCATTTGTTGCTAAAAGCTCATATAGATAGGACATGCCAAAAGCTCCTTTTGTCTCAAATTAGCATAATTATTGTACCAAAAGAAACTAATTTCCTTGAGTATTTCTTCAATAATACAGTGTCCCAACTCTCCTAAAACTCTTCAAATTCTCTATATCCCCCAAGACAAAATTTGGCACTCTAATAAGAATTTTTGAAACTTCCTTGCTGATTTTCTGCACTATTCTTAATAGTAACACAGTTAATGCATTAATATATCTTTTGGTCAATTAAAATCCTACATGTGGTATCTGATTATTTTTATTTTGCAAACAATATACATGATTAAATTCAAGAAAAAGGTCACTGACATCCCCATTCTCACACTAAGTTCCTTTAATTATCCACATCTATATCCCGATGACATAACCT
The DNA here is from genome assembly GCF_000151885.1 of Dipodomys ordii. NCBI lineage: Eukaryota > Metazoa > Chordata > Mammalia > Rodentia > Heteromyidae > Dipodomys > Dipodomys ordii. The sequence goes on along the minus strand of NW_012267358.1, from coordinate 2,538,939 downwards.
ATTACTGCTGCTACGCTTTAAAATTGTCCTCTCCATAGTTCATATGGTCAATGTGATGGTACTAAGAAATGGGGTCTTTAATAAGTGATTATGCCCCAGGTATTCTTTCTGCCTGAATATGATTCTTTTATAAAAGTGTGCTCCAAGCAAGCCAGGTGTGGGTGGCTCATGCCTGTAATCGTAGCTACTCAGAAGGCTGAGCTCTGGGCAGGAAAGACTGTGAGATTCTCCAATTAACCAACAAAAACCTGAAAGTGGAGCTGTGGCTTATGTGATAGAGTACTAGCCTTGAGCACAAAAGCTCAGTGACTGTACCTAGCCCCTTAGTTCAAGCCCCAAGAACAGCACCAAAAAAAGAACTCCATCATGCAATATTTGCCATTCTTTACTTTTTGTCTTCTGCTATGTAAGGACAAAGAAGTCCTCACTTACAGAATATAAAGCAGCAAGTATCATCTTGAAATAGGACAGCAGCCTTCATCTAGATCTGAACCTACTATACCAGGATCTTAAGATGTTCTGGACTCCAGAACTATGGAAAAAGAATTTTTTCTCTTTTACAAGTTACTCAGTCAACAGGATTTTACTATAGCAGCATAAATGGGTTGGCAATTGATTCTTGAGCTTTCCCTAATATAAAAAAATGTTGAGAGGTTTTGGTGTAATATTTGTAATAAAAATATTACATTGAGTTTAATGTAATTTACACAGACATGCACATCTATATTCTTTTCAATGTTTCTATTATTTTATTAGTCTATGTAACAAATGTGATTGAATTGAGTGCCTGCCATATGCCAGGCACTGTTCTATGTTTTGGAGACACAAAAGTAAAACAAGAAAGAACCCTCCTTTCATTTCAGTGGAGGACAGACAGACAATAAATAAGAAAATTAATTAAGCATGGTAATTTCTATGAATGAAATGGACAGAGAAAATAATGGGTTTGGAGACCTCTGAAGAGGTAGCATATGAGCCAAAACCTGAAAGGGGTGTAAGCATGAGTTTTCCTGGAATAAAATAGAACATGGACAAAGCTTGAATTAGGAACAAGCTTGTCAAGTTTGAGGGACAAAAAGGAAAGGACCAATGTGCCAGACTGCACTTGAATTTATAGGAACATCAAACCAGAGGAGATTCTAGAGGAAGGCAGGATGTTGAGGTTAATGAAAGGGAGGTAGGAACTTATTGTAACTACAGAGAATGGCTATTGAAGACTTTAGGAAAAGGAAAGCAATAAATAATCAGAGCAGGCTAAAAGCGATCCCATCTCCCTTCTTTTTTTTTTTTTTAATAATACTTGTTACCATAATGTATCAGTACTTAGGAAAGATTGGTAGAAAGCGATTAAGCTATTAAGCAGTTGGTTCATGTTGCTCTCCAATGCTAGCTGTCAATTCCTGTGTGTGTGTGTGTGTGTGTGTGTGTGTGTGTGTGCACGCGTGCGCACGCACACGTGCGCGTGCAGGTGCGCTAGTACAGGGACTCAAACTCAGGACCTTGGTACTGTCCCTGAGCTCTACTCCTTGAGCCACAGTTCTGCTTCTACCTTCCTGGTGATTAACTGAAGATGAGAGTCCCACACTTACCTGGGCTGGCTTCCATGATCCTTATATCTCGGCCTCCTGAGTAGCTAGGACTACAGGTGTGAGCCACTGGTGCCTGGCTTAATGATCCCTTTTTTGAAAAAATTATGTTACCATCTAGCTAATAACTTTTCTGTAGTACTGGGGTTTGAATTCAGTACATCATGATTGTTAGTCATGCTCCCCAGCTCAAACGATTGCTGATTCTTGATGTTAGAGTTGGCTATCTCTGTCTACCTTCACCCTCCCTGGCCCATAGGTTTGCACTGTTAGCATACATTTTTATGTTTCAGCTCCTCCCTCAAAAATTAAGGGGAAAAATACATGGATGGTCATAAGTAACTCCTCTGTATGGTATTTTCATAATAAAATTAAAAAATATAGGTAATTAGTGAACAGAATATTTTCAAAAGGAAATCATGTATTACTCTTAAAATGCAGTGTGACAATAATTTTAGACCCAGTAATTCTATATCAAGGAAGGCAAAAGTTAAATGATCTTTCAATTATTTTTTATTGTGAAAATATTGTACAGAGGGGTTTCAATTACATGGGCAAGATAATGAGTACATTTCTTATCAAGCATTGTAGCCTCCTCCTTTGTTTCCCCTTCTTATCCCTTCCCATTTCCCATCCTCCCCCGCCCTCCCACCCAAACCTCCCCCCCCTCCTGCACCAAAGTTGTAGATCTTTCAATTATTGTATGTAGTAAAATGAACATGCACATTTCAGGAGATTCTTGAAAATGGTTGGATTTAGGGTGGAAAGTTCTAGATCCTGAGTTATAGAATTTGGGGATGTTCAAGTATGAGTGTAGGTTAAAAAATAAAGGGGAGTTGGGAACCAGTGGCTCAGGCTTATAGTCCTAGATACTCAGGAAGCTTAGGTCTGAGGGTTATGGTTCGAAGCCAGATCAGAGAGGAAAGTCTATGTAACCCTTACCTCCAATTAACCACCAAAAAAATCCAGAAGTGGGCATATGGCTCAAGTGGGAAAGCCTCAGCCTTGAGAGAAAAAGCCAAATGAGATAGGGAAGCCCTGAGTTCAAGCCCCAGTGTTAGCACTGTATGCACCGCCCCCCCACACACATGAGATAAATGCATTTTTCCCAAGAGGGTAGGATAGATGATGAATACAAGCACAGAAATGAAAATGTCTGAAGTGTCCTGGTAAGTGGCTTTGAACCCATTGAGACCCATTACTTACAAACAAAAGTAATTTTCTGCCTGTTATTATACTATTAAAAACAGCTAAATTGAAATTCAACAACTTAATAAGATTGAGATGGTGTGACACAAAATATAAGTTGCAGTGCATCTTATTTAAAATGTTGATTGATTTGGTTTATAAACTTATGTTTTCTTTTCCCTTTTTTGGTGGCACTGGAGTTCACTCAGTTTTCACACTAACACTTTAGCCACACCTTCAGCCTTCCTTTTTGCTAGTTGTTTTGGAGATGGAGTCTCAAAAGACTTTTCTGCCATAGCTGATGATTCTCTGGGTCTCAGCCTCCTGAGTAGCCAGGGACACAGGTGTGAGCCACTGATGCCTAGCTAGATTTAACTTTTAAATATTTTCCTATTTGTGTATAGGAGGGATTTTGAAACATTTATATTATTGTGGCTAATTTTTTGTGTCATTACAGGTGGAACTCAGGGGTTCACATATGACAGACAGGTAATCACTCTTTTACTGAACAACAACCCCAACCTTTGGGTTTTCTGGTCTTGCTATATAGTCCAAGATGCTTTGACCTCTCTATGTAACCAAAACTGACTTCCAACTTCCTACTGCTAGGATTACAGATGTGTACCACTTCACCCAGCTTGCATTTAATTTTTATTGTTGTTGTGAATACTCTCTAGAAATTAGACTCACAAAATGCCACTTTGAAGAAGATTAATCTGAGTTGGTGAAAAACTAAACCCAAATGAGAATTATGAGACTCCAAAGGTCAGTGTGAAGGGAATAATGATTTAAGCACCAAACTAGAGAAATAGGCAGCAAAGGGCAAATGAAAGGGATCAACTACAGAAATAAAATGCAGCAGGTTATTGAATTACTTGTCACATAGTCTTCTAATGGCAGGTAAGCCTGACAACTAACATGAGGAGAGCCTGGCCACACTATGTACAAGGTAGCATCCTCTACTATAGTGTATAAAAGAGTTTCACCAAGAAATTACACACGAGTAAGCATATTGTAACAAGAGTAATACAGAGAGCCTGTTAGCATAGCGAAAAGTCATATTCAACATGAGAGATGTGCAGCTGCCAAAAATGAGAGATCTTCTTTATAGTGTAGAGTCATTGTGCCAGAGAAAACAGTGAGTTCAAAGAGGAGTCTCAAAGGAATCAAACATCTTACAATGTCTGAAACCTGTCACCATTGTCAAGCTGTAAAATGAAAAGGTCAGCATAATGATGGAATGCTAAGATCATATTGGGATCAGTTCCTGAGCTTTCAGGTCCCCCTGAGAGTTTAATTACAAATAACATCTGGAATTCATATTGCACTTGGTCTTATAATAGCACAATTCAAAAGAGTATGAGAAAGGGGACAATTAATTCCCTACACACCACTAATTTATTTGAATGACCCCTCTGCTCTAAAAGATGTGCATCTCCTGGGAACTATCTCCAAGACTATTTATAAATCACAAGGACAGACACTGAATTCTAGGCATTGATTTTGACTGAGCTACTTGTCACATGGACAACTCACTATAGAATATTAGAGACTGGGTGGAAGTTGAGAGTATAAACATCATCTTTTATAAAAAGCTATGCATAAGTGTGGGAACTTAATTTTTACTGTTTTTTCCTTTATAATATATTTTTATTGTAAAGATACTGTACAGAGGGGTTACAGTTACATGAGTAAGGTAATGAGTACATTTCCTATGGAGCATTGTTACCACCTACTTTGTTTTCCCCCTACCATCCCTTCCCTCCCCATCTCCTCAACTCCTCTCTCCCCCTCCCAAAGGTGTAAAGTTCGTTTTCAACATAGTGTCTTGTAGATATCTTTGTTACAATGAGTCAACCTGTTTGCTAATTTCATTTATTTACCTAGTTTATGAGTCTCTGAACTAATGCCAGGTAATTCCTTTGCTTTTCAAGACAATTAAAAAGGTATCATATGGTGGAATAATTAAAAAGTAAAATCTAGACAAGTTTCATGGCATTAAACCAGTAGTTATGTGTCAGCACCCAGGATTAACTATAAAGGAATCCAGAACTGGACTCGGCTACAACTCTGACTGTGGCTTTGATTCAACTGTGTACTCACCTTTAGACTTATCTAGAATTTATTTTCACAGTTTCTTATTGACATACACCAGCCATATTGTCAAATATCTCAAAGTGAAGATATGGTATGTTTTCAATTAGAGTATTAAGTGAATGGCATATACAGCTAGTAGATTTAGGGAAATATCCCAAAATAGAATTTTCTAAAGTGTTTCCCCCCAAAAAATTAGTGACTCAGGGGCTGGGAAGGTGGCTCAGTGATAGAACGCTTGCCTTGCATGCATGAGGCCCTGGCTTCGATTCCTTAGCACCACATAAGCAAAAATAAAAGAGCCCGAAGTGGCACTGTGTCTCAAGTGGTAGAGTGCTAGCCTTGAGCTGAAGAACTGAGGGATAGCACCCAGGCCCAGAGTTCAGGCCCCATGACTGGACCCCCCCCCAAAAAAATTAGTGACTCATAAGATACTAATATATGTTCTATAGTAAAAGGATTTCTCATAAAGTCTGAAAACAATGAGTAAGTAACTGGTATTCTTCCCATACTTAATAAGCATCAATTTGTCCAAAAGGATTTCATTTTAACAAGTCCAAAACATGATGTACCTTGATCAGACTCCCTCCATCACTCTTCCTCATTTCCCTATCCTCTTTCCAAGCCAATCTCAACAAGCTTCATTTTCCATTTTCCCACAAGTACATCAAAAGTATTTTGACCATATTCACTCTCCTATGCCCTCTCCATTTGTCCCCACCCACTAGTGCCCACATCAAGACTAGGACCACAACAAGTATTTTTACAGCCATTGGTATGTTAATATATTGCACAAGGGTTTAAAAGGGGAATGAGAGTTTGGCTATGTTTCTTTGGCTATGGAACCATTTGCTTCTTTCAAACCAAACTTTTCATGCCTGTTGCTATACTAGGTTTCCAAAAACAGAGTTTAGGAAAAACTGCCTTAAAAATATAGATACAAGGTCTCACAGGATGAATTCTAGCACAGGCCGATATGTAGAAAACACTGTATTTCACCAAATATCAGCTAAACAACTAGTCATTTCTACAGATTTACTTCATATCAAATGATTTCATAAGTTACCTAAAAGATACATCCAAGGCATTACACTATTTATATTTCAAGTGGCTGGCTAGAAATCCATTATGTTGTTATACAAGTATTACTTTCATTAATTCCTTCCCAATTTTATTTCAAAGGCAATCATATGATAGCAATGAGAATGTTTATGAAAGTTTAATATTTTGAGGTTTATGCAGGAATTTGTCAACCCTCCTACCTACAGCTTCTAGGATTTTTTTTTGTACTTTGAGCTTCAACAGCCATAATAATAACATAGGCAACTTGTGGTTGGCTTACCTAATAAATCATTACCTTTTCTACAGACTGCATTTTGACATTCAAAAAAAACATAAAATTTTTGATGAACTCTGCCTTGTGCTTCCACAGGACCAAAAATTACAAAGCTTTTATTAGCAGGTGTGGTCATGAACAGCTTTTTGTGTTTGGGAAGAAAAAAGAACCATTCTGTCTTTGAATAGTGCAATTAAAATGCAGTAAATTCAGGAAGTCATTTACCAATAGGAATCACTTTGTCCAGTTCAGTTTTTTGTATGCCACAATAGAAAAAGGTATTTTTAAGAAAAACAGAAAAAATGCTTTGGGAAGAAGAAAGACGAAATGACAGGAAGAAGGAAGAAATAATACAGGGATAAAAGGACCTGGAAGATTGAGACTAATGGAAATACATGCCTTTTATTGTCAGTAAGAAAACAAAAAACAACAACAACAAAAAAAAACCTGATTGAAATGCCTGCTTAAAATACATTAGGCAGTACTGTTGAATATAGAAAATAAAGTAATGCCAAACCATAAAACAGGGTCATTGCAAACTAAAATGTTCTGCAAAAAAAAAAAGATATGCTTTTAGGAAATATGAAAAGGGAAAAGTGCTTTGATGTTAACACCCACATACAAGTGATGAAATTATTTTTTGAAAAATCATTAAAGTTAGAGTGAGGGGTAAAAATGAAACATGACTAATGAGCATTGAAGAAAGGACAGGCCAAGGTAAGTAGGCAACCTTCACCAGATCTTGGGGAGAAAAATGCTATAATGATCACTTTTATGATGGCTTCAGAAGCAGATGCTATGTCTCAGGTGTTTCCATTTGTGATTCCATCAGTTATGTAATTAAGTTATGGCAAATCACTGGATGAAACTAGGCACCAAGCACCTACATACATTTTTGTAAACAACCATCTGTGATAGTCATCATTTATTCTTAAATATAGCCACAAAATTTTAATTGTGACAACATTCTCCCATGAATGTGCCAGTTCTTGTCATTATGGTTTAGAAAACTTATCATCATTGAAAGCATAAGACAGACCGTTGTGACATATAATAAAAATTGGAAAATTACCAACATTGTACATCCAAATACCTGATTTTGGACAGTGGAAAACTGCAAAACAGCTCCACACAAACCATTTCCAACACCAAAATAGACTTAGTGTAATTTCCAGAAAACCCAACCTGTGGATAAAGGGTCTTTATCCATTTAGCAAATATTCAAGTTCCTATTTTATGCATGGCACTATTCTGTTAACTTGGGATCTACCATGAATAAGACAGATAAGGTTTATGCCCTCGTAGGGCTTATATTTCAGTGAAGAAAGTTATTTTTTTAAAGACAGTAACAGAAAAAAAAGAAAGTAACAGAATACAATTATTTCTGTGAATGTGATAAACAAAGTAAGATGTAATGGGGGAGTAATGGAGGAATGCAAGTTGGATACTTTAATACACATACAATAAAATGAGTAATGTGTGCTGTTTGACAATGGAATTATCAATAATTAAAATAAATCAAATTGGAATGAAATAAGCACAAAAATTTCATAGAATCATACCTCTAGTATGTGCACTATTGTATGAAAGGAAAAAGAAACATAAAAAGCAAGACGTATCCCAATAGTTAATACTATAGAAAAAATATATTTTGAAGTACTGTTATGTATTCACAACTGTAGTTCAGGTGGAGTGATTTGAAAGCCTCCCAAATTTAGCAGAACTCATATTGACTCATTTTCAAAAAGATTAGGCGAATTTCAGCCTGCTGTTGTCACATCCCCTTTTAATGTTTACATTTATAATAACAGCAAGCTTTCTGTACTTGCTGTATAGCAAGTTACTTAAAACCAAATAGCATCACACATACCTGCAAAGCTTTAAAATTAAAGAGTAGGTCCCTATATCTCAACAATATAGTTATAGCATACACACAAACATGTGCATGCACATGCGTGCCATATTGAGGCTTGAACTCAGGGCCTGGGCACTATTCCTGAGCTTTTTTTTTTTTTGCTCAAAGTTGGTGCTCTACCAGTTGAGCCACAGCTTCACCTCTGGCTTTTTTTATGGTTATTGGAGATAAAGAGTTTCACAGACTTTCCTGCCCAGGGTGGCTTCAAACCACTATCCACAAATTTCAGCCTTTTGAGTAGCTAGGATTACAGGTGAATGTCACCAGTGCCTGGCTTCACCAAGTATGTTTAATCAATTTGTTTTACAAAACAAAAATCATTGAAAATGAATAGTAGTGATGATTGCGTGACTTTATGGATTTACCTATTCAAACAGTTCAGCTGGTGATTGTTTTGTGTATTTTATTGCAATTATTGTACAGCAATAAAAACTGTATTGAAAAACTTCACTGGTCACAGAAAAAAATATGTGTTGTGGAAAGCTAGGCATTAGCCACTACTGCCAGACTGTCTTGTTTTGGTAACCACTTGCTAGCTAATGGACTATCTTAACAAATAGTCACTTACTGCATACATCATGATCTCAATACTGAAATTTAAACTGCTATCAAGTTCTGTTGCTAATATCAAAGTTAAGTTAATGTATGTAACTTATTCTTTTAGAATTGTTTGTGTGGCTTAAAAAGAACATCACAGCCCGGCTTGATATTTATTCATTCATTTATTTATTTATTGTGTCTGTACCGGAGCTTGAACTCGGAGCTTCATGCTCTCCTTGAACATTTATGATCAAGGCTGATACTTTACCACTTTGAACTAGGATCCTCAGATCTCAGTCTCCTGAGTAAGTTAGAATTACAAGCTTGAGCCACTAGCCCACAGCAAAGACTCCCCTTAATCTTTATTTTTTTTCTTCTTTTCTTGCCTTGCCTTGTCTTATAGCTAATTTATAAAGAAAAGAAGTTATTTGTTACTGTTTTGGAAGCTGAAAAGTCCAAGATTGACAGGCTGAAATCTGTTGAAGATCTGGTCTTTTTGCACTATTCTATGGCAGAATGTAGAAGAGTAAGAAAGCACATAAAGGAGAGCATGAGACTGACCATGCTGCCTCAAGCACATTCATATTTGGCAGTAATCCATTCTTAAACATGCTCCTTCAGGACCTAAACGCTGTCCACCAAGCCCCACCTCCCAACATCATTGCATTGGGGATTAAATTTCCAAAACATGGGGGGGGGGGTTGTGTGGGGAATACATTCAAACATTTGTAATGACCAAATTTACAAATTCAGGTACTTTTAAGTTATTAGTGAGACCAAAGATCTGAAACTTGAGGTATATGTATGGTATCTGAACACAGTTTGAAAAACTGAAATGTTCTGCAGGGAAGGTGACTCAGTGGTAGAGTACTTGCCTTGCATGCATGAGGCCCTGGGTTCAATTCCTCAGCACTACATAAGCAGAAAAAGCTGGAAGTGGCACTGTGGCCACTTCAGCCTTGAGCTGAAGAGCTGAGGGACAGTGCCCAGGCTCAGTGTTCAGGCCCCATGACTGACGAGAGAGAGAGAGAGAGAGAGAGAGAG
>NW_012267358.1:2521522-2529186 GCF_000151885.1 Dipodomys ordii | reverse complement strand
AGAGAGAGAGAGAGAGAGAGAGAGAGAGAGAGAGAGAGAGAGAGAGAGAGATTGAAATGCTATTATTACTGACAGCTGTTTACAGTTTTATTAAAGGAAAAACGTTTGAAATATTGTGTGTGTTTGTGAGAAAAAGAGGAAGATACAAAGAGCTCTACTCAGGGCAATTGTTAAGACATTTTTGAACATTGGGCTCTGCAAATCAATTTAAACGAATTTGATCTCAAAAAGTTAAGTACAACTAGACAATGTTGCATCTATCTTGACACAAGGAACCAAGTTTTTATACTGTATTTATTGTCTTTCATTAGATGAAAAAAATGATCCCTGAGGTCATTCCAAGTCAAGGAAAGAAAAGATAAGTTGTTTAAATTTTAATTTGATTATTCTGTTTAAATAGAGAATTCATATGTAGTGTAAGTTGTTGCCTAACAGCATAAATGTGTGGTTACACATGTATGTATTCAGTAAGATTAATCATGCAATTTTTGTGATATTATCTTTTACTACAAAAGCAATTTTCATGGGGAAAACATAGCAACATGCTAAACATTTGAAGTTTTAGGTTTTACCTTTGTTGAGGTGCATAAGCAAAAAGAAACTTTATAATTTAGAGGGACAAATCATATAAATTATCATGTCAAAATGGGACAATGCAAAGCATATTGGTAGAATACTAATCACCATCTGCTTGGGAAACTCCTTTAGTACAGAGCTTCTATTCTCAAGTATCCAGATGTTTTTTTACCAAGGCCTAGAAGCACAGATGGTGTACAGCTGTTAGACAGCTGTCTTTGTTGAAGTTCTTTTTAAAATTTTTCAGCATGTATCTATTAAATGAAAAGAAATTTTCCTAAAGGTTAAGCGAAAAGGGAAACAGGAGTATGTCACTGAAAATTAGCTCTAAAGTTGGAAAGTAATAAAGAAAAAGTAGTTTATGTTCTCCAAGAAGCTGTATAATTCCGATGTTTATTTTGCTCCTTTCTCTTTCCTCCTCAATAAATATTTATGTTTGTGCCAGTACTATAGTCAGTGCTGGGGATTCAAAAATAAATTAAATAGGTCCTGTTCTTTTAGACTTCACAGTGTATTAGAAGAGATAGCTATGAAAATAAACAAGAACAATACAGCATGAAACACCACAATTAGTGGTGGTGAATAGGATAGAATGTCTGGCTACACCAAAGAAGGCTATTTGCTAAGTCTTGAGGGGGGAAGAATTGGTTTGTTTTGAAATAATGTGTTTCAGTACAAAATAGCATGTACAGAGGTAAATAAACTCAAAGCAGCACAATCCATCCAATAGTGAGTGATGCCACTTAATCATGTCTCAGAGAATGCTGGGAGAGGGGTGGGAAGGGAAGGCAGGCAACACTGGCAGGGATAAGATCAGGGAGAACTCATGGAGAAGTGGCCATGAAAAACATGCAGCCAGGGTAAACAGGAAAAGGGAATAATTAAGAACATATAAAAGAATTGAATAAATGGTGCTCTAAAGGTTCAACTGACATCTTCGGAAACCATAATTTTATAGTATTAACAATCTTCATAGTTGTGTCATTGGTGCCAGCAGCACTCAGCCATTGTGGTAAGAGGAACACACAGTTCCTTAATCTGGAGAATTAAGACCATTGGAAACTAAAAATGAATCTTAATTAGAAATATATAACAAACACAGCCCCAGAGTCATTGCAAAGTTCCAAAAATACATTTTAAGAGAACCATAAGCGCTAAGTACTTAAGTTCAACACAAAGAAATTTAGAAACAAGAAAGCAGAGTATCTATTTATGATTTTGTTTTGCTTTGTACATCTCAAAGTACTTTCACATGGCTATTCTTGATTTATTCCCTTCCTTGTAAGAGAGACCATAAAGGTATTATCCCTATTATTCTAAGCAATATGTACACAACACTATAGCAATGACTGTATCATACTATAATCACACACACACACACACACACACACACACACACACACACACACACACACACAGAGCTACATGTCCCCTAACAAAGAGTGAGCTATTTAAGAGCAGGGAGCATGACTTACTCAGGATTATTTTGTATGTCAGTACTGGGCTTGAATTCAGAGCCTGGGTACTGTCCCTTAGCTTTCTCTCCTCAAAAATGATACTCTAACAATTGAGGTATACCTCCATTTCCAGGTTTTTTTCTGGTTAACTGGCTTTTTTTAAATCTCTCAGATTTACCTACTCAGTCTGGTTTCAAACGATGATCCTCAGATTTCAGCCTCCTGAGTAGCTAAGATTACAGATAGGAGCCACCAGTGCCTGGCCTTACTCAGTTTTGAACCTTAAGCAACTAATTCAGTGTATTTCTCATCAGAAACACATTAAAAAAAACCCTTTTGAGTGAATAAATTTACAGATGAAGGAGCTGATGTACAAAATAAAATTTTTTTCCCAAGGGAGAAAGATAAGAAATATAGAACTAAAACTATATACTTGCAAAATAAAGCATAACATCAGAACTCCTAAAAATAAAATTATACAAAGGAAAGGAAATGAATATCACAACTACTTCTTCATCATCCCTACAATAGCAAAAAAAGACTGATAAACTTAATAAGAAATCTGAGATTATTAATATTGATAGTTAAACATTTGTAGTTTCTTTATAAAAGAAAATGTTTCCTTTTTTCATTTTAGCCCTATTATTCATCTTGTAATCTTCTACTTTGTCTTCTTCTGTTGGCACTGAAATATTTTTTTAGAGAGGAAAATTATAATAAAGAGCCTGACTACATTTTTTTATGTACAACTAATGCCAGCTTTCAAACCCTACCCTACCCTTTGACTTCCCTGTTTGTCCCACATCAGAGCAATTAGAGAAGAAGGCCTAGGCACTCTCGTCCAAGGTATTGGCCGGCAGCTTCAAACTATGCAAACCATAGCCAGCATAGGAAACATCAAGTTGGTTCTACCATTTAAGAACAATAAAAATTAAAATCACTCTCTGCTTCCTTCATTCAAGCCATTTCTGACTTGAAAGCCATTCTATTTGTTCCAAAAAAAAACCCTCATTATTTTAGTACTAACTTTGGTTATATTTCTTATTGCATGTCTGGCATCATCAATCTTGATATCTAAACCACATTGGGTTGTTGGATGTGTGAAAAATAGTTACCATTTAGTATATTGAAGTCCATACTTCAAAAATCAGATGGCTTATTAGGACTTTGTAATGTCTTTTTTATATACCTGTGGCCCAAGCCCTTGTATAGGCAGTCCAGAGTTCTTTACTTGCACTCTTTTAGATGTTCAGAGTACATGATGTGGTGGCACAACAGTCGTAGGAAAGGCTGAGGCAAGATCAAAACCCTTGGGCAACATAGTGACACTCCCATCAGACAGACAGACAGACAGACAAAATACATATTCAGAGGAAATAATCACTCTTTTGGACAGCTATAAAAAGAACTAACAAAGACTCTGGATTCAGCTTAATGGTATGACTTGTCAACATGCCAAGAGGACAAATTAAACCTAATTCAAGCCCAGGGACTACATACTCAGTAAGTGACAATTGCCACAGAGAGCCTCTTAGCTCTTTTAAGGAAGAAATTTTAAAATATGAGCACGGTACAGAGGATTCCCTCCTCTTAAAATATGCCCAATTATTATGAGAAACTTTGAAATGGGGAAAACAGTTCAAACTACATGTAGCAGAAGTCAATGATTTTATCCCAATTAAAAACTCACAAACTACAAGGCAATTTATATGGCAAAAAGGTTAAAAGGAGGTTGGGTATAGTGGTACATGCCTGTGATCCCAGCTACTCAGAAGTTAGAGATCAGACTAACCATAGTTTAAGGCTGGTGGGGGCAAAAAGAAACGAACTTTACAATTTGGGGAGGGGGGTGGAGGGAAGGAAAATGGGAGAAAAATGAAGGAGGGGGTAACAATGTTCGACAAGAAATGTACTTACTACTTTACATATGTAACTGTAACCTCTCTCTACATCACCTTGACAATAAAATTTTTAAAAAAAAATAAAGAAAAAAGTTAACAAGACTGACTCAATAAACAAGCCAGGAATGATGGCATGGGCCTGTCATCATAGTGACATGGGAGACCATAGATAGGTCTCTGAGGCTGGTGCCAGGTAGAAACATGAAATCTTACCTAAAAAAATAACCAAAGCAGAAAAGGACTAATAGAGTGCCTGCTTACCAAGTGTGAGGGGCAGAGTTCAAATTCCAGTGCCACACAAAAAAGTAGAAAGTAAAAATGACTGGTACGCTTTGGACCTCAGAAACCAACTTCTAAATTAATTTTTTTAATTTTTTATTTTTTTATTGTGAAAATACTGTACAGAGGGGTTACAATTACATGGGCAAGATAATGAATACATTTCTTATCAAGCATTGTAGCCTCCTCCTTTGTTTCCCCTTCCCATCCCTTCCCCCCACCCCGTCCCCCCCACCCAATCTTCCCCTCTCCCCCTCCCCCCACACACACCAAAGTTGTAAAGTTCGTCTTTGACATAACGACTTGTACTTCCCATTGTTGCAATGGGTCCACTTGTATCCATAGTTAAACGACTTGTTTTTCTCCTTCCCCTCCACAAATTATACCGATATCAAATACAGTGAAAGCAGGGGTTATACTGTGGGGGAGGGACATACAAAGCAACAAAGAAATAATCTTATAAATGCGTTAGAAACAATTGCATGAAAGAAAAAAACATTTGAACATATATCTTATTAATTTTTAAACATCTACTGAATCACCACTTGGCAAATCTTAAAGGCCTTAACCAATATTGGGGCTCTAATTTACAGTTATATCATTGGATATCACAAAATTTAAACAAGGTGCCCTTGTTAGGGGGCTACCATATATACAATAGAGAACATCTTAACAATTAGAATTATTATCTTGTCCCAATTCCCTATCATCAGTGCTCACTGTCCTGAAATATCCTGTAATAAGCCTTGATGTTCTGACTCGAAGAGTAATAGATTGAAATAAAAGTACTTGTCAGTAAGATATCTGCTATATTTAACTTCTTCAAAGAGTACAATATGATATTACATACCTGAAAGACTTAGGTGGGGGTTAGCCATACCAGAAAGACTAATTTGGGGTGAGGACTTTGAGCCATACAGTATCAGTCAGCCTAAAGACTAACTTCAACAACATGGGCAATAAATCAATCATGTCTTTGTTTAAAGCCTCAATAAAAGTCTAAACACCAAAGCTTGGGTGTTTCCCAGTTTGGCAATAGTCCCTGTGTACTGGCACGTATTGATGATGGAATGATAAGGTATCCTTAAGATAATAAAAGATTTTTTTATGATTTTAACAATTGTATTGTTAGATAATATGTCATGTTTGGAACCCTCCCTGATTCTTCCTCTGGTTGTAATCTGTACTCTTTCATACACACACACACACACACACACACACACACACACACAATATTCAACATATAATACATGTAATAAGTAGGTAATGTACAAACAATAAAACAATAATAAAATTTAGCCAGACTCTGGTGGCTCACGCCTGTAATCATAGCTACTCAGGAGGCTATGAGATCTGAGGATCATGATTCAAAACCAGCCCAGGCAAGAAAGTATGTGAGAGTCTTATCTCCAATTATCCACCAGAAAGCCAGAAGTGGTACTGTGGCTCTTAGTGGTAAAGCGCTAGCCTTGAGAAAAAAAAAAAAGATAAGGAATATTACCAAGGCCTTTAGATAAAGTTCCAGAACTGACATCATCATCATCATCATCATCATCATCATCATGATTTAAAATAGAAATGAGAAAAAAAGGAAGCCAAATACAAATGTAAGGTCAGTATAATTGCTATAAAATATGTTTCTTGGCTTCATGTTACACTTAAGGAAATTCAAATTCTTAGATATTAAGGGATTCATTGACTCGAAGATCCCCAGAAGTTCCAGACAGAGAAGCCACACATTCTGATTCTAAAGTTTATATTCTTTACACTGACATACTCAGGTTTTTTCTTACTCCAACTTCTCCCTTATAATGGTATCTCTGAATATTCCATCAGTATTGGGAACACTGATCTCTTTTACCTAATGCATAATAGGAGCCTCTTTCTTAATCTATTGAATAAACAAAGAAGACCAGATGACCTTTTAGATACTGTTGAATATGTTGGGAATCTCTTCTCTTAAATGCTTGTGACTAAAATATTTGGGATTTTGGACTTCATCACATGTTGAACTATTTGTATAAAATACAATATCTTACTGATGAAATCCAAGTCTAAACAAAAATACTCATTTATGTAAAATTCATTTACACTTCATATACACCATATATACATAACCTAAAAGTAATTTCATATGATATTCTTAAAGTATGTATTTGGACCATTTTGAATTTTGGATTAGGGAAGCTCAGCTTGTACTTTAAAAGCCTATGATATTACAAGTGTTTGCTGGGTAACTATACAGAGAATCTGGTATAGAAAAATCTATTATCAACCTGGCTTTTGACTATTGTTGTATTGTGGTCATGGAGACAAAGGTTAAGGAGTCAATTTCCTCTTTCCCATCCTCTAAAACTGGATATCATACTTGGTGATTTTGAGATCAAGTACAGGTATCTAGTGATTTCTTCTCTTTGCAATGCATATCCTTGCCAATAGCTGTTCAAAAATGTACATTATATTTATATTTTTGTTTATTAATTAGACAACACCTTCAGGATACATATATCAAAGAATTTATTTCTTTTTGTGTATAGAAATTTCTTCCTACTTCCTGCGTACCTGAACATCATTCATGCCATTCATAACACATGTCCAGCTTTTCATGCTTTTTAATTGAAGTTATACAACATAACTTCTCTGCAAAAATACTAGATAAATATAAGTATATCATAACAAGTGGAGTGACTTTTTCTCACATAATAGAAATAAAGCTGGACTTAATATCAACTATGAGCCCTGGTATAGATCACTTTCTACCTACCCCTAAAGTCTATTCTGGCTATTCCTTTTGTCTTCCTGTTCATGTTCCATATATACTTGATTTGTTTCACTTGCTCAATGACTCCACTTGCTCCTTCCAAACATGTAACATTGTAATGCTATTCCTTGTGCTTACAGCTCTCTCACATACCCCTCATGCTCTGTCTATGTAACTCCCACTCTTCAGTCCTCTGCTTATCATGACTTTTTTTACTGTCATGACTGAGTCAAGGCACCCTATCATATGCTTTCATTGCATCATATTTCTCTTTTGTAGTACATAACATGAGGTGATTTTATGTGTAGTCACCATGACACATTGATTTACATTGCTTCATGACTGTTCTTTCCAAATAAATTATTGTAAGCTCCATGAAAGTGGGATTCATTTTATTTTGTCTCTTCACATTGGTATTTCCAGAACACAACACAGTTCTTTGTATATTTTAGGGACTCAACATGTATTTATTGGATCAGTAAATATTTACTGTCACCTTAATAAAAATGAATCTTAGCTTTATTGATAATCCCAGTATTACCTACTCTTTGCTGTCCATAGAATGAGTCAAGACTATTCTTTTAGAAATACTGTCAACACAGTATATTATTTTCTCCATCACACACACACACACACACACACACACACACACACACACACACACACACACACACACACACACACACACAC
>NW_012267358.1:2470999-2521472 GCF_000151885.1 Dipodomys ordii | reverse complement strand
CACACACACACACACACACACACACACACACACACACACACACACACCCCACGCACACACATGGGACAGAGAGGGTAGGAGAGAAGAAAAGAAAAAGACAGAGAATGAATAGAGTAATTAGGCAAATTTTCCAAAGCAGAATATAGTTTCAAATTCAGATGTCCTGATTTTTATCTAGGGATTTTGTTTTGTTTTGTTTTGTTTTACTAAATTCTAAAAGGAGGGATGGTATACTAGAAAAATCAGATTATCAATTCAGAAAACCTGGACTTGAATTCTTCTCTATTTGCAATGTTGCAATGGGTAATTACTTCACCACTTCTCCAAGTCTGTTTGTCTATTTGTAGATTGAGAATTAGGCCAATCTCATAGGGGTTTTATGAGACTTCAAAAAATAGAGAAAGCTTTCTAAGAAAGGGATAATGCCTGGCACATAATAAATAGTTCAAAATTTTGTGTAGCGACTCTTCTTATATCAGAGTATATTATATACCAAGTAAACTTCATTTATGTAAATAATTGACTATTTTGTCAATTGTACAGCTCTGGGTCATTGTACACATATGGCATGTCCTGATCAGTATTGTCTGAGTTAGCCTACGAGCAGGAACCACAGCTGTTTACTTTCAATCAGCATCTTGGGCACGTGGCTGCTTAATTAAAGCATTTTGTGTTGGAGCTAATTTAATAGTGCATGTTGTTCATTGCTGCAGTAAGTTTGACTCTACCACAAGAGGAAAACCAATATGAAATCTCTTACCTCTGGGAAATGGTGAATATTTTTTTTTGCTTAGTTTTGTCTTGGTTTTCTAAGCAGAGAGGATAAAAATTAAATTAAAAAGATATATATCTTGGAGAGCTCTTTTCAAAAACAAAATAGAGGATGTTCCCAGCTGTGCAAATAGCCAGTGCCCTAATCTAACAGTTTATGTTTTACTGATAATAAAATAAAGGTTAATTTCTTACTTCTCCATTTAGTCATTTAACAGATACCTTGAGTTTTTCTGTACCAAGCATTATAGTTTCATTAGTATACAAAAGCAGATGATAATTTGGGCACAGTTGGGGAGATGGATTGACTATCAATTGACTATCAATTCAGAAAACCTGGATTTGAATTCTTCTCTATAAACTTCTCATTGGCAGAGAAAACCAGAATGTTCCTTATATTTGAGGTTGTTAATGCTTCTCTTACTGCTGTACTTTGTATAAAACAGAAGCTGACATGAAGTTAATTAGTGTTAAGCCCCATCTCAGGGGTATTTGGATGTTTCAGAAGGCCTTTCTTCAAGAAAGAATCCTCACATTCAAGTAGTCCTAGCATATAAGGCCAAGGTCACAGAAATGATATCTGAACCCAGAGCAGAACTACAAGCTAGGTTGTAATCTTCAGAGCCTCATTTGATCTTGGGAAAAAATCACCTAATTTCCAATGTTCATTCTCTTTATCTCTTACAGTAACATTGCAACTTAAAAACAATTATAACATCAATAACAAAGACTCTACATTCATATTTTAATAAGGCTGTAAAATATTTTAGGTTTCTATGAGTATTTGGGAGTCATTTATTATAAACAACTTTTAATTAAATCACACTCCCAGAATTCAGAGTTTAGAAGAAGTCTTAGAAGCTAATCATATTAGATTACTATCTATCCTATTTCATGAGCTATTCCCACTCAGGACTAAATTCAGCTATCTGCTTTTATTGGCTGATCTAATATTTAATCAATATCATTAGTAAGCATTTCCTCCTATGCATGACCTAGCATTCCCTAAGTACTTCAAATCTGTTTCTTTTAGCTTTGTTTTGGAGAGAGGAGAGCTAGTAGTTGCAATGCTATTGTGATATTTCTAGGTATATACAACAGCAATTAAATTACCATCTCACCCTTCTCAGCAGACTGAATAACTGTTTCTAACTCTTGATTTCTATGATCCTTTGAGTTATAGATCTTAAAAGAAATAATCAGAAATCTTATCTTCTTTGTATTAAATATAAGAAAGCAAATCACATCCATGGTCAAATATAAATTGCGATGACAGTGGAGAAGGAAAAGAGGGAGTAGAAAAAATATGATTGAACTACATTCTAGGCAGGTATGAAAATGAAAATCTCATAGTAATACTTTAAATAGGGATATAGGTTGACCCCACTGTAACAATGAGATGTACAAGACACTATGTTGAAAATGAACTTTACAAATTGTGGCAGGGAGGGAGGGAGGAGGAGTTGGGGAGGTGAAGAGGGAAGGGATGGTAGGGGGAAAAACAAAGGAGGAAGGAACAATGCTCCATAGGAAGTGTACTCATTACCTTACTCATGTAACTGTAACCCCTCTGTACATTATTTTTACAATAAAAAATATATTTTTTAAAAAAGAAAAAATTGTAAGGAGCAGGTGCTGGTGGCTCATGCCTCTAATCCTAGCTAGTTGAGAAGTTGAGATCTGAGGATGACAATTTGAAGTCAGCATTGGCAGGAAAGTCCTTGAGACTCTTATCCCCAACAAACTACTCAAAAAAAGCCAGAAGTGGCATTGTGGCTCCATGGTAGAGCATTAGTCTTGAGAAAAAGAAGTTCATAGAGAGTGCCCAGGCCATGAGATCAAACCTCAGGACTGGCACCAAAAAAATAAAAAAGCAAGGAGGAGGAAAAGAGGATGGGAGGAGAGGAATAAGAATGTAATACTACTGAATCCCTGGACCTAAGATTGGTATTGGGGGGCTTGAACGCACTACCTATGAGCACAATTATATAAGGACATAACACCTGAAGTTCCAACCAAATTTAAACTTTTCAATTATTAGAGGATAAGCTTCAAGGCAAAAGCCAACATGCTAGAGATACTAAGGGAAGAAGATTAAAAGCCACTTGGTCCATAATGGCATCAGTTTATTTGGAATTCCAGACCTATAGCTATCTGTCTGGTGCCTGGTGCTGGTGGCTCACCCCCATAATCCTAGCTACTCAGAAGGCTGAGTACGGTCTTAGGATCCAGCCCAGGCAGGAAGGTCCATGAGACTTATCTCCAGTTAAAAGCCAGAAGTGGAGCTGTGGCTCACGTAGTAGAGAGCCAGCCTTGAACGAAAAAGCCAAATTATATCATGAGGCCCTGAATTTAAGCTCTATTATTGGTGCACAAGAACACACATGCGCCCATATGCGCGCACACACATGAAACCCTATGTTCCTGCTGATAATAAAATGCTCTTTTCTTTTCTCCTTCCCTCTCACCCTCCATCTCTTTTTCTCTATTCCTCCCCCTCTTTTCTCTTTCCTTCCTTCCTTCCTCTCTTCCTTCCTTTCTCTCTCTTCCCTTCCTTCCTTCATTGCTTTCTTTCTTCCTTCCATCCATCTTTCCTTCTTTCTCTTCTTTCTTCCTTTCTGTGTGGGTCTGAAAGCTTGAACATAGGGCCTGAGTACTGTCCCCAAGCTTTATTTTGCTCAATGCTAGTACTCTACCACTTGAGCCACGGCTCCACTTCCAGCGTTTTGATGGTTAATTGGAGATAAGAGTGTCTCAGAGTTTCCTGCCTAGGTTGGTTTGAACTATGATCCTTAGATCTCAGTTTCCTAAGTACTTATGATTACAGGTGTGAGCCAGCAGTGCCCAACTAATAATATCATCATTTTTTTGTCAGTCATGGGACTTGAACTCTGGGCTTGAACGCTAGTGCTCTACCACTTGAGCCACTGCACCACTTCCGGTTTTCTTAGTGGTTTATTGGAGATAAGAGTCTCAGGGACTTTCCTGACTGGGCTGGCTTTGAACTGCGATCCTCAGATCTCAGCCTCCTGGGTAGCTAGGACTACAGGCGTAAGCCACAGGCACCTGGCTAATATAATCTTTTTAATGACATTTTAAGTTGGATCTTCTGTTCCTTACTGCTAAAGGACTCCTACTTACTAACAATTATATGGTGTGGCAGAATGCAGACTATAAAGTAAAATATTTATTAGAAGTTTTCTGTCATATTTTTTGGATTCCCTTTCAACCTACTAGTAAACCTTTAATTCATAAAGCACATAATGATTTGAAACTTAAATGTCCTACAAAGCTTCCCAGCTGATGCTATTGAAAGGTGGTATCATTTTTAGGGAGTGGAGTCTATCAGAAGGTGATGACTTGAAGGTATGCTTTTACTTCTTTTTTTTTCCGTGGGGGAGGGACATACAAAGCAACAAAGAAATCATCTTATAAATCTGTTATAAACAATAGCAAGAAAGAAAACACATTTGAATACTATCTTGGGGTTCATTTCACCTAACATCAACTTATCTGACCTTTTCTGCTTGTCTCAGACATATACTAGTTATTGCAAATAAGGGAAACCATGGGACCTATGTTTGCCTTTTCTTCTCTACACATGAGATGAGCAGTTTGTTCCACCATTTGTACCACCTTGCCACAGACCCCAAACCAAACAACCATGAACTCAAACCTTGAGCCCAAATAAATCTTTCTTCCTTTGAAGCATTGATGTTCTTTGGCATTTTGTCACCTTAACAGCAAGCTAACTTACACAACAGATGTAACCCTGAAAAAGTTATTAGTCAAATTACTCTAAAACACAATTTAAATATCAGCATACACAATCAAAGGTCATAAAATATATCTTTAATTTCTCATTGACTTTTAACTGGAGATTACATTTAATTTATTCATTGTAACATTTTTGTAGGGACTAAGAACATAGATATATGATACCAGGATTTTTGAGAGCATATCTCAAGTCTGTCACTTACAAGCTGGGTACTCTAGACATTTTTACCCTTCTCTGACACAGATGGTTTTTATTTGTATAACTCTAATAATATAGTTCTCTTAAGCTGGATGAGTGTGTATGTCTGTGTGTGTGTGCGTGTGCGAGCGTGCGCTCCTAGAATTCAGGAAGCAGAGGTAGAAGGATAAGGAGTTTGAGAAAAGCCTGGGTTATATATCAAGACCCTATCTCCAGAAAAATGACAAAAATACTACTATAAACTTGAGTTTTGTGAAAAGTAAATAAGAAGCAAAACACTTTAACTGGGCAGGGGGGGCTTGGTATCAATGTACATATATTTTTGTAATTGTTTCTTATTTATCTCCCTAATTTTCCCCAAAATATCTCTAAATTCAAGTTCTTACTCACATTTCCATTTTTTGTTTTGTTTTGTTTTTGGGGGATCCAGTCGTGGGGCCTGAACTCTGAGCCTGGGCGCTGTCCCTCAGCTCTTCAGCTCAAGACTAATGCTCTTCCACTTGAGCCATAGCGCCACTTCTGGCTTTTTTCTTTTTGCTTATGTGTTGCTGAGAAATCGAACCCAGGGCCTCGAGCATGCAAGGCAAGCGCTCTACCACTGAGCCACCTTCCCAGCCCATCACATTTCCATTTTTTACATTCAAATTTTGTTTTAAAAATGACCACAGATCCAGGTGTCAGTGGCTCATACCTGTAATCCTAGCTCCTTAGGAGACTGAGATCTAAGAATGGAAGTTCAAAGCCAGCCTGGGCAGGAAAGTCTATGATACTCTTATCTCCAATAAACCACACCAAAAAAGCTGGAAGTGGAGTTTTGTGGCTCAAGTGTTAAGAGTCCTAGCCTTAAGTGAAAAAGCTCAGCAACAACACCCAGGCTGAGTTCAAGCCCCAGTCCAGCACGCACACACATACACATACACATACACATACACACACACAGAGTTACAAAGATTAAATGATACATATATTTCCTGTCAGAAGTTAAATGGGAGTTAATTTTGCCT
Source organism: Dipodomys ordii (assembly GCF_000151885.1). Lineage (NCBI taxonomy): Eukaryota > Metazoa > Chordata > Mammalia > Rodentia > Heteromyidae > Dipodomys > Dipodomys ordii. The sequence continues at coordinate 2,515,721 of NW_012267358.1, read as the reverse complement.
TTGAAGGGCAGTATTTTATTCAAATGAAGAACAATGTACTATATTTCACTTACAACTACATCAGTTGCCTGTTTGAAGGCATATGTGTGAAAATATTACACAAATTAACAGCATATGTTAAGTAAACAAAAGAGAAAATTACTGGCTACCAAAGCTTACAAGTCATCCAACATGATCTGTAAGACATTTTGAAGCACAGTGGACAGCCAACACCAGTGTTATGTTGAATTTGATGATGTAAGATAGAACATCTACTTACTCTAAGGCAGACTGTTTCATGCATAAGGCATTCTCCCACAAAAGCACACAAAGCTGAGAAAGATGACAACAAAATATGGTTGCAGGTGATTTGTCCTTTGCTTTTTTATATTCATGGGTCCAAATTGACTTATTAATTATATAAAGTATGCTACATATATATTGAGGGACTCCTGTCATTAGGCTATTTTAGTTATTGACTTGGTCATGCACTGGGTAATCTTCCTGATTAGTGTATTACCAACTGAACTAGGATTAAAAAATACCTATGTAGCTAAGCAACCTAATAAATAAAAGTAAGATCTAAAATCCTCCTCTTTCCCTCTCCCTGACTTCCTCACTGACTTCTCTCCTTCTACCACACAACAAAGGTTTTTGTTTTAACAACATAAATCTTAATATGCCTTCTTATGGCATGATTTCTATTGACTTATTTGGTATCTTTTATACATTTTCATTTACCACATTTATGTGATTACTCACAAATGTGAGCTATTAAGGTTTGGTAAGGTTTGGATAATTCAGTTAAGCAGTTGCTGTGATGGATGATAAGTCCTCAAGATGGGCTGATACAATAAACCCAGAAAAATATCTATAGTTTTTAAAATGGGACTAGGAATTAGAAACCTAAATTCATGCTGTGTTCAACATTAACACATTTGACAACTATCAAATTACAAAATGCCTCTCTGAGTTGGTTTTTTTCCTCCTCATTTGGGAAAGATTTGAAATCACCCATTTGGAAAGATAAACTATTAGTAGATCACCTGCCTACTTTTCAAAGCTGTGACAAAAGACTATGTAAGTGTAACTTGAAAAGCAAAGTGTCTTAAAGGAATGAATAGAGGAAAAAAAGAGAGAAAGAGACAAACATATAAAAGGAATATTAAACAGGCAGAAGGAAAGCTAGCATGGCACAGTACAACTGAGATCAAAGAATTGTTTTAAGAGGTTACACTAAACAATTTTAGGATTTTTTTGTGAAAATACTGGGGCTTGAACTCATGGCCTGGGTGCTGTGCCTTAGCTTTCTTTTTTTTTTTGAATATTTTTTTATTGTGAAAATACCATACAGAAGGGTTACAATTACATGGGCAAAGTAATGAGTACATTTCTTATCAAGCATTGTTGCCTCCTCCTTTTTTTCCCCTTCCCATCTCCCCCTCCTTCCCCCAGCACTGCCCTCTCCGCCAAAGTTGTAAAGTTAATTTTCAACATAACGTCTTGTTCGTTTTTGACATAATGACTTGTACATCTCATTGTTGCAATGGGTCCACCTGTATCCCTATTTAAACATTTTGTTTTTTCCCTTCCCCTCCACAAATTATACCAACATCAAATACAGCTTTCTTTGCTCAAGGCTGATGCTCCATCACTTGAGCCACAGCTCTACTTCCAGCTTATTGCTGGTAAATTGGAGATAAGAGTCTCATGGACTTTACTGCCCAGGCTGTCTTTGAACCATGATCCTCAGATCTCAGTCTCCTGAATAGCTAGGATAACAGACATGAGCCATTAGTACATGGCTGTACATTGAAAAAGTGAAGAATCAGAATTGAAAAAAAACACAACAATGGATTTGGAAATTGATCCTGAAATCACTTTGGCAATAGTTTTAATAGAACAATGACAGTGGATAGGGATCAAATAGAGGCAGCTGGCCTAGAACACTGCTTTGGAAAATTTACCACCCAAGGAATCTGAGATAACTTCATCATGTAATATCTCTGCTAATTTCATAAATCCTTTTGCTTAGTCATTCTGCTACTATCTCTGATTCTGCTAAGAAACAAAACCAAATTGTATTTCCTACTCGAGCCCACAAATATCACTTTTGTCATTCAAACTGTGCCAAGATTTCCAGTTGCTCCAGGAAATCATCTCTATTTCATCAAATGAAAACTACTTTACTACTTTGCTCAAACTATAAATTCTAGTATATTTGTGTGTAGACCCACTATGTCCAATGGAATTCTTCATTTATTGATCTATAAATATATTTACACTTCATACCTATGAACAGAAGGTTCATTCTGAAATACATGATTATAATGTGATGTGGTGAATGATCTACAGAAGATAATTTATTGCAAGGAACTGGTGGCTCCTGTGATCTTAGCTACTGGGGAGGCTGAGGATTACAGCTGGAAGCCAACCAGAGCAGAAAACCCTGAGAAATTCTTATGTAAAGTTAACCACCAAAATCCCGGAAATGAAGTGTAGCTCAAATGGTATAGTGCCAGCCTTGAGCAAGAAATTCAAGGGAGAGTGCTCAGGCCCTGAGTTCAAGTCAAAGTATTAGCACACAAAAAAGAATTTGTTTATGTGGCCTTAACCATTCTATACAAATAGTAACACTTTGCAGTACAATTGAGGGAAGAAGAAAATAACCTATGTTGGTCATTAAAAAACTCGATTCAAGCTGGGCACCAGTGGCTCACGCCTGTAAAAATAGCTACTCAGGACGCTGAGATCCGAGAATTGTGGTTGAAAGCCAGCCCTGGCAGCAAAGTCTTTGAGACTCTTATCTCCAATTTACGACTAGAAAACTGGAAGTGGAGCTGTGTCTCAAGTGGTAGAGCATTCACCTTGAGCTGAAGAGTTCGGGGACAGTGTGCCCAGTCCCAGAGTTCAAGCTCCATGACCAACCAAAAAACAACAACAACAAAAACTGTATTCAAGACAGGCACCAGTGGCTCATGCCTATAATCCTAGCTACTCAGAAGGCTGAGATCTGAGAATTGTGGTTCAAAGCCAGCCTAGGAAGAAAAGTCTGTGAAAATTCTGTCTCCAATTAACTACCAGAAAACCGGAAGTGGCACTAATCACTTGATTTATTCACACACACTCTCACACACACACATGTATGTGTGCACACATGTGCACATATACACAATCTCTCAATCATTTCATCAGTTATTTCACTACAGAGTAATCAGGCACCATGTTCTACTTGGTCCCATGACAAGACTGTAATTTTTTGATATATTTAAAATAGAACTTTTGGGGACATGATTAATAACTCCTGCAAGACTAAAGATTCTCCATAATTATATTGATCCTGCTTAAACAAGCAGGTAGCATTAATGTGCCTCAGAGATGAATACAGTTGCTAAGCTACATGTTTGTGTGACTATTCAAGACCAAAATAACATACAAGCAATGCTCCACAACTCCTCCTTTTCCTTAAAAACAAATATCCTCAGTAGCTGCCTAATGTTTCCTAGAATATATAATGTTTTTTTAAACATAATTGTGGCAAACAAAATTGTTCAGGAGTGGAAAACATCAAATTTCTTGCATGACCTATTCACCTTTCTACTCTTCCCAGCTTATCCCACCCCTGTCGAGATGGTATCCTTCATACACACTCCTTTTCTGAAAAGAAAGTTTCTGATACCAGGTTTCCATATCTCAGTCTGTATTTGGCTCCCTTAGTTGAAAAAAACTAGGATTGATTTGGCAACAACTTTTAGGAACAAAGTAAGCAAAGATTCTTTGAAGATTTGCCACCTGCCATATCCCTATGTATTTACTCTCTAAATCCATTCTCCCTCCATCCTCTGTGTGTGTGTGTGTGTGTGTGTGTGTGTGTGTGTGTGTGTGTCACACCCAGTACTGAGGTTTGAACTCAGGGCCTTGTGCTTTCCTCTGGCTTTTTTGCTTGAGTGGTGCTCTACCACTTGAGCCATAGTTCCTCTTCTGGCTTTTTTGCTGATTAATTGGAGATCAGGGGGGTCTCTTGGACTTTCTGCCCTGGGCTGATTTCCAACCAGGATCCTCAGATTTCAGCCTCCTGAGTAGCCAGGATTATTACAGGCATGAGCCACTGGTACCTGTCTTCATTACTTACAAAATTAATCTTCCCCTCCCTATGCTATGATACATATATATCTATATAATATATACAATGCATTATATTATATATTACTGCCAATATATTATCTAATATATAATATTTACATGTTCTGGAATATCACATTCACTGGTACCTAACATCTTGCTACTGTATATATTTACATATTTTATATTTCTACTATTTTTCATGAAGATTTCCATTGTAAACTATAACTCTAAATTGTGTATTCTTTTTTATCATGGAATTTCTAGCATACAATAGTATATCTAGGCTACTAATCATATATATTTTGTTTTAAATGATCATAGGCCACTTGGGAGAGTTATACAAAAGAAAAAAAGGAAACAGTGTAAGTCAAGAGAATATATTCAGTTAACAGACTTGACTAAGATATTAAAACTTGACAAACTTGAATTTAGTAAAAATACCACTCAAGTAGCATTTGGAAAATGTTTTCTGTAAAGAGCGACTTAGTAAATAATTTGGCTTTTGTGAGTCATATAGTCTGTCATATTCAACTTGACAGTTGTCTGTAAAATTAGCCACAGAGGTATACAAATGAATAAGCATGGAAGTGTTCTAATAAAACTTTATTTATAGATAGATAGTAACATGTTGATGAGGTTGTAGAGAAATTGGAATTCTCATAAACTATTAACATAGTTGCCATATATAACCTGGTAATTCTATTCTTAAGCAAGAAATAATACATATGTCTACACCCAAAAGATCATGTTAATGTTCATAAACATTTTTTGGCAGTACTGAAGTTTAAAGGGCCTTGTTTGTAGGTACTTTACCATTTGAGCCATATCACCAGCCTTTTTTGCTCTTATTTTTCAACTAAGGTTTCACTTTTCACTTAGGCCAGTGTGGTCCACGATCCTCTCATTTCTATGCAAAACATGCTTTTTGTTTGTTGAGATGGAGACTTGTAAACTTTCTTCTCAGGATACACTCATACTATGATCTTCCTAATCTCAGCCTCCTGAGCAGCTAGGATTACAAATATGAGCTAATACACTTAGCTACAGATGAATTATTAATAATAGAAATAATCCAAATGTTCACTGATGGACTTTATCAACTGATAAATAAAACACATTTCATACACTAGAAAGTGAATTTTGCAAACACTATTCTAAGTGAAAGAAGTCAATCACAAAGAACTGAATATTATGTGATTCCATTTATATGAAGAGCCCATAATTGCCAAATCTGTATAAAACTGAATACTGGTTGCCTGGGACAGAGGGAATTAGAGGAAAATGAGAAGTGACTACTAATGAGTACAGGCTTTTTTGTTGGGGTGATGAAAATGTTCTAAAATTGAGTATGATAATGGCTGTATAAACTATGTGAATATTAAAAAAACTGTTGAATTGTAAACCTAAATGGATGAATGGCATAGTAAGTGAATTATATCTCAATAAAGTTTCCATAAAAAAATCTACAAAAACATGCAGTGGGTTATATTAAGGCCTGAGAGTTTTTGATCCTTTAGGATAAAAGTATAATTCATATAATAAAATCCATATAATAAAATATCTACCTTTAGATATGTTTTTATTATATGAATTATTCCTATTATATAAAACAGCATGCATACATCAGTATTTCATCTGTATATCTTTTTATTAATTCTATATCTTTCATTTAAAATGTTATAAGGGCTGGGCTGAGCACCAGGGACTTATATTTATGTAAGCTTAGCTGCACAGAAGGTAGAAACTAGGAGGATTATTGTTTCAGGCCAGACAAAAAGTTTGCAAGACCACAACTCAACCAATAGATGGATGTGGTGGTGTGTGCCTGTCATTTCAGCTACATGACAGACTGAATTCAGAATGATTCGAGTTCCTAGCCAGCCGGGGCAAAAAACGACTCCCATTTCAACAGAAAAGGTTAGTTATGGTGAAGTACATCTGTCATCCCAGCTATAATGGGAAGCATAAATAGGAGGATTGCAGTCCAGACCAGACCAGGCAAAAAATAAGACCTTATCTGAAAATTTGCCAGAGCTCAATGGACAGAAGGCAAGGATCAAGTGGGAGATCCCTGCCTAGTAAACACAAGGCCCTAAGGTCAAACCCAAATACCGTAAAAATATTGTAAAGGATTAAGGTTAGGTAAACTATTTTATGTATATACATGTGCACACATATACATAGATAACTAAACTTTTTAAATATAAGTACCAGTTGTATTTCTGTATTTACACTACAAACACTAACGAGGCTAGCCAAAGTCCTAACAAAAAATTTGATGACTTATGCTTTATTAGTTCTTGGAACTCAAGGTATAGTCCCTACTTCCATTCTTTCAGAGACTTATTTTTCAGTACTAGAGGTAGAACCCAGGCCTCACACATGACAGGCAAGAACTCTACTACTGAGCCACATTCCCAGCCTGTTGCCTATTTGTAAGTAGTTTTGCAAGAATGCTGTCACATGCATTTATTTATGTACTATAGCAGGTTACAAAAATCTGTAGTCCACAAAGTCCAAACTATTTACACTATGGCACTTTACAGAAATGTTTTCTGACTGCCAAGGAAGATATTTGGGTTAGAAAACTGCAGGAAGCATTTTACTTTATTTTTGTAAAAGGTTCATAGATCATTGGTTTGCCTCCATTTTATTACTAAGAAAACTTGGGGCAGCAAGATTCAAGATTAAACAGGTTGTCCTAACTACAATTCGAAAGAGATGGAAAGGCGTCCTCTTATATATTGCATGAGCCAATGATTATTGTATGCAATGGACAGCATTTTAAAAAAATCCGATGAACGTTTCAATTTTGAAAATCATGGTAGTTTGTCATGATTTACCAACAAGACATTTTAGAAGGCTTATTAGCAAGCGCTTCAAGAAAAAAAATAGAGGGGCACTCAAAAGACAGAACTATCTAAACAGATTATAGAGAAGATATTTAACAACTTCTTCCTAGAATTCTGACTCTCATATATTTAGTGGTATGAGATTTTAACCACTATCACTGTGTGAGAATCTGTTGCTTCTAGTTATTTTTTCCTCAATCTATAATATTAGAAGCTAACAGCGAAAGTATATTTCCTTGCAGTTATCTAGCTACAGAAATTCTTGCTTTGATTTACCTGCTGGTATTCAAATGTTCAATGAAGATTTCACTATATTAAAGGAATCTCTAACTTGTCTCAGCATTTTTTGGTGTGGTGGTGCTGGGGCATGAAGTTGTGGTTTTTGCTCAAGGCTGGTGCTCTTACACTTCAACCATATCTACACTTCTGGCTTTTTTTTTGTTAATTGGACATAAGAGTCTCTTGTATTTGTCTTCCCTGGCTGTTATTGAACCCTGATCTTCATATCTCAGACTCCTGAGTAATGAGGTAAGCCACATGTGCTAGGCTTCAGTAATGCTAAAATCCCAGCATACTGATTTTGACTTTGCATGTCACTGCTGTAATCAAATGAAAACACCACTAGGAAAAAGTTACATATCAAAGATCACACAAAAGGTTTGGATAAAAAGATAACTCATAAACTCAGCTAAATAAATATGGTCACAGTATAGATTTAACACAAACAAGAATTCACTTTCTTAGAAAAACCCAACAGTGTCTTTTCTGACAGGAGTCATAAATCACATGAAAAGGAATCTACAAGAATGCTTGTCTACTTGAGGTGCAAATGAAATTCATTCCTGAAGCAAGAAAATATATGTTTATGGTCATATAGTATCTTATCACCATCTCCATGTATACTTTGCACCAGCTTTTCTGCAATGCTAAATTATCTTCTACTATACAGAAGTATACTGCATTATACTTAAACTTAGTATTTTTAAAATTTATACAAGACTACAATATTAATAATTTTGAGAGAAATTTTACCATCCCTCCACATAAACTTCCTTACAGCACCACAAATAAAATAATGTTGTCTTGCTTGACTCATGGCACATGACCTATAAGAAAGTGACATAAGAAAGTGACAGGGTCACTTAAAAGATCATAATGAAAATAATATATTCAGAGACAAAAATATAGACTGTCAGAGAGATTAAATAAATTCTGAGTCACTATTTTTCTAGAAGATATTAGATAGTCTTTATTCCAAAAGTGGCTTATGAAATACACAAGGTAGATGTATTAATTCCACTGGTAGCTATTTTTAATCCCACAATGACACACATCATGTAATGGCATTAATTGGGGTGTTACCAACTCAATTTTAGAGAAAGGTAAGAAATCAAAATTACCCTTTATAAAGCTATAACTTGGCATAATTTCTGGCTTCTCTACAAAGGGTGAAGGATTGACAACAAAATATTCATCCATTCCAAACATTCACTAGAAATTTCTATAGAACCACAAATGAGCTTCTGTACTGAGAAAGTTTATGAAATCTGTCTAAAAAATAAAGCAGAATCAAAAGAAAACATGGCTATAATCTATTGAAGAAGAGGCTCATCATTTTTGTAAAGGAAAATAATCCTTGACTAAAAAGCTTTTGCATTTTTTTCAGGATATCAAAATTCTTGAGGAAAACAAGTTATTCAGAGGATAATAATAGTTAATAATAATAAATAATAATAATATAATAAATAATAATAATAATATAATAATAAATAGTTGGGTTTGAATAGTTTTAAAATTGTATTCTCCAGAACTCTAGGACAAAGAAGTACTTTGAGGGTTCTGCCAATGCTCAATTTTAAAATCATTTAAAATTATTTATCTAATTTAAAAGTTGCAATAAAAATAAACATGGAGCTTTTAATTTTTTTAAAGCAAGGTCAACTAGTATTTGTTGAAACTCAGAGTAAATCTTCTCCTGCTGTTTCTGGGCATGTAATTAAATTCTTTTAAATAGAATGGTGATTGGAAAGGCCAGAGCTCCACTCTTATTCAGGGTATGTATTTTTGCTCATCTAAATTTTCAAAATAAGCACAATACTCTAGCTTATGTGTCCAAGCCTTGATTGCCATCAAAATGAGTCTGTACACACAAGTCCAATTATGCATTTTCATGTTATAAGAAAGAGTCATAAAATAACAGCTGAAGGCATTAATACATTGCATCACCATTTATTCACTTGTGAGTTTGGGATGTGTGTGTGTGTGTGTACACTAATACTGGAGCTTGAACTTCGGGGTCTTAGGGTGTCCCAAAGCTTTTTCACTCAAGACTGGTTCTCTACAATTTGAATCACTCTTCCACTACTGGCTTTCCTCTGGTTAACTGGAGGTAAAAGTCTCTCGGATTTGTCTTCAATGGCTAGTCTCAAATTGGAATCCTCAGATTTTGGGCTCCTGAATGGCCAGGTTACAGGAATGAGCCACCAGTACCTGGTTTCTTACAACGTATTTTTTAAGAATCTGAGCTTTCATTAAGATACTATAGCAGTTCCACTTTAAAATAGAAATTTCCTCCTAGTCTTCTATTACACTTCAAGATGAATTAATGAAATAATGATCTATAATTATAAAATTAGCTATTCAGACTTGTTTGCATTTAGAGTTATTTGTACAAATCAAGATTTTTCTCCAAACTATGCATCCAAACCAAAATACAGAAGTAGATGTTGAGACACATACAGAGGATATCACCTATAAGCTCCTTATTTCAAATTTTGGTGAACATTAAAGCAATTGTATTTCAATTTTATAAATGGTAAAAATGTGACTTACAAAGTAAATTATACCAATTAGACTGATTTTTATGTATATAATGAGGTATATTTAGTGAACAATGAATAACTTACAATGTGATGTGCTCTGAATTAGTTATAGAAGCTTCAAAAATCACATGGGAATATTTCTAAAAGACATTACAAGTATGTGTTGCTTTATCAAAAAAGTGTTTGCAAGTAATAAAATTTCCATGAAACCAAAAGAAGGATATTTGTGTCTTATTCATATTACTACATAAGTATTTTAGATGCAATATAGAATATGATACATAGCAGGGGGCACACCTTAATACAGGATGGAAACAAATTATCAAAGGCCTTAGTAGAGAGAAGTGAAGTAATATATTGAAAAGGTAAGTGAGAATTTTTAGTTTTAAAAGATTATGACTGAAGTGGGCTATAATTAAAGATATAGTAGAATATGAAGAGCATGAGGATAGTGAACACAGGCATGTCTGTCAAAAACACTGGAAGAAAATGGATCAAAAACCTTGAGGTAAAAGCAGAGATGCTGAAAATATTACAGGGGATATGCTAGGATTCCTCAGCACAGGTCGAAACTTCTTAAATAAACATCCAGAAAAACAACAAATCAAAATCTGGATAAATGGGATCACATTAAACTTCAGAATTTCTGCATAGCTAACAAGATAAATAGAAAGCTCACAGATTGGGAGAAGTTCTTCACTAGCTATAGAACAAAGTGTCTCATATCAAAATTATACCTAGAGCTAAAAAAAATTAACACCCCAATAACAAATCCCCAGCGAAACAGCCACCCCATTAATGACTGGGCTAAAGAATTAAAAAGAGACTTCTCTGGAGAGGAAATAAGAATGGCGAATAGACACATGAAGAAATGTTCAGCATCACTGGCCATAAAAGAAATGCAAATCAAAACATTGAGATTCCACCTCTCCCCAGTTCGAATGGCCATTGTCAAGAAAACAAATAACAGATGCTGGAGGGGATGTGGCCAGTAGGGAACACTACTACACTGCTGGTGGGAATGTAAACTTTTCAACCACTCTGGAAGGCAGCATGGAGGTTCATGAAAAGACTAAACATAGAACTCCCCTATGACCCAACAATCCCACTCCTCGGCATTTATCCAAATGATCTCAAATTAGGCCATACTAATGCTACCAACACAACTATGTTCATTGCAGCATAATCACCATAGCTAAGATATGGAACCAACCAAGATGTCCCTCAATAGATGAATGGATCAAGAAAATGTGGTATATTTACACAATAGAATTTTATGCTTCTATCAGAAAGAATGACATTGCCCTATTTGTTAGGAAATGGAAAAACAGGGGAAAAAATCGTATTAAGTAAAGTAAGCCAGACACAAAGAAACACAGGCTCTATGTTTTCCTCATTTGTAATAATTACTATAAGCCTGTTAGTCTGACAGAGAATCATAATAGCTCAAAAGCTATGAACATATGACCATACAAAATGAGCTAATTGAAATGAACTCCAAGACATGGAAACAACAGGTTTGTTTGTTTATTATTTTAGTTGTCAACCTTGACGTCACCAATGTACTGTATCTATTTCTTTCTTCTTATTTTATTTCATGTTTCATTTTCCATTGGTTTATCCCTGGCAATCTCTGTCTTTGATTCTGGTACCCTCCATCTTGTATATGCATTTATCTGATTTGGGGAAGGGAAGGGAAATAACAAAATGCTGAAAGAAGTACAAAAGATGACCCATTGCAACAATGATACTCACAGGACACTATGTCAGAAATGAACTTTACAACTTTGTGGGAGGGAGAGGAGCAGGAGGGGAAGGGATAGTGGGAAAACAACAATGGAGTGGGTAACAATGTTCAATTAGAAATGTACCTTACTCATGTAAATGTAACCCCTCTGTACAGCATCTTTACAATAAAATAAAATTAAAAAGTAGTAAATTAAAGAGTAGTTTTAGCTGAAAAGTCAAGGCTTTGACTTTAGGAAACTAACAAAGAGGAAAGAATATTGTTCATTGTGGACAACAAACCTAACAGACTCTTAGAACGTGGCTCAGCATATGCATATAAATGATTTTTAAAGGTTTAGATATGAATAATTGGGTTATAATGTTATTCTATTTTACTGAAAGAACAATCATCCAGTCAGCAACAGATTCCTTAATGCCTACTCAATGAAGAAAAATTATTTGATGGATACTTTGCAGAGGGCAAAGGTTTCTACTTTGTTGTGAAGTAAGCCAGACCCAAAGAAATATAGGTCCCATGGTTTCCCTTATTTGCAATAATTAGTATATGTCTAGGATAATCTTATTAGATCAGCAGAAAAGCTCAAAAACTATGTACATATGACCATATAAGATAATGCTAAGCAAAATGAACCCCAGCAAAATGAACCCCAAGATATGGACACAAGAAGTTTGCCTTTGTTGTTGTTGTTTTTAATGTACTATGTGATTTTTTTTTGTTTCTTTTATATGTTCTTCCCCCTATGGTATATCCCCTGTTGTCACTGTGTTTGATTTTGGTACCTTGCATCTTGTATATACATTTATCTAATTTGGGGAGGGGAAGGGAAATAGCAAAATGCTGAAAGAAGTATAAAAGATGACCCATTGCAACAGTGATACTCACAAGACACTATGTTGGAAATGAACTTTGCAACTTTGTGGGGTGGGGGAAGGAGTGGGAGATGTGAGCAAGGGAAGGTATAGTAGGAGAAAAACAAAGTAGGGGGTAACAATGATCAACAAGTAATGTACTCATTACCTTATGCATGTAACTGTAACCCCTCTGTACAGCATCTTTATAAGAAAATAAATTTTTAAAAGAAAATATTCCTATCATTGCTAAATGAATAAATTTATAATTAAAATTTAATTAGAAATCATTTAATAATAAAAATATTTTTAAAGAAAAAAAAGAACAGAAAAGGAACAAAGAACAAAAACTGAGCAAGGTCTTTGTTGCTTTGTATGTTCCTCCCCCACAGTATAACCCCTGCTTTCACTGTATTTGATGTCGGTATAATTTGTGGAGGGGAAGGGGGAAAACAATTTGTTTAAATGGGGATACAGGTGGACCCATTGCAACAGTGAGATGTACAAGTCGTTATGTCGAAAAATGAACTTTACAACTTTGGTGCGGGGGTAGCGAGGAGGATTGGGTGGGGGGGGAGGCTGGGAAGGGATGGGAAGGGGAAACAAAGGAGGAGGCTACAATGCTTGATAAGAAATGTACTCATTATCTTGCCCATGTAATTGTAACCCCTCTGTACAGTATTTTCACAAAAAAATAAAAATTAAAATTAAAAATTAAAAATAAATAAATAAATAAACAAACAAATAAATAAAATACTTGGAAGTCTTAAAAAAAACTGAACAAGGAGAACAACCAAGCTGATTAGCCTTTAAATGACTAAAAAACTTGAGGCTGTATGGCTTTAGGGAAGTCTGTGAATTCAGCAATGTTGCTGAGCTACAAGTAGAAATGTCAATAGAATTAAGAAGAACAGAAATATTTGCACTGTATATATCTAACCTAGAAAGTATAAGGAACTTCAATACTCAACAGCAAAAACAAGAAAAAACAACACTCAGTGATCACAACATAGAGTGCCCGCTAATAATAGCTGGTGTGCTAGTAAGAATGGAAAAAAACTCATAATTCACAACGCATTGAGTACAGTGCTTACCAGAACACTGCCTTGGAAATGGGGCATAATTAGCACTAGACCTCTGTTCTGTGTCTAACTAATCTTAAAAGCAATACTTGGAAGGATTAAATATTTCCTAGTAACTTAACTTCATCTTAGAGCTGAACTAAATATTACTTATGAAATACAAAAATGTCCAACACATACAAAACTAAAATCTTTTGTGTATCCTAGACTACAAAAACTGTGAAAATAATGTTTTAAGTCTAAAAATTATACTAGAAAACTACAAGAGCTAATAAAGGGAAGTTGCTGAGCTCAGAAATGTTGCTGAGCTACAAGTAGAAATTTCAATTAAAAACAATTTGAGAGCCTGGGGCTAGTAACTCACACATTTAATCCTAGCTACTCAGGAGGCTGAGGTCTGAGGATCCTGGTTAAAAGTGCTTGAGCAGGAAAATCTGTGACACTCTTACTTCCAATTAACCAATAAAAAGACAGAAGTGGAGCTGTGGCTCAAGTGATAGAACATCAGCGTTGAGCACAAAAGTAAGAGTGCAAGGGTACAAGTACTTAAAAGATAATAATAATGTATTATCTATAATAGATAATATATTATCTATCTATAATAGATAATATATTAAGTGAATTAAGCAAAGTTTAATTAAGTGAAGTTTCTGACTCAAAATCAACACAAAAACCAGTAGCATTGCTGTATGCCAATAGTGAACTACATGAAATAGAAATCAAGAAAGTAATCCCATTTATAATAAATGCACAAGAATGAGAGAACCCATAGAGCCAAAAACATCTACAATAGAAATTATTAAATATGATTAAAAACTTGAACAGGACACAAAAAAGTAGAAATACAGGAATCAGTAACAGATTACCTGCTCCCATGCACAGGCCTTAGATTTGATTCTCAGCCTTGGAAAAAATGGGGCAAGATATCCCATGTACAAAATATCCAAACTGATTTGCAAACTAAATACAATCCTTTAAGAAATACCAATGTTCATAGAACTGCAAAGAAACCCCATAATTCTGAAAGCTATATTGGACTTTAAAAATGTAGACAATGTCATTTTGGACAGAAAGAATAATGCAGGAAACATTATGCTATCTGATTTCAAGCTTGTAGTAATCTGAACAGCATGGTACTAGCAAAAACAGACACAAAGAACAATATAACAAAAATATAGATTCTAAAAGTAAATTTAGCACCTCTAGAACCAGTCAATTTTTGACAAAGATACTAAGAATATGCCTTTGAGTAAAGACAGTCTTTTCAATAAATGGTGTTGGAAAGTTTGGATATATATGTACAAAAAATGAAGTTAGACATCCATCTCTTATTAGTTACAAAATGGATTAAACACTCAAGGAACTGAAATTATGAAACTAGTAGAAGAAACATATAAGGGAAATTCTGCTGGGTGAGGGTAGCTCACAATTATAATTCTAGCTACTCAGGAGGCTGAGCTCTGAGGATCATGGTTGGCAGCCAGCCCTGGCAGGAAAGTCCATGAGAGTCTTAACTCCAACAAACTACTCACAAAAGGCTGGGAGTAAAGCTGTGCCTCAAATTGTAGAGCACTAGCCTTGAGCAAAAGAAGCTCAGGGAAAGCACATAGGCTGAGTTCAAACCCCAAGACTTTTCCCCCCACCCCCAAAAACACAAATGAGCGCGCACACACACACACACACACACACACACACACACACACACACACACACACACATACACACACGGAAATTTTTTAGGGTACTTGAATGAGGAAAGATCCTTTTTTTGACAAGTCCCCCCAATACAGAAAAGTAAAACAAGACAAATAGAATCACATAGAAATAAGAACAGAAATTTTTGCACTGTATATATCTAATCTAAAAAGTATAAGGAACTTCAATACTCAACAGCAAAAACAAGAAAAAATCAAAATGGCCAATAGATCTAAGTAGACATTTGCCAAAACATACATACAAATGACTAACAAGTATAATACCAGAGAAATGTAAATCAAACCCACAACAAGGTACTACTTCATGCAGAACGACTAATATAAAAATATAACAAGTGATGGCAAAGCTTTGGAGAAGCAGAACACTTATATGTTGTTAGTAGGACTATAAATTAGTACAGCCACTCTGGAAAATAGGCTCTTCAAAATTTTAAAATTAGAACTACCATATGATCCAGTAATCCTACTACTGGGCATATATCCAAAGGAAATCAAATCAGTGTGTTGAAGAGCCATCTACATTCCCATGTTCATTGTAGTACTACTCACAATAGCTAAGAAATGGAAATATAAGTGTCCAACATTCATGAATGGATAAAGAAAATGTGCTACATATGCATAATAGAAAATATTAGGCCAAAAAAGGAATTGAGTCTTGTCATTCCCTTCAACGGGATGAAATTGGGAAACCATTATATCTACAGAAATGAGCCAGGCACAGAAACACAAGTACTGCATGTCCTCCCAGGTATGGAATCTAAAAACACTGATGTGAAAGTTGTGAGTAGAGAAATGAGGGAATCATTGGTATGATTGAATTATTACCATGATATGAATCATGATTAAATAGAAAGAAGATATAATGTACTATTGCATAGCATAATAACAATATACAACAATTATAAATTGTACATTTCAAAAGCTAAAGAAAGATCTTGAAAGTTTTCACCATAAAGAGATAATATGTAAAGAGATAAATGTGTAACCTGATTTACTCATTATAAAAGATAATGTGGGGCTGGAAAGATAATGTGTGGTTGTAAAAATGGGTTGGAATTTAACATGTGGGCTGGGACGGTGGCTCAGTGATAGAGTACTTGCCTTGCATGCATGAGGCACGGGGTTCGATTCCTCAGCACCACATAAGCAGAAAAAGCCGAAAATGGCACTGTGGCTGAAGTGGTAGAGCGCTAGCCTTGAGCTGAAGAGCTCAGGGACAGTGCCCAGGCCCAGAGTTCAGACCCCATAACCGAAAAAAAAATAATGTGTGTATGGAGTGTGTATCTGTGTGTGTGTGTGTGTGTGTGTGTGTGTGTGTGTTTATGTGGGCACATGCATGGACCAGTCCTGGGGTTTAAACAAGGTGCCTGGGCACTGTCTGTCAGATTTTTTTTTTAATTAAAGCTAGCATGCTACCACTTTAGAAACAGTTCCACTTCCAGCTTTTTGAGGATTATACACAGGCTGGGATCAAATTGTGATCCTTGAATCTCAGCCTCCTGAGTACTTAGGTTGCAGGTGTAAGCCACTGGCATCTAGCTTCAGGTGTATTTTAGATAGATAGATGGACAGACAGACAAAATAGACATAGGGAAAAGGCAACTCATGGAATGGGAGAGACAATTTGCAAGTCATATCTCTTAGAATTGATTAATTCCAGCATATACAAAATATTCCTACAACTGAATACACAGGAAAAAATTTCAAGTCAAAAGTAGGCAAAGAACTTAAATGGATACTTTTTCCAAAGAAGATACATAAATTCCCAATAAAAACATGAAAAGCTATTCAATATTACTGTTTATTAGGGAAATAATAATCAAAACCTATCATGAGATACCACTTCATACCCATTAAGATATTTAAACAGACCCAAAAACACAACAAATCAAAGAAAGATTGGACAAATGGGATTGCATGAAGCTGCAGAGTTTCTGCATGGCAAAGAACATAGCAAGCAAGATCAACAGAAAGCCCACAGATTTGGAGAAGATCTTCACTAGCAATACAACAGCCAAGGGTCTTATATCTAAAATATACTTAGAACTCAAAAAACTAAATCCCCCAACAATAAATCCTCAAAGGAACAACTGACCTATCAATAAGTGGATTAAAGACTTTGAGAGAAACTTCTCTGAAGAGGAAATAAGAATGCCCAACAGACACATGAAGAAATGCTCAACTTCTCTAGCCAGAAAAGAAATGCAAATCAAACAACATTGAGATTCTACATCACCCCAGTTAGGCTATAATCAAGAACTCCAATAACAACAAATGCTGGAGGGGATGAGACCAAAAGGGAGCCCTACTGCATTGTTGATGGGAGTGTAAACTTATTCCTCAAAAGACTCCACTATGACCCAGCAATCCCACTTTTGGACATTTACCCAAACAGTCACAAACAAGACCATACTAAGGCTACCAGCACAACTATGTTTATTGCAGCATTATTTACCATAGCTAAGATATGGGACCAAGCCAGATGCCCTTCAGTAGGTGAATAAATCAAGAAAATGTTATATATATATATATATATATATATATATATATACATACATACATAAAACAGGATTCTATGCCTCCATCAGAAAGAATGGCATCACCCCATTTGTTAGGAAATGAAAAGCCTTGGAAAAAAATTATATTAAATGAAGTAAGCCAGGCCCAAAGAAATATAGGTCCCATGGTTTCCCTTATTTGCAATAACTAGTATATGTCTGGGACAAGCAGAAAAGGCCAAAAGCTATGTACATATGACCATATAAGATGATGTTCAGCGAAATGGACCCCAAGATAGGGACACAAATGTTTTTTTTCTTTCTTGCTATTGTTCCTAATGTATTTATAATGTACCATGTGATTTTTTTGTTTTGTTTTGTATGTTCCTCCCCCAGGGTATAGCCCCTGTTTTCACTGTATTTGATGTCGGTGCCCTGCATCTTGTATATACACTTCTCTAATTTGGGGAGGGGACGGGAAGAAGCAAAATGTTTAAATAAGGATACAGGTTGACCCATTGTGACAATGAGATATACAAGACACTTCGGCAGGGGAGTGGGTAGTTGTGGACGTGGGATGTAAGGGATGATAAGGGGAAAACAAAGGAAGAGGCAACAATATTCATTAGGAAACGTACTCATTACCTTGCTCATGTAACTATAACCCATCTGTACAGAATTTTTACAATAAAAATGTACAAAAAAGAAAGATATTTTAAAATAATAGGTGAGGAAGTAAAGAAATTAGAACTCACTGAAGAATACTATAGTTGAATGGTCCTTCAAAAATTAAGTACATAATGACCATATTATCTAGAAATCTCACATCCAAGTATATAACTAAAGAGTTAAAACAAAGACTCAAATATGTGTATAACAGTGTTCATAACAGTATTATTTACAATAGCCAAAAGGTGAGGAAGAAACATCAAATGTTGGTCAATACTTGAATAAGGAAAGTGTGGTGTTTTCATACAATGGAGTATTACTGCTCAGCAGTAAAAACAGAATGAAATTCTAATAAATACCATGATCTGGCTAAACCTTAAAAAAAATCAATGGTAAATGAAAAAAGTCAGATGAGTGCTAGTGGCCTGTGCCTGTAAAACCTAGCTACTCAGGAGACTGAAATATGAGGATCACAATTCAAAACCAGCCTGGGTAGACAAACCTGAGAGACTCATGTCCGATTCACCTCCAAAAATGTAAAAGTAGAACTCTGGCTCAAATAATAGAACACTAGCCTTGAGTAGAAAAGCTAAGAAAAAGTGAGAGGCCCTGAGTTAAAGGCCAGTACCAGCACCATAAAAGAAAAAAAGCCAGCCACAAATGACCATGTGTTTTGTGACTCAATTTATATTATATGTCAACCACAGATATAAAGTAGATTATTACTGGATGCTCCGGGATTGGGAAAGGGCAAACTGGGGGTGGTGGGTTACTATCTAATAGTTAGAGGAGTTTGAGGGTTGCTGATACAAATATTCTGGAATTAGATAGTGGTGACAGTCACACAATATTTTGAATATGACCAAAACCAATAAATGGTATATTAAAATGTTTTAAATGGTGAATTTTGTCATGTAAGCTACCTCAGTAAGAAAATTACTGTACAACTACTAAAGAAAAACACACATAGACATATATAATAAAATTGAAATTAATATTGAATTGTAATAATGTCTATAATAAATGGGTCTGGCTCAAGGTATGCAAAGCTGGTTCAACATTTGAAAAATCAATTCATAGAATTCACTATATCAACAGAATAAGTTCATATGATCATATAAATGACACAAAGGAAGCATTTGCTAAAATCCAATAGCCAGTCAAAAAAACAGTTTCTGCAATTAGGATTACAGCAGAAGTTTCTCAAGTTGTTAAAGAACATCTCTTGAGTCTGACAGGTAACATTATAGTGGCATGGCTACAATGACTTATGCATAAATCACTGGAATGGAATGGAGAATCTAGCCAATTTATTTTTTAAAAACAGCTTTAGTGAGCTATAATTAATATATATTAAATTTTTCCTTTTAAGTAGTTTTTAGTATTTTGTTATACACTGTAGTATAAGCATAATTAGCTATCCCAAAAGAACATTCATGTCTATTAGTAGCTACTTCTTCCCTCTCTCACACTAGCTACTGCAATCACTAATTTAATTTTTTATCTAAATAAATTTTGCTATTTTATCTCACCTGTAATCCTAGCTACTCAGGAGGCTGAGATCTGAGGATCTCAGTTCAAAGCAAGCCAAGGCTTTAGAAAAGTCCATGAGACTCTTATCTCCAATAAACCACTCAGAAAACCAGAAGTGGTACTGTGGCTCAAGTGGTTGAACACTAGCCTTCAGCTCAAGAGCTGAGGGACAGCACCCAGGCCCAGAGTTCAAGCCCCATGACTGACAAAAAAAAAAAAACAGAAAAGAAAAGAAATTTTCCTATTTTAAATATTTTATATAAACTGAATCATAAAATATGTGACTTTTTAGTGCCTGGGCTTGAACTCAGGGCCTGGGCACTGTCCCTGAGCTTTTGTGCTCAATGCTAGCACTCTATCATTTAAGCTATAGTTATACTTTGAGCTTTTGTTGTTGTTGTTGATGGTGGTTAATTAGAGGTAAGAAAGAGTCTTATAGATTTTCTTGCTCGGGCTGGCTTCCAATCATGATCTTCAAAGCACAGCTTCCTAAGTGGTAGGATTGCAGGCATGAACCACCAACCCTTGGCATGACTTTTGATTCTACATTTTGTTTTGTCTGTACTGGGAGTTCAATTCAGGAAGTTGACTCTTGCTCAGGCTCCTTGAGTATCTAGGATTATAGACATAAGCCATTACTGTTTGTCTTGCATCTATATTCTGCTTTTTTCTTTTTTTTTTTCAGTTGTGGGGCTTGAGCTTGGGGCCTGAGCTCTGTCCCTGAGCTCTGTTTGCTTAAGGGTAGCACTCTATCATTCTGAAACACGACACCACATCTACTTTTCTGATGGTTAATTGTAGATAAAGACTTTCTCAGACTTTCCTGCCCCTGCTGGAGTTGAACCACTATCCTCAAATCTCAGCTTCCTGAGAGCTAAGATTACAGGTAAGAGCTACCAGCACCTGGCTGCATCTGCACTCTTTAACCTAGCATTTTCAAGGGTAATACATTTCTCCTTATGGCCTGATATTTGACAAAAGAAGACAAGCCATTCAATGGAACAAGTACATTTCTTTCAACAAATGATACTGGAGAAATTGACCATCTACAGACAGAAAAAAATAATGATGTTGAACTACCTTTCACCTTTTTACAAAATTAATCCAACATGGATTACAGAATGAAATATAACATAAAAGAACATAATTATAAGGAAATATGTAGGAGCAAATCTACTACTACTTTGTTGAAGATATAATGTAAAGCTTCAGTAATCAAGACAGTATGTTATTGTACAAAGACAGTCAAAATGATTAATGAAATACATTAGAAACCAGATTGACCAATTCTTACATTTTCCCTCTATTTTCAACATGCGTGACAGAGCAATAAATTGAGTGAAACAGTTTATTAGCAAATTATGTTGAAACTAGTGGATAGCTACATGCAAAATAAACCTTGACCGTTATCACATACTGTATTTAAAATATAGACTATGGACTTAAATGTAAAAGGTAAAAAAAAATAAATCCTCAAGGTGAAAACATAGGAGAAAAACTCAGTGTATTTAGGTTAACCAATGATTTCCTCAATTTTATATAAAATCACCAAACTACAAAATGGGCAGAAAGTCTTAAAATGAATTTCACAGACATTAAAATGTTTGCCCTTCCAAAGACATTATTGTGAAGGGCTAGGGGTACAACTCAGTGGTTGATTTCTTGCCTATCATGTGTGAGACTCAGAAGTTGATCACCAACACAGAAGGAAGGAAGGAAGGAAGGAAGGAAGGAAGGAAGGAAGGAAGGAAGAAGGAGGGAAGGAAGGAAGGGAGAGAGGGAGGGAGGGAGAATGGAAGGAAGGAAGGGAGAGAGGGAGGGAGGGAGGTAGTAGGGAGGGAGGGAGGGAGAACTCGGAGGGAGAACAGGGAGGGAGGACAGGGAGGGAGGACAAAATTGCAAAAATGTAAAACCATGTAACACATGTGGGAAAATAATAACAAATCACACGTAACATAAAACTTATGACAAGAGGGCTGGGAAGGTGGCTCAGCGGTAGAGCACTGCCTTGCATGCATGAGGCCCTGGGTTTGATTCCTCAGCACCACATAAGCAAAAAGAAAAAAGCCAGAAGTGGCACTGTGGCTGAATGGGTAGAGCGCTAGCCTTGAGCTGAAAAGCTGAGGGACAGCACCCAGGCCTAGAATTCAGGCCCCATGACGGGACCCAAAAACAAACAAACAAACAAAAAACTTAGGACAAGAATATCTAAGGATAGCTTACTAATCAATAAAAAGACAAAGAACCTAATAATATAGGCAAAACTTTTAATACTTGACTGAAAAAATGTATCTGGATAGTAAATAAGTACATAATATTTATCATCACTATGTATTAGATGAATGTAAATTAAAACTATTATCATGACAGAACTAGAGGGAATCAGGGGAAAACATACAACAACAGGACCCTTCAGCTGCACTGGACATTGACCAAAATGAACTAAGCAACTCAATGGCAGCGATGGGAAGGAGGGAACAGGTGGGAAAGAGGGAACAGCTGACACTATGGAAAACAAAAGAAATGTACATATCACCCAATGTGGAAGAAATAACTGTATTGCAAAGCTCGTAGAACTCATAAATGTTACAGACCACGATAGACAATTTGCTCCATGAAAGTTAGAATGTGTTTGTGACTTGAACTAAGCATCACTATCCCACAATACTGTGAAATTTGGGAAATTATGTAACCACTTAATCACAGTAAAAAATTTGAAAAAAAAAACTACTACCATGATATAATACTCTACACACCATAGAATGACTAAAGTACATAGGATCTATTATGAAAAAAGATACAGAACAATTATTAACTCTCATATACTGCTAGTAGTAATTCAAATTTTGAAGGGAATGACAATTACTTAAACAGTTAAAATTGCATGTGTCATGTACCTGAGAGGGGGAGGATTTCATCATAATATTCAATACATATCCTATGAAAGCAGGAAAATTGAGGGGAAGGGTTTCATTGGGAGGGATGGGGGAAAGAGAAAAGTATGACATACATCAAGGCACATGGTACTTATTAACTGCTTTGCTGAAGGGTAAACCTTCCGTACAACTACTTAAAGATAATAAAAACATAGATTTAAAAGAAAAGGAAAATGTAAAAATGTGTCACATGAAACAGTCATCCCACTATCCATTTATCTAAGACAATATAAGTAATATATACACAAGCAATTGTACACAAATGTTCAAGCATTTATTTATAACAGAGAAAATAAAAAGAAATCACCATAGCAAGCATCAAAATAGAAACAGCAATAAGAGACCTACCATCCAAGAAAAGCACAGTATCAGATGGATTTACAGCTGAATTCTAAAAGGCCTTCAAAGCAGAACTTACACCAATGCCAAATCTTCAATGAAAATGAAAGTGAAAGTTCATTACCAAACTCTTCCTATGAAGCCATCATAACCCTCATCCCAAAACCAGGCAGGGACTCATCAAAGAAAGAGAACTACAGACCCATTTCTTTGATGAACATCGATGTAAAACTTCTCAACATAATTTTGGACAATCGACTTCAACAATTCATCAAAAAAAATGATACACCACGATCAAACAGAATTCATTTCAGGGATGCAAAGCTAGTTCAATATACGCAAATCAATTAATATAAATCATCACATCAACAAGAGCAAGGATAAGAGCCACATGATTATCTCAATTGATGCAGAAAAAAGATTTGAAAAGATCCAACACTCCTTTATGATGAAAGCTCTGGAGAAACTAGGAATCCATGGAACATTCCTCAATATAATAAAGGCTACAGCCAGCATTATACTTAATGGTGAAAAGCTAAAGCTATTTCTTCTAAATTCAGGAACGAGACAAGGATGTCTGCTCTCTCCAATCCTTTTTTTAAAATGTTTTTTAACTTCAATGTTTCTGAATTTGGACAAGTTGGCTTTGTGACCTAAAATGGGGACCCACTGCAACAATGAGATGTACAAGTCGTTATGTTGAAAAACCAACTTTACAACTTTGGTGGGTGGGGGGCGGGGGAGATGGGAAGGGATAGGAAGGGGAAACAAAGAAGGAGGCAACAGTGCTTGATAAGAAATGTAATTGTAACTCCTCTGTACAGTATTTTCACAATAAAAAAATTAATGTTTTTATTGTAAAGATACTATATAGAGGGATTACAGTTACATGAGCAAAGTCCATTTCCTATCGAGCATTGTTACACCCTCCTTTATATTTCCCCTACCATCTCTTACCTCCCTACCTCCCCAACTCCTCCCTCTCCTCTCTGACCCCCCACCCCCACGCAAAGTTGTAAAGTTCATTTTCAACATACTGTCTTGTGTATCTCATTGTTACAATAGGTCATCCTGCATCCTTATCTCAACATTTTGTTATTTCCCTTCCTCTCCCCAAATTAGAAAAAATTTTATATACAAGATGCAGGGCACCTAAATCAAATACAGTGACAAAAGGGGTCATACCATGGGGGAAGAACATACAAAAGAAACAAAAAGTACACACACACACACACACACACACACAATGGAATTCTATGCCTCCATCTGAAAGAATGACATTGCCCCATTTGTTAGGAAATGGAAAGACTTGGAAAAAATATTAAGTGAAGTAAGCCAGGCCCAGAGAAACATAGGTCCCATGGTTTCCCTTATTTGCAATAACTAGTATATGTCTGGGACAAGCAGAAAAGGCCAAAAGCTATGTACATATGACCATATAAGATGATGTTCAGTGAAATGAACCCCAAGATAGGGACACAAATGGTTTTTTCTTTCTTGCTATTGTTCCTAATGTATTTATAATGTACCATGTGATTTTTTTTGCTTTGTTTTGTATGTTCCTCCCCCAGGGTATAACCCCTGTTTTCACTGTATTTGATGTCGGTGCCTGTATCTTGTCTATACACTTCTCTAGCTTGGGCAGGGGAAGGGAAAAAATAAAATGCTTAAATACAGATACAGGTTGACCCATTGTAACAATGAGATGTATAAGACACTATGTTGAAAAACGAACTTTACAATTTAGGCGGGAAGGGAGGGGGGGAGGGGCGGACTGTAGTTGTGGAGGTGGGAAGGAAGGGAAGGTAGGGGAAAAACAAAGGAGAAGGTAACAATGCTTGATAGGAAATGTACTCATTACCTTGCTCATGTAACTGTAACCCCTCTGTACAGTATTTTCACAATAAAAACTTATTTTAAAAAAGAAACAAAAAATCAGATAGTGAATTATAAGTACACTAAGAAGAACAGCAAAAAGATAAAACCTCTTGTGTCCCTATTGGGGTTCATTTCGCTTGGCATCAGGTTATATGGTCATATGTACATAGCTTTTGACCTCTTCTGCTTAGAATGCCTAACTAGAACAATAAGATGATGCAAACATAAAGGGCATCCAAATAGGGAAAGATGAAATAAAATTCTCCCTCTTCACAGATGACATGATCTTGTATTTAAATAACTACATGCACTCCACTCCCATGTTACTGAAACTTTGGCAAAGTAGCAGGGTATAAAATTAACCCTCAAAAATCAATGGCTTTTCTGTATACCAATAATGAGAAGAGTGCGGCTGAAATCAGGAAAGCAACTACTTTTGTAATAGCCCCACAAAAAATAAAATACCTACGAGCTAACTAAAGAAGTGAAGGATCTCTACGATGAAAACTTTAAAAACTTGAAAAAAGAAATTAAAGAAGAACTAAGGAAGTGGAAAAGACTTCCATGCTCCTGGATTGAGAGGATTCACATCATGAAAATGGCAATACTGCCAAAGGCTATCTAGAAATTCAATGCCATACCTATTGATATCCCATCCTCATTCTTCAATGAAATAGAAGCAACCCAAAAATTCATATGGAACAATAAAAGACCCCAAATAGCAAAACCGATCCTTAGCAGAAAAAACAGTGCTGGAGGAATATCAATATCAAATTTCAAACTCTACTACAAAGCCATAGTAATCAAAACAGCTTGGTACTGGCACAAAAACACACCTGAGGACCATGGAATAGAACTGAAGACCCATAAATGAACCCACAGACCTAAAGCCACCTAATCTTTGATAAGGGAGCTAAAAAAATAGAATGGAAGAAAGACAGCCTCTTCAGTAAATGGTGCTGGCAAAACTGGTTAAATACCTGTAGAAAACTAAAGCTAGATCCTTATATATCACCCTGCACCAGAATCAACTCCAAATTGATCAAAGACCTCGAAGTCAAAGCAGACACCCTGAAAACATTACAGGAAGGAAAAGGAGAAACTCTATGGCCAACATTTCCCTAGAAACACAAGAAATCAAAGAAAGGTTGGATAAATGGGATTGCATGAAATTGCAGAGCTTCTGCATGGCAAAAGACATAGCAAGCAAGATCAATAGAAAGCCCACAGATTGGGAGAAGATCTTCACTAGCCATGCAACAGACAAGGGTCTCATATCCAAAATATACTTAGAACTCAAAAAATTAAAGCCCCCAACAACAAATCATCAAAGAAACTGACCATAAATAAGTGGATTAAAGATTTTAGAAGAGACTTCTCTGATGAGGAAATAAGAATGGCCAATAGACACATGAAGAAATGCTCAACATTTCTAGCCATAGAAGAAATGTAAATCAAAACAACATTGAGATTCCACCTCACCCTAGTTAGAATGGCTATCATCAAGAAATCTAACAGATGCTGGAGGAGATGAGGCCAAAGGGGAACCCTACTGCACTGTTGGTGGGAATGTAAACTTGTTCAACCATTCTGGAAAGCAGTATGGAGGTTCCTCAAAAGACTCCACATAGACCTCTCCTATGACCCAGAAATCCCAATTTTGGGCATTTACCCAAACAATCACAAACAAGGCCCTACTAAAGCTACCAGCACAACTGTTTATCACAGCATTATTCACCATAGCTAAGATATGGAACCAACCCAGATGCCCCTAAGTAGATAAATGGATTAAGAAAATGTGATATATATGTATATATATATATATATATATATATATATATATATAATTGTATTCAATGCCTCCATCAGAAAGAATAACACTGCCCCATTTGTCAGGAAATGGAAAGACTTGCAAAATATTATATTAAGTGAAGTAAGCCAAGCCCAAAGAAACATAGGGCCCATGGTTTCCCTTATTTGCAATAACTTGTATATTCTTACCAGACAAGCAGAATAGGTCAAAAGCTATGTACATGTAAGATGATGCTAAACAAAATGAGCCCCAAGATAGGGATACAAGAGGTTTTTTTCTTTATTGCTGTTGTTTTTAATGTACTATTTGGGGTTTTTTTGTTTCTTTTATATGTTCTTCCTCCCTATGGTATAACTCCTATTGTCACTGTATTTGATTCTGGTGCCCTACATCTTGTATATACGTTTTTCTAACTTGGGAAGGGGAAGGGAAATAACAAAATGCTGAAACAAGGATACAAGTTGACCCATTGTAACCATGAGACATACAAGACATTATGTTGAAAATGAACTTTATGGGGCTGGGAAGGTGGCTCAGTGGTAGAGTGCTTGCCTTGCATGCTCGGGGCCCTGGGTTCGATTCCTCAGCACCACATAAGCAAAAAGAAAAAAGCCGGAAGTGGTGCTGTGGCTCAGGTGGTAGAGCGCTAGCCTTGAGCTGAAGAGCTGAGGGACAGTGCCCAGGCCCAGAGTTCAGGCCCCATGACCGGACCCCCCCCAAAAAAAAAGAAAAAAAGAAAATGAACTTTACAACTTTGGAGGGCAGGTGGGGGAGGAGTTGGGGATGTGGGGAGGATAGGGATAGTAGTGGAAAACAAAGGAAAGGGTAAAAATGCTTGATAGGAAATATACTCAATACCTTACTCATGTAACTGTAACCCCTCTGTATAGTATCTTTACAATAAAAAAAGTAAAAAAAAAAGAAATCAAACACTGAATAACATTTGAAAGAAAAAAAATAATTTTATATATTTTACAATATACTGCTATTTAACAATAAAAGAATGAACCATTTATATACAAAATTGAATGAATGGATAAGTATGTGGTAAACAAAAAAAAATCAAACAAGGATTTCATACTACATTAAACAATTTATATATAACTATAATATGTAAACTTATTGTAATGGCAGAAAACAAATCAGCAGCTGTGTAGGGTAAAGAGATTAATGGGATGGGGCTGGAAGTAATATATAGGTGCTCATAAAAACTTTTAGAGGTGATGGATATCAGTTATCTAGATTGAGATGATTGGTATATACACCAAATTGTAGACTTTAAATGTGTTTTATTGTATGATAATTATATACCTCAGTAATAGTGTTTTAAATCTAATGTAGCATAGTTAACAATTTGCAGGAATTATACCACTATTTTTATCTGATTTTTTATTATTATCTTTAAGTAGTTGTACAAACAATGCAGTTTATGAATATACTATATCTTGATCAATGTCACCCTTTTCAACATTCTCACCCATCCCTAACCTACCCACCCCTTCTCTCATGCTTCTTAATTCTGTAGGATATACATTGTATCCTGTCAGCATTTTCCAATCATCTTCTCCCCTATATTTGTCCACCCCTTTCCTCTTAATTTCACTCCACTATCTTGAGCTCTCCCTTCCTGGTGTTTTATTTTGCTGAACTTTGATTTTGGCTTTCTAAGGAATTACACTATTTGAGATCTCCCTGTGTTTCAGTTAAAACATTCGTATATGTTTGCCTACTAACCCATATTTACTTATGAATCTGTAAGCTAAATCTAGCTTCTACATATAAGAAAAACATGAATTTTTTGTCTCTCTGGGCCTGATAGGCCTGAAGACCAATGGAAAAGAATAGAAGATCCAGAAATAAACCCACAGACCTACAGCCATTTGATAATTGATAAGGAAGACAAAACATAGGCTGGAAGAAAGACAGCCTCTTCAACAAATGGCAAAACTTGATATCCACATGCACAAAACTGAAACTAGATCCTTGCATATCACTTTGTACCAGCATCACTTCAAAAATGGATCAAAGATCTCAATGTAAGCCCTGAAACCATGAAACTATTATAAGGCAATAATTAGAGCTCAGGGCATCAGTAGAAACTTTCTGAATAAAGATTCAGAAGCACAGAAAATCAATGATAATTGGGACTACATAACACTACAAAGTTCCTGCATGGCAAAGGACATGGCCAACAAGCTTTAAAAGACAGCCTAGTATACAATGGGATAAGATTGTTACCAACTACACATAGGACAACACTCTAATCTCTAGAATATAAAAGGAACTTAAAAATATTTTTAAAAAACCCACCAAACCAATTAATAAATGACAGACTTGGAAAAAATTATGTTATAGTACTATTTTTAAGGATTTGAAGTATTTAAAACAAGTCCCAAGAAAAGATGGCTCTTTCTACCCAAAGGGCTAGGAAAGACAAAATTCTTTCATATAATTGTCTGCCTACTTCACACAAACACCATTCACACATTCACACACACACACACACACACAAAACCCCTATTGCCCCCACCCTATCCTACCCCATCATCATCAGCAAAAGCTAGGCTGGGAAACTAAACTGAACACTTTGCCAGCCATGAGTAGACACCTCTATCATCTTCCACTGGAATAGTAGCAGATAAGCCTAACTTAGGAGTTAGGACCTTCATGCTAGCCTAATAGTGATGAGGTCTTCCCTCCTGGTGTAAGTAGAGATCACATCGGAACCTATAACTTCACCCTCCACCCAAAGATAAAGAAATGCCCCTGCCCTCCCAATAGTAGCCTGAACGCCCCACCCCTGCACCTAGCAATGACCTTCTGCCGAATAACAAAGTGAAAGAAAGTTGAGAAGAAAACCTCAACATCCATACCTACCTTACAGAAAGCAGGCAGCATCCCCCTTCCCCTTTAGAAGCAATGTCAGAGTTCTACTAAAACGGAAGATTAAAGTAAGATCAAGAGTACAGCATGATACCTAAAATATTCAGGATCCAATAAAAAATCATATCAAGAATCAGCAAGATATCAACTTTAAAGAGAAAAGACTATCAACAGACACTAAAATTCGTTGTAATTTTTTAGCTAAATTTTTAAATAAGCTATAAAACACTCTATAATATACAAATAAGAGCATGATTGATTTTAAGTCTCAGTAAGGAAAAAAAGAAGACATAACCAAGAACCTAATGGAACATTTACAAATGTAAGATTTAATTGTGAAACTGAAAACCCAATGAATGAGCACAACAGCAAAAATGAAAACAAAAGACTTCATGAATATAGAAATAGAATATTGAGCAAAATATTAAGGGAAGCATTCTACAGACATGCTATGGAAAACTATTTATATTCAACATGACTTGGGCTGATCTACGAGTATTTTGTTCAATAAAAAAGCTCACCAAGGCTGGGAAGGTGGCTCAGTGGTAGAGCGCTTGCCTTGCATGCATGAGGCCCTGGGTTCAATTCCTCAGCACTACATAAGCAGAAAAAAAAAGCCAGAAGTGGTGCTGTGGCTCAAGTGGTAAAGTGCTAGTCTTGAGCTGAAGAGCTGAGGGACAGCGCCCAGGCCCAGAGTTCAGGCCCCACAACCGACAAAAAAAAAAAAAGCTCACCAAAGGACACATACCATTACTACCTCTATACAATATTTTAGAAATAATACAAGTTTTAGAAATGAAAAATGATGAATTCTTGCCAAAGATTATGGATGGTGAATGATGGAAGAGAGGGTGTCTTTGACCCTAGTGAAGTAAGGAGCAAAAAGGAGATCAAGGTGATAGAATATTTCAGTATCTTTTTTGGGGCAGAGGGGTCAGTCATGGGGCTTGAACTCAGGGCCTGGACACACCCCCTGAGCAATTCAGCTCTAAGCGAGCATTCTACCTCTTGAGCCACAGTGTCACTTTTAGTTTTCTGGTGGTTAATTAGAGATAAGAGTCTCACAAACTTTCCTGCCCAGGCTGGCTTTGAACAGCAGTCCTTAGTTCTCAGCCTCCTGAGTAGCTAGGATTACAGACATGAGCTACCTAACACCCAGCTTAATATTTCAGTAACTTGATTGTTTATTACAAAAATCTTCATATGTAACAAAAAATAATGTAACATTATATGTACACATTGTACCAATGTCAGTTTCCTGGGGGGTTCTTAGGAAGGTGTTTTTGTTGCGTTTTGATTTCTTTTATTAATATAGTGACCTGCTATGCATCCCAAAGGGGCCTTGAACTCATTATCCTCCTGCCTCTGCCTCCTGAATGTTGAGATTATAATGTGTATCACCAAGCCCAACCAGGTTTTTTGATTTTTTTTAAATTAACGCATTCTAGTTACATAAACTGTAACCACTGGGGAAACAGGGTGAAGGGTAGAGCAGAACTCTCCTTTAAAAAAAAAAAGTACTGTCATCATATATATCAAATATGTAGGGCTGGGAAGGTGGCTCAGTGGTAGAACATTTGCCTTGCATGCATGAGGCCCTGGGTTCGATTCCTCAGCACCACATAAGCAAAAAGAAAAAAGACGGAAGTGGTGCTGTGGCTCAAGTGGTAGAGTGCTAGCCTTGAGTTGAAGAGCTGAGGGACAGCGCCCAGGCCCAGAGTTCAGGCCCATGTGTGTATAATTCTTTTAAAATATTTTAAAATAAAGGGTTCAAAAGGAAGGAAAGGGCAAGTCAACAAATGGGAATGTGGTAATGAATGATTGGTAAGATGCTACTGGCTAAACAAAAATGCTAGAGTGGGAAAATAAAAAGATTACACTACAGAGTGACTCCAATTTTCCATAGTCTGCTTTCTGTTGGAGAAACAAAACTATTAAGACCAAGTGATTTACAAAGAACACATGTTTCTTAGGTCAGGGGCTATGGAGACTGTAAAGTCTCACAGTATGGCAATAGCATTTGCTTAGCATCTGATGAATGCCTTTGTCTGCTTGCTAACATGAAAAAGGTCATCAAAGAGTCAGATAAAGCATGAGAGCTATGTTGAGTCTCTTCTTCATATAAAACTATTAATGCCTTTAGCAGAGACCAAAGTTTGATCCAACCAGAATTGCAATTGTTTAGTGTTAAATGATTATTCCCCTTGGGGTGGAGTATTGGTAAAAACTTATTATTTGCTTCAGAAATGAAATTGTTTATAAACCAATTTTTCCAAAGCAGTGGCACTATGACTATGACAATTAGCTTTGGAGATCTTATCTAAGTCACTTTAAGTTAAAGTGACTTCAAATTAATTTTGGTTTGAGAATTTCATGCTAAGCATTGAGAAGATTATAAATACCCTGGGATGCCACCCTAGATGACAAGGTGTCAAAGTGATTGAGATGCCACCCAGAGAATGTTATTCCTTAGATAAACAAAATGATCTCAACTTCAGTCATTTATAACAGAATCCCTTTATAAAAATATGGGGAGGAGATTTTCTATGAAAGCTTTTATTTGGGTAGCATCAATAAAGAAAGGCAAGAGGTGATGGAGGAAACAATGTAAAACTATTGACCGTTTTCTTGGCTGACTCTCTTATTATGTGATACTTTAATGAGGAATTTCCAGTAGAACAGAAGGACTCAAGATTAAGGAATGAATGGGAGTAGTAGTTATGGAAGGAAGTTAAGGAAGGGTAAGAGTCACATATGTAAACTTCAGTGCTTAGATCAAAGTACTTCCCAAGAGGAAGGGTGAGGAGGGTATATAAATTTTCTTTTGCTCTAATTTCACTATTCCCCATTTGGAACCTAAGAATGTTCCTTCTGCCTCTCTTTCTCTTTCTGGCTAGCTCATCTCTTGGCCCTATTATATCTACTGGTACTTAATCAAGATTTATTACAGAAAAGTCTCCCCATAGAATCTAGCTGGCCAATGTTAGTCTGGTTTTCTAAATGAACATTCAATGCAGTTGACAGATGAGATGCAATTAAAAATCCAGAGCCTCAGATCTCATTGGTTTATTTTAAATGTTACACTTGATACTCACTCATCATATTCTTTTAGCCACCGGGCTAAACCATGTTGCTCTGGTGAAGTTTGCATAATGTCTCTCAAATATCAAGGGCCAGCCTCAATGTTCATTAAGCATTATCCCATGTGAAGTATCTCTAGTGCCAGGTCCAAATATAACACATCAAGTCACTGATTGCTTTTATTCAGTAAGTGACGCTATTTAAACGTTTAATGATTTACCTTGGTTATGCTGCCAAAGTTGAGGTCACATTAGGGAGCAATTGTAGCATTCTATAGGCATAATTCATAGCCTGCCATTCAGTCTAGATATTTCTGTTGCATTGCCATGTTACAAATGTATAAATCTGATTATCTTTAAAGACCATACCACTTGTTGCCTTCAGTAAACATTTTTCATTCACCAATAATAAACATCTCATCAGAGGCATTTGAATGGCTGCCAAATGTATGTTCCTCCAGCAGACACTTAGAAAAAAACGGGGGCGGGAGGAAGAAAGCAAATTTCCTAGTCTGAAAGGTCAACTTAAAATGTATAAACTGACAGTCACATGCAAAAAAAAAAGGGCAGCTACAAAAAAACAAAAAGGATTTAGGAACCTCCCTTGGTCCCAGGAAGGCCATACTGCCTGGCCTCATTTCGAGAAAATGCTTTCATTCCTTAAATACATTTGTGCAAGGGAATGTGTAATTGTATCCTACCAATCATTTTTGTAAATCTCATCTTCAATCATGGGTTCTAAAAAACATGAGACCAGACATTTTCTCTAAAAGCCCAATTCAAAGCCATAAGACACAACTGTATTTTTCATGGACCACAGAAAATCCAAAATTATTCCCAGTTTTTTTCTGAGCACAAGGAGATTGATATATTGGATATTTTTAACTAACAGTAAAAGCAGTCCCTTTTTCCTAAAAAGGAAATAAGCACTTTGCCTTCTCATCACAATGAAGAATATAATATTTCCTAGGGCATTTGGAAGACTGAGAGTTTTAGTTATTGACCTTGCTAAGTTCTAATGACATCAACTTTTATTAATTTCATACTCAACAGAGTATGAAAGGAAATAGCCTTTCCTCTTCCTTCTCTCATTTCTAATCAGTTCAGGTGAATTAATAAATAGATTGATTAGCCACAAACTGTCGACTACTTTAAAAATTAATTTGAGAAGTAAATTTGGAAAAATACCACTCTTTTTGGACATAGACTGGGTGCTTATGATGCCTGGGCTATCCAAAGTCTACACATCTGAATTATGCACACACTGTACCAAGTGTCAGAAAATGCTTTATTCAGCCAGCTGGAAACATAGATTTCCCACAGAGGAGTGTAGTGCTTCCTATAGGAACAATGTCACTGAGGATAGTCAAATAAATCTTTACGAAATGAGTTCTTTTTTTGGGGGGTGGGGGGGGGGAGGTCCGGTCGTGGAGCCTGAACTCTGGGCCTGGGCGCTGTCCCTCAGCTCTTCAGCTCAAGGCTAGCGCTCTACCACTTGAGCCACAGCGCCACTTCCGGCTTTTTTCTTTTTGCTTATGTGGTGCTGAGGAATCGAACCCAGGGCCTCGAGCATGCAAGGCAAGCGCTCTACCACTGAGCCACCTTCCCAGCCCCACGAAATGAGTTCTTTACAGAGGGAGAAAAGGAAGGACAAGTGAACCCAGGCAGGCTACTTGAACAATTCTGTGACAATTTCAGGAGGGAAGGCAAGACTTAACACTGGAGTCAAAAGGGAATATCTGCCACTTTTCCAGCAGATGAGATTGAGGACAGAGAGAAATGGTTGCCATTCACTCTGGAATAAAGATGATTTGGCGGTCATTTCAAGTCTTTGATAACTAGACTCTTATTCACTAACAGTTCCCTGCCTTGTATAGCACAGTGATATTCCTTTCACTAACAACAGTATGTGCATTTTAAAAGGGATGATAAAGCTTGGCATAGTGGAACATGCCTGTAATCCCAGTATTTGGGAGGCTGAGGCAGGAAGATCAGTAGTTCAAGGCTAGCTGTGGCTACATCATGAGACTATCTCAAAACTAAATAAATAAAATACACAGTCAGAATTTACATACTAATTCATGCACCAACACCTCATCTTTCTATGTAACTTACCATCTACCCAGAACTAGCCAAGAACCTGAAAAACAGCCAAAAAAGTATATTGTAAGAATGATCCAGCAGTAAGATATATTATCTACTCATGAACATACAATATTAGATAATATTAGAGTTGTGCTTTGGATTCTCCAAAGAGGACTCCCTACATTCTAACTTAATGTACAACCACTCTTAAGGCTGTGTCTAAAAGTATCAAACATATTTATCTGGTTCCCAGGGCACAGCTGATTAGGAGCCAGGAAGCTGCCAGATACATCAAATAGTAACAGCTGACAGCAGTGGAAGAGATTATAAAGAACTATAAAAAGCTGATATGAAATTGTAAAAGCTGAGCAGTCTGGAGACATTTAACAGAGGGGCAAACTGTCCTATTCATATCAAACGTCCCCAGTTCAACAATTGCATAAAGCAAAGAAAAACACTGGTATTTATAATGACAACAAAATTCTAGCCTTGTCCTGCTATTGTCATGTAGCAACATTATTAAAAAAAAAAGCTCCACACTGAAGCACTGTGATATGATGTGGGAGGAAAAACAACAAGGCATTTGTTAGTTGCCTAGCTTTATATCAGGTAATCATTAAGCTTCAGATTTTTATCTATGAAATGTGGCTACTAGGACTTCCCTTTTAGGATTTTCACAAAGACAAAATATGGCACTGTGAATGTAAGTATTTCATAAAAGATCAAATGGTAAATAAATGATAACTCTCATATTCTTTGTTCTCCTTGCTTCAAAATGTGACTTTGAGAACTCAACGTAGTTAGCACAGCTTTTAAAAAATTATCTATAAGTAGTTGTACTGAACATGTCAGTTTGTGAGTAAAATGCATTTTGATCACTGTCACCTCTTCCATTGTTCTCCCCCATCTCTCCCAACTCCATTCAACCCCTCAAGTTACCTGCATCCATTTCCGCATGTGTACATTGAATATTATGACTGTATTCACCCACACCTTTCCTCTCTCTATCTGCACTCCCTCCCATTGACCTCCTCCCTCCCAACAACACCAATTGTCCTCTTTTATTTACCAGGGATCATAGTACCATCACTCTAACTATACCTGAACCCTATAGGCACTCTTCTTTTCTTCTCCTTCTGCTGGTACCCTGTACACCTTCCTAACCTGTCTTCTATCTTTACTCCTTTTTCTTCCTTTTCCTTTCCCATTGAAACATTTTTGTTCAGACCCTTAGAGACACATCTCTAGAGCTGAGTTCCCATCACACCCTCAGTTAAGCTTTCCTTGATCAGCATTAAATTCAGCTTTGCATATGTCATCCCCTAGATCAAAAGCTTTCTCTGGCTTCCCAGTACCCCCAGGATAAAAGTCCAAACTCACCGAAGTAGCATTTATAAAAACCTATGGAAGAAATTTCTCACAGGTTTCAAGAAAAACTGTGCTGTTTCTGAAATATTAGTTTGTTTTTACCTTATAAATACCTGCAAATCTTTTAACTGATATATCCTTCCTTTCCCTGTCTGTTAAGAAGCTCAAAGCCCAATCTTAGGGCAAAGTCATAAAATCCTCAAAGCTGTGTATTTGGTATAATGACCTTATCATGGGCTACATTGCTACATTTATTTTCCCTCAACCCTATTTCTTGGTCAGTTTGCTGACTGTTATTGGATGTATTTCTCTGTAAATGAACACAAAGGCTTGTTAGAAAGAGGTAGAGTATAAAATACATGACACATGAGCACAGGTTTGCAAGACGCTAGTCAGCAGGAGATGGGGAATAAGGAACCTCACTGATACGAAGATGTATATTAGTCCAATCATAAGGAATACAGCCTTTTGGGGAAAGATTCACAATGAGAATATATAATGAGCTAACATGGAAACAAATGAAGCATGTATAATATCAAATTTACTACTGATAACATCTCTCAAATGGGAAGTTCTACTGCTTACCTGCCATCTAAAAATATTCAACTAACTAAATATGTAATGAACTCAAAGCTAAACAAAATCTGATGTGTTCATCTGGACTACTTTGCTTCTTATGGAGTTCTTAGCTGGGATCTGGAGGCTCAGACCTTTAATCCTAGCTAACTCAAGAGGCTGACATCTGAGGATCGAGGTTCAAGGTCAGCCCAGGCAGACAAATTCCTGTCTTTTTTTTGGGGGGGGGGAGATTCCGGTCATGGGCCTGAACTCTGGGCCTGGGCGCTGTCCTTCAGCTCTTCAGCTCAAGGCTAGCACTCTACCACTTGAACCACAGTGCCACTTCCGGCTTTTTATTTTTTTTCTGTTTATGTGGTGCTGAGGAATCGAACCCAGGGCCTCATGCATGCAAGGCAAGCACTCTACCACTGAGCCACCTTCTCAGCGCCTCCTGAGAGTCTTATCTTCAATTAATGAGCAAAATTATGGAAGTAGAGCTGTGGTTCAAGTGGTAGAGTGCCAGCCTTTAGTGAAAACAAATAAGGGGACAACCCCAGGCCCTGAGTGCAAGCCATAGTACTGGTGACATGCACACACATCCCTTCCAGATAGAGATCCTCCTGGATTGCTCTCACCATGCAAGACTATAATTCTGTCCTCTGCTACAGAAGCAATTTACTCTGTTAAGAAGCATGTGCACAGAGCATTCTCCAGATGTGAGTCTTTTTTAAAAAATGTGGTATTTGCTGCAATACTGAGTCTTACATTACATTTTTGTCCCCCTCTCTCAATTCTCCCCTGCTGGCATTTTCTCTTGTTCTCTAAATCACCAAGCTCAGACACACCATCCTACCCTCCCTTCTACCTTGCTTTTGAGGCATTTCAGTTATGAAGACCACCCACTATGGGGCTCACTTATTGTTCTCATTCCATATTGTACCGTACCAACTTGCACCTTTAGACTGTGAGCTTCTCCGAGAAAGGATTTTCTCTTTTGTTTGGTGCAATCAACCTATTGTAAAGTGCTATGTATCCTTCCAGACTATCACTAATGCAGAGCTTCCTGGATTTCAGTGGCATTATCCACTGAGTCATGTATTTCAATTTGGAATCTTTTTTTTCTTCTCCTGAATTATTTGGGGGCCCTATTCCTAATTTTTTAAAAAGATAAAATAATAGCACTTTCTGCTTTCAGGAGTGTTGTCAGCTACACATTTCAATGTACAAGTTTTATTTTCTTTCTTACAGATAACAGTATCAAACTAAATACTCTTCAAGAGGTTGCTATGCATGTACATAAAACACAAAGCCATTTTCCTTCTAGCTAATCTACAGATGATCTTATTCACTCCTGCTACACAGAAAAGTGTCACTAGTCCACTTGGAATTGAATATATCCTAGCTATCATCAGTTCCAAAGCTATATCAGGGAACAATAGTGGCTTAAAAATAAACCCACTGGTCTCCCTAGAACAAACAGTGGGCAGAAACCTTAAGATACACAGAGTTTCTGAATAATAAATCCCATTCTTGAATTAATATAACTAATGATTTGAAGGAGACTTGGAATATCAAAATGCATTAGAGGATAAACACATAAGACAATATGTAACTTCTTCTGTGGAAGTGGGAGTCAGATATAATCCAAAATCCCCAACCTCAGCAACTGATTTCATAACTATCCATATGGAAAGAAAAAGATATGTTCTTTATCTGATTTTTGTTTTTGTTTCTCTTCCTTCCTCCCTCCCTCCCTTCCTTTCCCTCTTTTCTTCCTTTCTTTGTACAAATGTGGTCTAAGTTTGCACTTAAGCATTTGCTCAAAACAAATTGCTGGATGTAAATGTTCCCAGAGCCAGGCAACAGTGAAAAAATCTAAATGAAGACACTGAAAAGGAGAGAAAGCACACTAGGATAATCCACACCTTGTTTTCTCTATATTTTGCTAGAGGGCAGTACAAGGGTTTGAACTCTGGGCTTTCTAGTCAAGTACCCTAGCACTTGAGCCATACCCTCAGCCAGTCCTTTACTGTTTTTTTTTGTGATCCTCCTATTAATACCTCCCATAACTGGGATCACCACTCCCAACTTATTGATTAAGATGGAGCACTTCTAACTTTTTCCATGAGCTAGCTTTGAACCCAAATCCTCCATTTCTCAAGTATCTGGGAAATTAGGCATCAGCTCCACACCCAGCCCATATAACCTATAATTTCTCATTTTTCAAACTGACTCTCTTTAAAGACATAAAGAGATACTCCTGAGACTGAATCTTCTTTTTCTTGGGACAATCTAGTATGCATCATTTGAGTGTTTCAGTGTACAATTCAGCTAGAAACATTGTTTGTGAGTACTACACAATAAAATGCAGACAATTTATTTGAAAAGGATGATTCTATAGCTAGAAGATACTGCAGTTCGTGTCTATAACCACATAAAAGAGAATATTCCATACAGAGACTGAGCTCATATGGAGATCTTTGAACTAAGTATGTTAAACCCATTCCCCCATCAATATTTGGAAATGCAAACAAATTAGGACAGGTGTAGATTCTATCACCACTGCCTCTTAGTAAGCATTTTCAGAGGTGTGTAGTTAATAGACAATAAAATATGATCTGACAGGTGAAATCAGGATCATTAAAATTTGTATTATTAAAATGATATCTTGACACATCCACAATGGCTTCATTATGAAATTGCAGCTTTCTGTTCACAATGCTTTACAGTATCCCTGAAGGCAGAATTACATGTGTAAGATTTTCTTCCTTACTGACATGTCGCTGCTAAGCAGCTATCATAGTATCTACTGGGATGAAATCAAGATATTTTTTTAGTTTTAAAGAGATATGGACTACATTAAGTACTTAATGTATATCAGATGGCAGCATTTTACTTCCTAAAAAATACAGTAGTAAGATGATTTAATGTTTATCTCTCAGGTTCATGCAATCAATATTATTCTAAAAATAACAATTGCAACTAATATTTAACCTTGAATTAATTTGGTGAAACAATGTGAACTGTGCATTACCACAGTAGACCAACCATGGTGTGTCAATGCCTCCTTTAATTATTGGCAGCACTCCTAATTGTCAAAGAGATATAGCTCAGTTTCTCCTTCCAACTGTATCTATAAAACTTTCTCATGGGCTACTTTCAGAAAAATAAGAAAATCAAAAAGGCTAGAAGAGCTGGACACTGGTGGCTCACACTGTAATCCTAGCTACTCAAGAGGCTGAGATTTGAGAATGTACCTCAAAGCCAGCCCAGGAAGAAAAATCCATAAAATTCGTATATTCAAGGAACAACCAAAAAGCCAGAAGTGGATATATGGGTCAAATATTAGCCAACCCTGATTGAAAAAGCTAAGGGACAATGCCCGACCCTGAATTCAAGCAAAAATGGAAGAACAAAAAGATCAGAAGACTTTGAACACTGAGAAAAAGGACTCACATAAGTATAGCTAAGGATGCATCACTAATTGATCACCCCCTACCCAGCCTCCATTTCTCTGGTTTGAGTAGAATTATTTTTCTAATTTGCATATTACTAGAAATGAACTCCCAACTCATGAGATCAGAAAACAAGAAAGCTCCTCTCACATGTCAGCAAAAATCCCGTAATTACAATTTAGTAGTAAGAGGGGAAATTAGAAAAGTAAACCTCTCACATCTCTTCCCTGGTTTGTTATCTTCTCTCACAAAACACACAAAACCAGAGTATCTGTATTATAAACTAGCTAGGACAGAATTGAGGCCAGAAAAGGCATTTGCTTGAATGGGTTTATTTGTAGTAATATAGTCTACTGTAGTCAGTGCAGCAAAGCACCATTACTATAGCGCATCCAAGAGAGAAATATCTGTCTTTGTAATGAGATTTTACTTGAATAAAAGGGAAAATAATCTTGGCAGTGAAAGTTCTAACACAGAAATGACTTAGAAGGAGGTTCCAAAATTTAATTCTCAAAGGCCCTTTAAAAATAAGTTATTCGTCTTTCTGGAAAGGCTTAGGTAAAGTTGAGCCTAGAAGGAAGAAGACAGATGAGACCTCTCTAAACCTATATAGTCTTATAACTGTAAAATGGACCTCAATTCTCCTGTACTCCACAGATGAAATAAGATAAATGTGTCGCTTATAATTACTAACCCAATCCATCCACAGATGCTGACTTTTGCCATCTGATGTTCTAATGTATAAAACATGCAATTATAAATCTTTTGGATGGGAATACCTGAGACAAAATGAAAGAGAAGAGGAAATGTCCTGGTTAATAGGGGAAAATATACATTATGTGTTCAATAAACACTTTAAAGTGACTTCTTCAGGAGAAAGACAAGCAACAAGAGATGGCTTTTAAAACTTCATCCATTCTTTTCACAAAATTG
Source organism: Dipodomys ordii (assembly GCF_000151885.1). Lineage (NCBI taxonomy): Eukaryota > Metazoa > Chordata > Mammalia > Rodentia > Heteromyidae > Dipodomys > Dipodomys ordii. The sequence goes on along the minus strand of NW_012267358.1, from coordinate 2,474,520 downwards.
ATAGCTCTCTCCTTGCCTCTCTTACTTCCTGAACAAAAACAGAAGGAAAAAAAGAAACCTCAGTGAGAGGAACCATTTCTACAAGGACACATTGGAAATTATATCTAGCTAGGGAAAACAGTGGTTTTCAGGGACTAATATTTTATTGAACTTTATGTCAGCAGGGAGTTTCAGGGAGATTCTTCATTGTCTCTTGGCCTTAAGAGATCTATATCAGCCCCTGTCCTATAGCCAGGAGGAGACCAATTAAATCATAACAAGTATTCCTGTCCTACTACAGAGCTATTCTAATACTCTAAATTTGTATTTCAACTAGTTTTTGACTGCTCTGTATCACTCTTTCTGCTCACTCCATACACTCACACTGTATTCTGGGCCTGCTGTACATTCATTCCTTTGATTAACCTCCAATCAAAACACTGGTTTATTTTGTTTAGCAAACACTAACATGGATGGTATTTCAACCACTTTATAAATATCAACATATTTCATTATCACCAGAGGGAGGCTCTGTTATCCTCATTCTATTGCAAAAACCAAAACAAAGCAAAACTTAGGTGGTAGAACAGAGATTAGAACTCAGAGCTAGGTGCCAGTGGCTCATGCCTGTAATCTTAGCTACTCATGAGGCTAAGAGCCAAGGATTGTAGTTCAGTGCCAGCCCAGGCAGGAAAGTCCAGGAGGCACTTAACTCCAATAAACTACTCAGAAAAATCTCGGAGTGGTGCTATGGCTCAAAGTGGTAGAGTGCTAGCCTAAAGCAAAAAAGCTCAGGGACCAGCGTTCAGTCCCTGAGGTCAAGCCCCATGACCAAGAGAAAAAGAAAAAGAAAGAGCTCAAGAACTCAAGAGACTACGTTTTGACCCAGGCATTAGTAGCTCACACTTGTACTCCTAGCTAAGCACAAGGCTGAGATCTGGAGGATCAAGTTTCAAAGCTAGCCACTCTGAGATTCCATCTCCAATTAGCCAACAAAAAGCTGGGCTGGAGACATGACTCGAGTTAAGAGTATGTTTAGCAAATAAGCAAGCTGAGTGAGAGTAAGAGGTCCTGAGTTCCAGCCCTAGTACTAGTAGAAAATAAAAAAGGATTCCATGCTTTTAGCAACTCTGCTATGCTATCTTCACGAAGGAGACAGGTGACTTTTTTTTCTTTACCAATTATCCTTTACCAAATGTCCTGTTTTCCTTTTGTTAAAAAAGTATAATAGTATTAATATTATAATTGTTTAAAGGCATCCCACTGTACACATTCTAAGGTTGTTTACAAGATGGATGCTTATACCATGTCAAATGACAGGCCCTTTTAACACAGTCTTTTGTAATAAAGCTTTGCTTATGCCTGGGGCATGGGCAAGAACAGTACTTTGCAAATCATTACATTTTTTCATCTCTTTACCTAATGAACTCCTTTTTATAAATAGAAGAGTGTGGTTTTCATTTCCTACTACAGGTTTTACAGATGTTTTTCTGGATTTGATAAACTTCAGGGCAGAAATTGAAGTTAATCACAATGAAGGCACCAACACATCAAATTCTGCAACACCCAATCGTGAAACTCCAGGTTTTCCTGTTCTCTTTTAGTCAAGGCAGGATTTCTTTAGCATCTGTTAACCACTGCCCTGACTATAAGAGTGAGCTAAACAGCTTCCCACCTTAAGTCTCTTCTAAGGGGCCACTTTTCTCCTCTTTACCAGCATGGCAGCTGCTGAAATGTTGTTTGCCTGCCCATTCCAGGACTCTGCTAGTCTCATGTAGGCTTCTCCTTTTCCAAATCAGTGCCCTTCCTGCTTCTAATCCCAAGCACCACTCTTCTTGCACTCCATTTCCAGCTACATAGTTACTAAAGCTAAAACGGAAATATACTCTTAATTTTCTCAACTCCCCTCACACTCATTTGATCAGCAAGCTCTGCTAAGTCTATGTTCAAATTACGACCAAAAGCCTTCCCTTTCTCCACTTTTCTCCTTGCTATTGCTACAAATAGAAGCCATGATATCACATTTGAACAAAAAGCAGTAGCTTCCTAACTAGTCTCTTGGCTTTTACTCTTAACCTCCTCCCTTTCATTGTCCACACTGTAGACAGTGATCTCATTAGAACACAATCTGATCAATTGTACTGAGGCTTAAACTCCAATGATTTCCCACTGCATCCAAAATCAAATCTCCATTCCTTACCAGGGCTTATAAATCTCACTCAGGATCATCTTGCCTCAACCAGTGTTTCATGCTACCTATACTTTTGATACCTAAGAAAGGCTGATTTCTTCCTAATTGTAGCGTTTTATACTTGCTCTTTTCTCTAGCTGAAACTATCTCTCTTGACTGTATAGATTCTACGTGAGTTCCAGTTATCTCCTCAAATAGGATTTCTAACTATTTTAAACTACCTTCTTATCCTCATTATCTTTATCTCACTACCCTAATTCTCTCCTTCATATTTATTACAATCTGACACTCTCTCAGCTAATTTTGAAAGTTCTTTCCTGCCCCCAGAAGGACTGTAAATGCTAAGAAGACAAAGATTATATCTATTCATAACTATATCACCAAGGATCAGAACCTCAGAACCTTCTGGAAGGAGAGAGGAAACAGCTACTCATCGCTGCATGGAATGAGCAGCGTCTATAGTATTAGACCTGTTAATAAAACATGAGCCTTCCTGAGGTGGCTCTTCTATGTTATTCTGAGCATTAACTCCCTTCCCCCTGCAGTGTTGCAGTATCTTCTTCCTCCCATATATGAAAGTCAGAAGAATTGGCCCATTTTTCTTCTCACCATCAAGAGGCTGAGACTTCTCTTCAACTGTTTTATTTTTTTTATTCTGGTGCTAGGGGCTGGGAAGTCCTTTCACCAAAGAAAGCCTGTACCTCCTCCTATCAGCATACCCTCATGAGTTAAGATTTTCTGCCCCAACTCTAAAACACTATTGCTTTTCTACCCCCAGCCAGGTTTTACATATCCAAGACTTCAATTTGTACCTTTCCCTCCTGCTCTGAAAAAAAAATATTAGAAGTATTATTCTGTGGGGGTAAAAAAAAATCAAAGAATAATAAACGTTGAAAGAAACCCACCTATTCTCATAATAAAATCACACTCAGATCTCAGAAACAATGGAAGGAAACTCTGTAAAAGAACAGAAGTTGGGGTAGATAGGGGTACCTAGGCTCTGGAGTTCTGAGCACTAATCTCTATGTAGAAACTTTCCCTAAATTGCCATTCTTAGAAGATCTGGGTGTGATTTCACTAATAGAGCAGGCCAGTTTCCTTAAAAGGCCTACTTGCAATATTTCCATGGCAACCTCACATAAAGGAGAGACAGCTACAATACAATGCAATACAAACAATGGGAGAAAGAGAATAAGAGAGAGAGGGGAAAGAAAAATGAGAAAACAATATAGAATAAAAGCAAGAGAGAAAATAAGAGGGGGAACAGAGAGAAAGGGAGGTTGGAGGTAGAGGAAGGAAGGAAGGAAGGAAGGAAGGAAGGAAGGAAGGAAGGAAGGAAGGAAGGAAGGAA
>NW_012267358.1:2469241-2470784 GCF_000151885.1 Dipodomys ordii | reverse complement strand
CCACAGCGCCACTTCCGGCTTTTTTCTTTTTGCTTATGTGGTACTGAGGAATCGAACCCAGGGCCTCTGGCATGCAAGGCATGCGCTCTACCACTGAGCCATCTTCTCAGCCCCCCATGTGATTTTTTTTATTGCTTTGTATATCCCTCCCCCATGGTATAACACCTGTTTTTACTTGATGTTGGTATAATTTGGGGATCAGAAGGAAAAAAGAAATTATTTAAATAGGGATGCAGGTTGACCCATTGAAACAATAAGATGTACATGACACTATGTCAAAAAATGAACTTTACAATTTAGGCAGGGGAGAGGAGACAGGGGGGAATGTACTTATGGAGATGGGAGGGAACAAATGGTAAGGGAAAGACAAATGAGGAGGCAACAATACTTGATAAGAAATGTATTCATTACCTTGTTCATGTGATTTTAACCCCTTTGTACAATATTTTCCCAATTAAAAACCTTACCTAAAAAAGACATAAAGAAATGGATGGATCCTTTGAATGACATAAATGATCAAAGGACACCGTAATTAAGATATTATTTTATCAATTTTAAAGTTTGGCTTATTAAAGCCCTAACTACTTCACTCATGAATTCTATCCAATATTTAAAGAAGAAATAATATCAACTTCTCACAAACTTCTAGGAACTATGAAGAAAGGGAACACTTCTCAAATCATTTTACCTTGATAACAAAATCAAACACATTATAATAAAGTTACAGACGAATATCTCTTGTGAATATAGATGTAAAATTCTTCAACAAAATATTCAAAATTAGGTCCATTTCTGCCAAGTTCTCAAACTTATTAGCATAAAGTTTTGAGAAGTATTCCCTTATAATATTCTGAATCTTGGTTGTTTCTGTGAGGATGTTTCCATTCTCATCTCTGAGTTTATTTATTTGGGTGTGTTCTCTTCTTTTTCTGATAAGTTTTGCTAAGGGTCTGTCAGCTTTGTTAATTTTTTTCAAAGAACCAACTCTTTGTTTTGGTGATTCTTTCTGTGGTTTTTTTGGATTCTAATTATTTTAATTATGATTTAATATTAATGATTTCTTTCCATCTACTGGATTGGGGTTTATCTTGCTGCTCTTTTTCAAGGTGGTTCAGATGTCTCATTAAATCATTGGTTTCAGATCTCTCCAATTTGTTGATGTAGGAACTCAGAGCTATAAACTTGCCCCTGAGTACTGCCTTTTGCTGTGTCCCAGAGGAGCTGGTAATTTGTGTGTTCATTTTTGTTGAATATCATGAACATTTGTATTTCCTTTCTAATCTCTTCCATGACCCACTCATGATTCAGCAGTGTGTTGTTCAGCCTCCATGTGTTACAGGTCTCCCTTTGGTGGCTTTTGGTGTTGAGTTCTAAATTTACTCCCTTGTGGTCTGAGAGAATGCAAGGTATAACTTCAATGTTTCTGAATTTTCACAAGAAATTCTCAAAGAAACAACTGCCCAATAAATAAGTGGGCTAAAGACTTAAAGAGAAACTTCTCTGAAGAGGAAAGAAGGATGGCCAATAGACACATGAAGAAATG
>NW_012267358.1:2462245-2469191 GCF_000151885.1 Dipodomys ordii | reverse complement strand
AGGGAGGGAGGGAGGGAGGGAGGGAGGGAGGGCAGAGGATCTTGATTTTTTTTCACAATTTATCTTGTTATGATTGAATGTTTCTAGGGCACTCAATATTCTGGAACACTGATGAGATAAGTCAAGTCCATTAGGGAAGCTTTTAGCATTTTATTTGTAGGGTCTCTTCTTTCTTAATGAAAGAAATGACTGCACTGATGCACAGAAAAAACAAAGTAAAAAATATTTTGGAGCTCAAAACTACTTATTTGTTTTGTCTTTGTGATAGTTGTGATTAAAGGTTAGTTAATGGAAGGCAGGAGGCAGATTCATTAGCTGTCAAGAATACCAATCCCAAACAGCGTCAACTTTAATAACAACTTACTTTCACCAAAGGCTCTTTTATCTTATTTTTCCCCAAACACCTCATTTTTGAAAGTTTAATCCTTTAGACAAATGACAGTTTTCAATTAAACATACCTTGGATTTTATCAATCAGAAAATATATAGCTGCTCATCAGAAGTTGTGATTAGCATAAGATAATGAGTGTTATTCAAAGTTGATAGAATTCCAAGCTGAAACAAAGAAGCTGGGCATATTGATGAGTATATGAAAACTGCTTAAAGATCTCCGCTGACCCAGAACATCACGAGCCAAGATACCATAAAAAGAGCCAGGATAACATAAAAATACATTCATGTTCATTGCTACACTGTTCACAATAGGTAAGCTATGGAAATGGCTCTGATGCGCTACTACAGATGAATGGATCCCAAAAATGTGGTACTTATATACAATGGAATTTTACGCAGCCATTATGTCATTGGAAGGGAAATGGACTGATTTAGAACAAATCATGTTAAGTGAGGCAAACCAAGCTCGGAGAAACAAATGGCTCAGAGACACTAAATATTTTTCTCATATGCAGAAACTAGATCTAAAATACACTGGGACATGATAAACTATACAGGACTCTAGGCACTCACACACAGTAAGACTAAAGGAAGGTAAGTTTAGGAGAGGATTACAAAGGCCAATGCCTATGTATATCTGATAATATAAAATATTATTTATCAAAATGAACTCCAGGAAATGGAAACAAGAGGATTTTTCTTTGTTGTTTGTGCTTTCTTCTTTTTGTCTTGTTTGTTCATTTGTTTTTGGGAGAGTAAGGGAGCATACAAATGGAGGGAAAATAGGTGAACAAATGCAGCACTGGTACTTGGGGAGGGAAAAACTAGGAGAGAATGAGGGAAGGGGTAACATTGTCCAAAAAAATGTGCTCTTTATCTGACTTATGTAACTGTAACCCCTTTGTACAATATGTTTATAATAACAAAATAATAAAGATCTCCATTGACTCCACACGAAATACAATCCAAAGAACTTCATGTAGCTTCCCAATGAATACAATTACATAATAAAGAAACATATCTGCTCTGTAACCACTGAAAAAGAATTCAGAATTCCAAAGCAGAGACAAAAAGGAAATAGTACAGGTATAGCACAACCTGGGCCCTACATCAGGCCAAGGAAAAAGAAGAGGAAATGGCTATAGAGTAGTAGGCCAACCTGGAGAAAGACTGCCAAATCCTACAAGAATATAACAGCTTGTGCCCCTAGGCAAGTTATTAAGCCTAAAGATTTAATTGGAACATGGGGATGATACCACCTCCTTTAATGTACCATTAAGAGGATCAGACCAAAAGAATATAAGCACCTAGCAACACTACCCTCCTACATAACTTCTTACCATTCTAAACTACCTGTTTTTACATAGCTTTTAAAAATATCTCTTTTGTCAAAGACCACTGGCTGCTAAATCCAATGAGCAGATAATATTAGAGTCTATATAACATTCTAGCTTCTTGCAGTTCTTTTCCCAAAGTCTTCTCTAATGTGAAACCTTTAATTCCTTGTTCCTCCTATTAATCTTCTGGATACAAAAGTCCACTGTAAGTTGGGCACTAGTAACTCATACATACAATCCCAGCTACTCAGGAGGCTGAAATCTAATATTAGCCTGAGCAAGAAAGTCTATAGTCAATTAACCAGCAAAGAGCTGGAAGTAGAGTCTTGGCTCAAGGAGTAGAGTGCTAGCCTTGGGCACAAAAGCTCAGGGACAACACCCAGGTGCTGAGTTCAAGCCCTAGGACCAGCACACACATATTCTCTCTGTTTCTGTCTCTCTCTCTCTCTCTCTCTCATTCTCTCTCTTCCTCTGTCTGTCTGTCTGTCTGTCTCTCTCTCTCTCTCTCTCTCTCACACACACACACACACAATTACTCTAGTATCTTTACAGCAAAGTCTTTAAGACTATACACTGTAAAGATGTAAAGATATATATTAGGTGGCAATGCTATGACCAATGATTTCAGTACTAAATCGAGTACTAAGCCCAATGGCAAGTACAGGGTTTCAGACACCAAAACTTGGAGTCCAGAATTCCAAATATGTTCCTGGCTTGCTATGAATTCTTCAACAAGATGCTTCACCTTTTTAAGCCTCATTTTTCTCTTCCATAAATCTAGACTGTAATACCTACCCCAAATTGTTTCAGTGACGATTAAATCTAAGAGGGTACACATAAAGGGTTTGGCACAGTGTCTGTCACATCCATGTTCCATAAGAGGTGGCTGCTTTTATTGGATGACCTTGCTGTACAAAAGAGTATTACAGTGAAGCACCAGTGTGCTGTCCTCCTGACAGAGAGCATCAGACAGGGAAGTTCAAAGCAGAATGCCCAAGTCAACAGAGGATATCTACTTGTTTTTTTCATGAGTGATTACTGATGCCACATTACCTGATGAGTACAGTTCTTCTATAACACCAAACAAGAATTCTGGGAACGTCTTATATAATAGTCTCTAAATGTGGTGCCTCCATCTCACATAACGTGAAGTTTAGGTTCATTGATTCAAATCAGATGGAAATGCAACACATTTCCAAAATTAGCCACCTTAACTATTTCCAGATCTTTAAAAAATAGAAACAAGCCACGGAGATTCTGCTAATGCCTGGGTATTGAACATATCCACCTACCTAAGTTGAACTACTTAAAACTCATATAGGCAGTGAAAACTATCTTTGGTTTTACCTTATTTCAGTAATTTTTTTTGACACATGGCCTAACTATATAGCACCCAGGCCAGCCTCAAACTCTTGATCCTTCTACCTCAGCCTCCCAAATGCTGAGATTATAGGACTAAAACCACACACCTGGTTCTCAGTTTAAAGTCACACACTTGTCCAAGATTGCTAGTATAATTTTCACTTGGAAGGTGGTTGAGGGGGCAATGGGTACAAAAAATACAATATGAACAGTGTGACATGAAGAACACAATGGAGGTCAGAGATGAATTTGTTTTGCAATTTTAGCCCAGGGGATTAACCCTATATGCCTAAGGGTTTATGTGTAATGTAGATGAATTAATATGGACTATTTCTTCCAACTCTAAAAGTCAACCACTTTCATTTTGTATATTAATGAACATAAATGAGAATGAATAGGTACCAAAAACCAACCATAGTATAATGTCTAATATTTAGTAGTAAGTACTAGACATTTTGATCTAGTACTCTTCTATGTCCACAGAATAAATATTGCATTGGGTAATTTCCCCAACAATATATAGAAAATAGAGAGATGGTGGTCGTGGTAGAAAAGGATGAGGAACAAGAAAAGAAGGAGGAGGCAGAGAAGGAGGAGAAGAAAAAAGAGGAAGAAAAGGAGGAATGGTGGTTGTAGTCATAGTAGTTAAAGCTTATTTCAGCCTTCTATTAGCCAGCTCCTCTTATACATAACAAACATTAACTTAATTAATCATTGCAACATGATAAGGGTAGTGTTTTTATTATCTCCACTTTGCAGACAACAAAGATGAGGCATACAAAAATGAGACCACATATCATAACCCCTGAAGGGGCAGAATTCAAATCTTGAATATCAGCTGTTAATTAGAAAAAATAAAGTCTCACTTCCAGCCATGATATAGTAAAAGGAACCAGGTTTGTTAATTCCTTTAACAAATAGAAGGTCAAAACAACAACAACATTTCTTTCACGTATTAGACAAAAGAAGCCCATGACAGTAATCCCTAAGAAAAGAGAAACACATAAAGCAAGTTCAATTATTGCCCCAGTTCACTGTGGTGGAGGCAGTTTCCTGATCATAATGTAGGAAGGAGCTCAAATAGAGTACAGTGTATTCAGTGGGTTGAAGAGACAGATAGGAATTTAGATAGGCCAATGTGGTCTGAAATTGTGAAGTAGCATATAGGAAACAACAGAGCTATGGTGAGTAGAAGTACCAAAGATCCAGAAGGGTTTCAGGAGTGGCTAACTGATTATATAATCTGCATATGCATGACAGGGAGGTATTGAGACCTAAAGAAAAGAATCATCAGAAAAAGAAAACAGGAATGATGTATATGAGGTGCTGGACAGACTCTCAACCCAATTAGACAACTACAATTGTTAAAAATTATTATTCTTTTTTCTAAAAAAAAGCAACAATCACTAATAGTATCAGGAAATTAAGAGGCATACAGCAAGTGGATAAAAGAACATTTCTTCCAACTTTGTTAGGGGCAATCTCAGTTTACAGCATTTAAAGACATTATTAATGTCCTGTTGCCCACTTTCAGTTTCCATCTTATTTCCCCAACTTAGAGATTCCACTCTGGGCAATTAAAGAATACAGAATTCTTTCTCTCTCCAACCTGCAGGTTTAGATTATGGTGCCATGTGGTATAGGGCAGAATGCCAACAGTTATAACATTCTTCAACACCAAGCAAGGCCACCTTCATCCATCTAGCTACAACTCATAGGGCAGAAGTTGTGCCTCAGGCATGACTGGCAACCAACAGTAGGTCTCAAATGCCTTCAATTCAGCTCACTGGAAAGGCAAGTAAAGTAAGGGTATAATAACTTCAGCACACACAGGTCACTATCTCTGCCTCTAGCTGTGAAGGAATGATGAGAATAGTTTTCCCAGAGGCACAGAAAATCCATAACAGAAGATTCTACAACTCTCCCCTAGGGAACTGATTTTACTTAGGACCTGAGAAAGTTTAAACCTCAGAGTACTGTGGAAAACAATGAAGATTTTGGTAGTGAGCACTTAAAAAGGGGCTGGGTGCCCCTGAGAACCAAGAGCTAAACTGTGTATAAGTTAGTGAAAACCAGACAAAGGTATATCTAAGTATAATAGACCATATGGACAGCTTAAATAGTATACTTCTTTAGAAAGACTAAGTCAAAGCTCAACAAAGTAAGTACCAGGAAATGGGTACTTACAAGACAGAGGATGTGGCCAAGGGGAAAGGGGTAGAAAAATCAAGGGTATAAGGGGAGACAATGCAGTCAATAATTCATTGTATATATCAAATTAAAAAAATAAAAGAAGTAGTGCGGGACGAAAGGGGGTGAAGAGGTGGGCACTGGTGGTTCACTCCTGTAAATCCTAGCTACTCAAGAGGCTGAGATCTAAGGATCGTGGTTCAAAGCCAGCCTGGGCAGAAAAGTCTGTGAGACTCTTATCTCCAATAAAAACCACTAGAAAACAGGAAGTGGTGCTGTGAGTCAAGTGGTAGAGCGCTCGCCTTGAGCTGAAAAGCGGAAGGACAGTGCCCAGGCCCAGAGTTCAAGTCCCATGACTGACAAAAAAAAAAGAAAGAAAGAAAAGAAAAAGAAAAAGAAAAAAGAAAGGGAGTCAAGATGTTAAAGGGGTGTCACTGACCAAATCACATTGTATTCATTAGCTGCTTTGTTTAATGTTAACTCTTTTGTACAGCTAACTAATGATAATAAAAATATTGCACAAAAAGAAAAGAGTCCTCTGCAAGGCTCTGGTAGCCCACACCTGTAACCCTAGCTATTAGGAGATTGAGATCACAGGATTGTGGTTCAAAGCCAGCCAGCCCAAGGAGGGAAGTCTGATGTCTAAGATATAGATAGACAGACAGACAGATATACAATATTTAATGTAGTGTTATATAACATATATATATATATATATGAAGCAACAGTGGGAGAAAAAAGAAAAAAAATATTAGAAGAAATTAACCTACACGTATGAAAATCTTAACAAATTCCAAATAAAATAAAGGCAATGAGAGTCACACCCAGAAAACATATCATAGCAAAGCTGTTGAAAGACAAAATTAAAATTGAAATAGCAAGAGAAAAGGAACTCATCACACACAGGAGAACCAAAAAAGTTTAAGCTTATTTCCCATTAGAGACATCAGAGGCCAAAAAGTGAGAGGATGATATTTTCAAAGTAATGATGGCAAAACAAACAAAAAGCAGTCAAATAAGAATCCTCTCTATAGAAAAACAATTTTTCAAAAATGAAGTTGACTAAAGACATTCCCAGAGACAGTAACATATTGTTCTATTGAAGGAAAAATTTCAAACTGAAAGGAAGTGACCCTAGATGGTAATTTGACCCTACACAGACAGACAGACAGACACACACACACACACACACACACACACACACACACACATACACAAACCAGAACGCTTGTAAAGGTAATTATAAATGATTATAAAATGTACATTTTCCTCCTTTCTTCAATTGTATGAGAATGTTTATAAGTGAACTGGTATACACATAAAAATATAGAAATATATAATTTGACAATAATAGTACCAAGGAGGTGGGTAAGAACAAGCTATATCGAGATGAGGAAATAATGCCAGATGGTAACTCAAATCTGGAGGAGAAAGTAAAAAGAACCAGAAGTGACAATTAGAAGGGTAATATAATAAAGTATGTACTCTTCCTTATTCTCTCAGCTTCTTTAAAATATGTCTATAAGAACTGGGAAGGTGGTTCAGTGGTTGAGAGCTTACCTTGCATGCATGAGGCCTTGGGTTCAATTCCTCAGCACCACATAAGCAGAAAAAGCTGAAAGTGGCACTGTGGCTCAAGTGGTAGAGCACTAGCCTTGAGCTGA
>NW_012267358.1:2448592-2456560 GCF_000151885.1 Dipodomys ordii | reverse complement strand
GAGGCTGGGAAGGGAGGTGAAGGGTAAACAAAGGAGGAGGCTGTAATGCTTGGTAAGAAATGTATGCATTATCCTGCCCATGTAATTGTAACCCCTCTGTACAGTATGTTCACAAATAAAATTAAATTAAATTTAAAAAAATGGAATTGGTCCTGTATTTAATGTTTTCAGAAACCTTCACACTTTTTCATAATGATGATACTGTTTATTCCCACAAAAAAATCTTCACATGTTTAACTTCTGTTTTTATTTAAATAGTAGCCAACTTGACAGGTGTGACAAAGTTTTTATTAAGACTGAAACCATACAAAGTACATTCTGTAACCAACACAGAATTAAACTAGAAACCAATAACCAAAACTACCCAGAAATCTTTAAATATTTAGAAATGTTAAAAAAAATCTACATAAACTATAAATCAAAAAAGAATTTTAAATTTAAAAATAATTTAAACCAAAAGAAATGAAATAAAAATTCAACATATCAAATGTACAGAATGAGGTTAAAACAGTGTGAACAGGGAAAAGGACAGCATCAAATTCTTATACTAGAGAAGAAGGAAGTATTTAAAGTAGCAACTTAAATTCACAATTCTGAACACTAAATAAACAAGAAAAAATTAAACCCAAAGCAAGAAGAACAAAATACATAAAACCAGAAATCAATGAAATTGTTTGTGTCAGTGATTTGCCTGTTTTATAAGCAACCTAAAATTGGTCCTCTCAAAAAAATCAGTAAAATGAAAAGTTTGTAGCCAAATAAGGTGAGACAACAGGAGAGAAGATACAATAAACAGTGGGAATCAATCTTGACTCCACAAAATTATAAAGATATTAACAGAATTTTTCAAATAATTTCATGCCCATAAATTTAACAACTTAGATGGATACTGGTGGCTAATGCCTATAATCCTAAGTGGCGCTGTGGATCAAGTGGCAGAATGCTAGCCTTGAGCACAAAGAGGCTCAGGGACAGTGTCCAGGCCGAGTTCAAGCCGAGGACTGGCAACAAAACAAATCTGACAACATAAGACAAAATTGGACACTGGAGGAAGATGGCAGAGGAGAAGCTGGAGGCTAAACAAGCTCTCGCATAGAAAGCAGTTTTAGTGTTCCAATGAACAGTCCTAGGCTAGAAAATAACAACAAGTGTGCCATCACAGTACAGAGAGTTTGGCCAGAAAGGGAAAATCCAGGCAGCTTGGTCAAAGAGACAGATCTGAGCACTTGCTGGTAGCTGTGGCTGTGGCAGCTGCAGTGGCAGCCGTGGCCGCCATACCAACAAAGTCCGGGAAAAAGGTACCAGACCCGGCATGTGAGCATATTCTTCTCACTAGGAGCAAGAACTGAACTGACAAGGAGCAGAAATCTTCATCCTGCTGATCACGGAGCCACAGTGGGAAGGCAGCTCCTCCCCCACCAACTGAGAAGATCTCCATCTTTGACTGACAAAGGCCAGCAGGTAGCTCCAACCCAGGCCTTGGAACTATACAATTGGAGCCATTAGCAGGTCACAGGAACCTGACCTGACCTGCCAGGCTCAGCTCCACCCAGGGGAAAGTCACTCCAGCCAGGCAGAGCAAGCTCCAAACCCAGAAGAGTGACTTTCTTCACTGGGTAAACAGAGCCAGAGGTTTCCCCTCCCTTCAGCAGCCTAGACAAACTATTGAAACTCAGTAAACATAAACCCTGAGAATGGCTCCAGGCTGGGTGGGCTCTGTGATATCTTAGGAGCTAGCTTCTTGGGGTGGGGAGTGATTGTTTGCTGAAAGGCCTCAACCCTACCCAGATCCTAGCCTCATCACAGCATCTTCAAACTAGAGGAAACAGCCATCTCCCTCTTTTGTGATACTCAAAGCAGATCTCCCTCCCACTGAACTAGCCTGGGAGGAGGATCACAAAGTCCTGGGTAAAGCAGAGCATTTTTCTGCCTGCTCAAACAAACCGACTTAAAAAAGCAATCAAGCCACAGGAAAACCAAATACCACAAGCGGACCAGAGACTCCAGCAAGAGACTGGTTAGGAGATACAAGATCTTCTTCCCTGTCCCCTCCCCAAATCAAAGAATTCATTTTTCTACATATTTTTATTACCAGTTTTAATTGTTTCCTATTTTTTTAATTTTTTCTTTCATGATATTTATTTTAGGAGTGTATGTGTATCTGTGTGCTTTTCTTTTTAATGTCTTTTGATATTTTGGTCCTTTTTTTTCTTTTTCCTTTTTTTTCTTTTCCTTCTTTTTTGCATGACTTAATTGCTGTCCTGCTCATCCCCAGATATATACCTGTTGTTGATTATTTGACCTTATCCTTCACTGTGTACATACTTAATCCAGAAACTTATTACTCAATTCACAACCTCTTAGGCTTAACTTCTTTAATAGTAGTATTATTTCTTTATAACTATATAACTTTGAAGTATTCCAATTTTAAGAATTTTTTTATTTTTTCATTTTTTGTTTTGATCTTTCCCCTCCTCTCATGCTATCCTTTTCATCTCTCAATATCACTTGTTTATACTTACATAATTTTTAAGTGTTTTATTTTTTAAATTTAAACTTTTATTTTTCCTTTTTTTCCTGTTTTGTTTTTTTATCTCTCTCCTATCATTATGTCCTATCCATTTCCCTCTGTGAGATTAGGACTTGGTTAAATTCACTCTCCTTTTACCTCTCCACATCCCTCTAATCCTATTTTTCCTCACAATTCTCCTTAAACATAATAATTTCTGGTTTGCTGACTCCTTCTTGTATATTCTTAGCCCATTAATCCATAGTTGTTTGATGTTGAATAGATTGTATCTGTTGAACTAGATTGTATCTGCAGCCATTTTGACTGTGCAACTACATGACTCTGGTTGATGCTTGTTTTAACATAGTGTTCTAGCACAAAATTGGTATTACATTTATCCCAAATGGGCAGAACAAGCTGGACAAACATAAGAAAAATAACAAGTGCAGGAATCTCAGCTCCCACTCAGGATAATCAGGTGACAGAACAGTTAATCCAGAGGAGAGTTTCCAAAAAGCTCTATAAATACTACTGGTAAATATGGTGAATGAAAAGATTGAAAACCTGCAATGGACTCAGTGCGAGGGTGACAGAGAGCAAAATGAGGCAAACCAAAGATTAATACAGGAACTACACAAGCATGTTCAGGGTAACCAAAAATTACTACAGGAATCTGGTGAGCATGAAGAAGATACTCAAAGATTAATACTGCAATTGTGTGATATGGCTGAGAGCACTCAAAGAGAAAGACAGGAATTGCATGCGTAGGCTGAGAACTGTCAAAGAGAAAGGAATTGTGTGAGCAGGCTGAGAACATTCAAAGAGAAACACAGGAATTGCAGGAGCAGGCTGAGAACAGTCAAAGAGAAATACAAGAATTATATGAGATTGAGGTAGTTAATCAAAGAGTAATACATGAATTGTGTGAGTGTGATGAGATTAGACAAAGATCAATAGAGGCATTCATGGAATCCATAAACAGCTGAAGGAATCCAGGGAAGACCACAAAGGGAATGCTGAATGGAGCACATCAGAAGGAAGGGGAGTCCAATCAACTAAATGATTTGAGAGTAAACAATGAACACCAAATTAAGGAAGCAAAAAAAGTTCATACAAGATCTAAAGCAAAGTTCCAATGAAGAATTTGAAGCCATCAAAGCCAACCAATTAGAAAGAAAGGAAATAAAAAACAAAGTAGCAAGTTTTGACAGCAGGTTAGACCAGGCAGAAGATTAGATCTCCAAGATTGAAGACAGCCTAGATATTATAGAGAAAGAACATACAACCATCCAAGACAAATCCAAGAAATATGATAGATCTATTCAACATTTGGAAGACACCATCAGAAGGCATAATCTGAAGATAATGGTTGTAGAGGAGCACCTAGAGATGAAACTTAATGATCTAGGAAATTTGTTTAACAGGATCCTAGCAGAGAATTTCACAAACATGCAAAAAGATAGGCCTACTCAGATACAAGAAGCTTTTAGAACCGCAAATAGACCAGACTAGGACAGGACATCACACCGTCACATTATAATCCACACAGGATCAACTCAGACCAAGGAAAAGATCCTTAAAGCTTTCAAGCAGAAAAGATCAATCACAAATAAAGAGAAACCTATTAGAATCAACTCAGATTTCTCAACAGAGACAATTAAAGCAAGAAGAGCCTGGAATGATGTATGACATGCCCTAAAGACAAACAACTATCAACTAAGAATACTGTACCCAGATAAACTCTCCTTCATAATAGAAGGTCAAATAAAAACCTTCCAAAGAAAAACTGAAACAATGTATCTCCACCAAACCAACCCTACAAAAGATACTTAAGGATGTCCTACACATAGAAAACCAACAAGACCACAATAAAGGCCAAGAAACTGCACACAAATTTGACTCCAAGAACCATAGGAAGAACCCAGCTGTCACATTCCCCAAGAAGGTGGATAACATGGCAGGACCCACCAAACACTTCTCAGTACTAACTCTCAAAATTAATGGACTAAACTCTCCAATTAAGTGACATAGACTGTCTAGTTGGATTAAAAAGCAAGATCCTTCTATCTTCTGCCTTCAAGAGTCACACCTTGCCTATAAAAACAAACATATTCTGAAAGTGAAAGGCTGAATTAAAATTAGTGAGAAGAGATGAAGGAGGTCACTACAAACTAATTATGGGATCTCTCCTTCAGGAAGATATTACAATTCTAAATATCCATTCACCAAAAAACGGAGCACCCAAATTCATCCAGAAAACACTACTTTCCCTCAAATCTCACATAGATCCAAATACAATAATGGTTGGGGACTTTAACACACCACTATCCCCACTAGATAGATCAACTCGATAAGAACTCAACAGAGAAACCACACATCTAAAAACCTCCATAGATCAAACTAGATTTAACAGACATCTCCTGAACGTTTCACCCAGCAGCATCAGATTACATGTTTTTCTCAGCACCATACCAGAACATTTTATAAAATAGACTACATTTTAGGTCACAAAGAAAACTTGTCCAAACTCAGAAGCATTGAAGTTATGCCCTGCATTCTCTCAGACCACAAGGGAATAAAATTAGACCTCAACACCAAAAGCCACCAAAGAAAGTCCTGGAACACATGGAGGCTGAACAACACACTGTTGAATCACCAGTGGGGCATGGAAGAGATTAGAAAGGAAATACAAATGTTCATGATATTCAGCAAAAAAGAACATACAAATTACCAGCTCCTCTGGGACACAGCAAAGGCAATACTCAGAGGCAAGTTTATAGTTCTGAGTTCCTACATCAACAAATTGGAGAGATCTGAAACCAACAATTTAATGAGACATCTGAACCACCTTGAAAAAGAGCAGTAAGCTAAACCTCAATTCAGTAGACAGAAAAAAATAATAAATTAAATCACAACTAAACGAATTAGAATCCAAAAACTTACATAAAAAGAATCAACAAAACAAAGACTTGGGAATTCAAAAAAAAATAACAAAACTGACAGAGGCTTAGCAAAACTTATCAGAAAAAGAAGAGAATACACCCAAATAAACAAACTCAGAGAATGGAAACATCGCCAGAGAGAAAACCAAGACCCAGAACATTATAAGGGAATACTTTTCAAATATTTATGCTAATAAGTTTGAGAACATGGAAGAAAAGGACGATTTCCTAGCAAATATCCACAAGCCAAAACTAAACCAAGATAAGTAAAATCAACTTAACAGGCTCATATCAAGCATTGGAATAGAAACAGCAATAAGAGACCTCCAATCTAAGAAAAGCTTCGGACTGTATTTACAGCTGAATTCTACAAAGCCTTCAAATCAGAACTCACACCAACACTCCTTCAACTCTTCAATGAAATTGAAAGACAAAGCCTTTCTATGAAGCCATCATAACCCTCATTCCAAAATTTGGCAGGGAATCATCAAAGAAAGTGAACTATAGACCCATTTATTTGATGAACATCAATGCAAAACTTCTCAACAAAAATCTGGCCAATGAACTTCAACAATTCATCCTAAAAATCATACAGCATGATCAAATAGGATTCATATCAGGGATGCAAATCTGGGTCAATATATGCAAATCAATTAATATAATTCATCACATCAACAAGAACAAGGAAAAGAATCTCATGGTTATCTCAATAGACGCAGAAAAAGCATTTGACAAGATCCAACACCCCCTTATGATGAAGGTTCTGGAAAAATTAGGAATCCATGGAACATAACTCAATACAATAAAGGCTGTATATGACAAACCTACAGCCAGCATTATACTCAAGGGTGAAAAACTAAAGTCATTTGCACTACACTCAGGAATGAGACAAGGATGTCCACTCTCTCCACTGCTGTTCAATTTAGTATTAGAATGCCTAGCTACAGCAATAAGACAAGATGCAAACATAAAGGGGATCCAAATAGGGAAGTAAAACTCTCCCTCTTTGCAGATGACATGATCTTGTTTTAAAGAATCCCATGGACTCCACTCCCAAATTACTCAAGCTGATTCAAAACTTTGGCAAAGTAGCAGGGTATAAAATTAACCCTCAAAAATCAATGGCTTTTCTGTATGCCAACAATGAGAAGATGGTGCCTGAAATCAGGAAAGCAACTCCATTCGTAATAGCCCCACAAAAAATAAAATGCCTAGGAATTAACGTAACCAATGAAGTGGAGGAACTCTACGATGAAAACTTTAAAAAATCTGAAAAAGGAAATCAAAACAGAACTTAGAAAGTGGAAAAAACTCCCAGGCTCCTACATTCGAAGGATCAACATCATGTAAATGGCAATAGTTCCCAAGGCTATCTACAAATTCAATGTGATACCTATCAATATCACAACCTCATTCTTCAAGGAAATAGAAGAGGCAATCCAAAAATTCATATAGAACAAAGACCCCAAATAGCAAAAACAATCCTTAGCAGAAAGACCAGTGCTGGAGGAATATCAATACCAAATTTCAAACTGTACTACAAAGCCATAGTAATCAAAATGGCTTGGTACTGGCACAAGAACAGACGTCAGGATCGATGGAATAGAATTGAAAACCCAGAAATGAGCCCACAGACCTATAGCCACCTAATCTTTGATAAGGGAGCTAAAAAAATAAAATGGAAGAAAGACAGCCTCTTCCGTAAATGGTGCTGGCAAAATTGCTTAATCACTTGTAGAAAACTAAAGCTAGATCCTTATATATCACCCTGCACCAGAATTAACCCCAAATGGATAAAAGACCTCGGAGTCTAAGCAGACACACCGATAGGATAGTTTCTCACCTTAGGTCTCCTTGGCACAGCAGAAATTTTCTTAATAGAGACCCAGGAACACAACAGATCAAAGAAAGGTTGGACAAGTAGGATTGCATGAAATTGCAGAGCTGCTGCATGGCAAAGGACATAGCTAGCAAGATCAATAGAAAGAAAACAGATTGGGCAAAGATCTTTATTAGCCATATAAAATATACCTGGAACTCAAAAAATTAAATCCCCCAATAACAAATCTTCAAAGAAACAACTGCCCAATAAATAAGTGGGCTAAATTCTTAAAGAAAAACTTCTCAGAAGAGGAAAGAAGGATGGCCAATAGACTAATGAAGAAATGCTCAACTTCTCTAGCCAGGAAAGAAATTCAAATCAAAACAACATTGAGCTCAATAGGAAGTGTACTCATTACCTTGCTCATGTAACTGTAACCCTCTGTATAGTATCTTTACAATAAAAAATTTAAAAAAACATTGAGATTCCACCTCATCCCAGTTAGAAAGGCTATAATCAAGAACTCTAATAACAACAGATGCTGAAGGGGATGTGGACAGAAGGGAACCCTACTACACAGTTGGTGGGAGTGTAATCTTGTTCAACCACTTTGGAAAGTAGTATGGAGGTTCCTCAAAAGACTCCACATAGAGCTCCCCTATGACCCAGCAATCCCACTTTTGGGCATTTACCCA
>NW_012267358.1:2447791-2448542 GCF_000151885.1 Dipodomys ordii | reverse complement strand
GGTAGAGTGCTAGCCTTGAGCTGAAGAGCTGAGGGACAGCACCCAGGCCCAGAGTTCAGGCCCCACGACCGGACCCTCCCCCAAAAAAGATGAGAGACTTCATGAAGAACAGACTTACACAGCAAGAAATTCTAAAAGAAGCTCTATAGGCAGAAAGAAAACTGTACTCATAGCAAACTTTGATTTGCATGAAAAAATGTAAATAGTAAGCATGAAAACTGTTCTATTACTTTTTACCTTTTCTTAAAAATAAATGAAAGCTTAAAGCAAAAATAATAATGCACTACAGGGCTTATAGCATATGCAGCAATAAAATACATGACAATAATAGCATACAGAATGGGAGAGACAAAATCAAAGCTAATCCTGGGTGGGCATATAGCTCAGAGGTAGAATGCTTGGGGTTTGATTCCCAGCACCAAAAAGATAAATGATAAAGTTTATCATTATATGTCTTTTAAACTACATGTGAAGTTGTACAAAGATTTTTTAAGTCAAACAAGTTATGTATAAACTAGTATAAATACTTAAAAACAAATATGGCTAATAGGTTAATAATAATGGAGATTAAAATGATCATAAAAATTCAGTTACACGAAAAGAGGCAGGGAATGAGAAAATTAGTACTAAAGAACAGAGAATACAGGTGGATCCATTGCAACAATGAGATGTACAAGGCATTATGTGGAAAAACTAACTTTACAACTTTGGTGGGGGGAGGGTCTGGGTGGGGGAGGTGGGGGAGGGTCTG
>NW_012267358.1:2416478-2447741 GCF_000151885.1 Dipodomys ordii | reverse complement strand
TTATATTAAGTGAAGTAAGCCAGGCCCAAAGAAACATAGGTCCCATGGTTTCCCTTATTTGCAATTACTAATATATGTCTGAGACAAGCAGAAATGGTCAGATAAGTTGATGTTAGACGAAATGAACCCCAAGATAAGGACTTTTTCTTTCTTGCGATGGTTTCTTTGTTGCTTTGTATGTCCCTCCTCTACGGTATAACCCCTGTTTTTACTGTATTTGGTGTTGGTATACTTTGTGGAGGGGAAGGGAAAAAACAAATTGCTTAAATAGAGATACAGGTGGACCCACTGAAACAATGGAATGTACAAGACGTTAGGTCGAAAAACGAACTTTACAACTTTGGCGGGGGGGGGGGGAAGGGATGGGAAGGGGAAACAAAGAGGAGGCAATAATGCTTGATAAGAAATGTACTCATTACCTTGTCCATGTAATTGTATGGTATTTTCACAATAAAAAAATAATCAAAATTAATTCAATTCACCATTTAATCCAATAAAGAAGGAAATGAAATGTTTGGCTCAACTGGTTTCAAAAAATGCATTTACAAAAAGCATTCAATAAAGGGGTTTCAAATCAATGTGTCCATTTGTGTTTTCAAGCATCCTGATCAATGTTACTCCTTCCATCATCCTTCCTTATCCCACCCATCATATCTCCACTCATACTTTCCAAGTTTCCTAGCTTCATTTTCATGTATGTACATTGGGTATTATGGGTATACTTTCAATATCTAGTAATAGAAAGAAACTTTGCAATCTGAAAACAAGGATCTATAAAAAAGCATCTCTAACCTGCTCATCACCTTTTCAATAAAGATTAAAAATGCAGATCTAACATGATACTTAATGATGAAAAATTTAATGTGTGGTTTTTTTCCTAAGATCAAGGCCAGAAGAAGGATGTTCACTCTCATGTTTCTTAGTCAACAGCTTGTAGCAGTATACAGGGGAAATTTATAGTATTAAATGCTCATTTTAGAACAGAAAAAGGTAATGATTTAATAACCTCTGTCTAGCTTAAGACATCTGAAAACTAAGATCAAGGTAAACAGAAAAAGGTTTTGTTTCTTTTTTTTAATTAGGGAATAAAAGGGAACAACAAAATGGTGAGAGAAATGACAAGGGGGAACCAATGCAACAGCAATATACCCAAGACAATATGTTGGAAATAATCTGTACAATTTGAAGGAGGTTGGGGAAGAGAAAGTAGGAGAAAAATGAGGGAAGGGTTAACAAGTTTGACAAGAAATATAATTATTACCTTACTTATGTAACTGTAACCCCTATGTACATCCCTTAGACAATAATAAAAGAAAAGAAAAAAACCAGAAGTGTCAGTAAAGCCAAAAGCTGATTCTTTGGAAGAAATCAATAAAATTAATAAATCTTTAAACATCTAAGGGTAATAAAGGTGAAGATATAGATTGCTATCAAGAATAAAAGTGAGATTAAAGATATGGAAACAGCCCATATGCCTTACAATGAATGAGTGGTTCAAGAAAATGTGGCACATATATACAATGGAATTTTACATATCCATCAGAAGGATGGATTTGGATGGACCTAGAAAAATTATATTAAGTGAAGAAAGTCGGGCTCAGAGAGACAAACAGTGCATATTTTCTCTCAGATGTGAAAATTAGATCTAAAATACAAATGTCCATGATATCAAGTTGACTAAGGGACAGTATGCTTAGGGGAAGAATTCAATGGTGTTACTCCTATGAGCAAACAACAAGCCATTTAGTAAAATGAAGACCAGGAAACAGAAACACGTTCTGTTGGGGGAGGAGATAGGGGCACACAAATGCAAGAAGGGATGAACAAATGCAGTCATATTTAATGTACATTATGTATAAATTAAAATACATAACTTAAGGATAGAGATGGGAGGGGAAAAATAGGGGAGAATGATGGAAGGGTTGACACTGACCAATATGCATTGTAATCATAACCTGACTTCTGGAATTGAAACCCTTTTGTACAACTACTTAACTGAAAAAAAAAAAAGAAAGTGACACTAACACAACCTATTCTGCAGACATTAAAATGATTTAAAAATGGAACATGATGAAAAACTCTACACACAAAATTTAACATTTGGATAAAATATAACTATTCTGGCTAGGTACTCTTGGCTCATATCTGTAATCCTAGCTAATCAGGAGGCTGAGAACTGGGGATTCTGGTTTGAAGCCAGCCCAGGCAAAAAGTCCAAAGAACTAGAAGAAAGCTGGAAGTGAATCTGTGGCTTAAGTGACTGAGTGCCAGTGACTGAGTGAAAAAGCTAAGAGAGATTGTCAGGCCCTGAGTTCAATCTCACTATTGCCATTAAAAAAGGCTGATTCAAGCAGCACCAGTGGCTCACCCCTGTAATTCTAGCTACTCAGGAGGCTGATATCTAAGGATCGCAGTTCAAAGCCAGCCTGGGCAGGAAAGTTTGTGAGACTCTTATCTCCAATTAACCACCAGAAAACCAGAAGTGGCACTGTGGTTCCAGTGGTAGAATGCTCAAGCTCAGAGAGAGCATTCAGTCCCAGAGTTCAAGCCTCATAAGTGGCAAAAAAAGTCTGATTCATTTGGAAAAAAAACATAACAAACTCATTCAAGAAGAATAGATAACCTGAACAACTGTATATTTAGTAAATAAATTCAATATATTACTAGAAATTTTCTTCTAACAAAGAAAATTCCAGGTTAATCTAGTTTTACTGAAGAATTAAACCAAACATTTAAAGAGGAATTCATGTATAATAACTGTAAGGTCTGAACAGGGATACCTTCCTCCCTTTTGGCTAAGTTTCCGCCCAGTATCTGTTACCTAGGTAACTGGCAGACCTAGTAGCAGTTATCTTCCCCTCCTGCTAGGTCACATCCTGGGCCACCTCTGGTCACATGCCTCCCATCTGACCTTAGGAGGGTCCCAGATCCTGAGGTCACATCCAGACCCAGTGTGGCCACACCTTTCCCCCAGTTGGCCACACCTCTTCCTGTCCCTGGCCTAGATAAGTTCTGGCCCAGAGGTGTGTCACCCCTCTTCCTTCCCCCCCATTACCTTTTCAGCCATGCTTCTCCACCATGCATGGAGGGGGCAGCAATTCAGTAAATAAACTTCTTTTCCTGCCTGAATAGCGCGTGGTGTTCTCTTCATTGGCTACCTAATGAAACCCACCTATTTAATATACCTTACAATAACATTCACCAACATCAAGCAAACTATTTGATGAAATTTGTCATTATGAATATTTTCTCAACATAGAAGCAGAAAATTACATGTTTGTAGTCAATAGTTATTCCATAGTATTACTTTGCATTAAAGCAATGGAGGGAATGGGTTAAGTGTAATAGATGCTTTTCATTATGGTCTACTGATCAACAGTCATAGAATGTGATCGTTCCATTTATTTTAGTAAATGAACACCAAGCAATTTTCCTTCCCCCCTCATCAAATACATACTTTCTGAGCATCTGCTGGGCACACACAACCCATCAAGGACCCTTGCCACCAATGAACAGTCTAGTTGTGAAAGTAAACTTGCAGTGTTAAATAAGACCCCAAAGAAGTACAATTTAAAGGTTCTTTTTTTAGAAAAGAAAATATTCACATTAGCCTGCATTAATAGTGAAAGGGGTTTTCATTATAATAATTTCATAGATGTATACTGTACTCTGACATAGTCTGCCACTTTATTACACTCCCATTACCCCTTCCTTCTTCTCCACCTATTTCAAATAGTATTTGGTGGGTTTCATTATGTTATATTCCTCTGTGTGTGTGCATGTGTGCATGTGTGTATGTATTTTATTCTCTTCAAAAATCCCAGTTCTTTCTCTTTTCCCTTTCTCCCTCTTAGTGATCCTCCCAGAGAATCCCCTTTTTGCACTCATGTCCTCTTCCATCATCATCATCATCATCATCATCATCATCATCATCATCATCATCATCATCATCATCATCATCTTAGGTCTAGATTCCACAGATGAGCTAAATTCATCTATAGTTTGGCCTTGTCAGCTTGATTCATCTTACTCAATCTGATGACCTCCAGTTCCACCCACTTTCTTGCCAAGTACATTCTTGTTTATGGCTTTGAAGACTATTATTATTCAAAAAGTAAAAAGATATTGTTATCTTAACTGCCATTTCATAGTAGCATGACAAAATGCTTACTGTCCCCAAACCTCAGAAATTCATTATTGCATCAGGGCACTGCCTCTAAAATGCCTTTCCCTTCTTTTCTACCAAACCATATATCATCATGTTTTGAATACCCTCCTCTAGAGTCATTTCCCCCAGGAAGGATTCACAGATTGATCATTTGCTCATTCAGAAATATGTATTAAGTCCCTAATACATGTCAGTATTAGGAATACAGCAGCAAACAAAACAAAATCAACACCCTCAAAACTCTTGAGTTCTCTCATCTTAAGGAGAGAACACAGAATAAGGAAATAAAAAAGTCCTGATAAATTATATGAAGGAAAATAAGACAAATAGGGATAGTGGCCAGGAGAGTTTTGTATGCTATAAAAAGTAGTCTGGAAATGATAGCTGTGATTTGAGGACAGACTCAAAAGAGAAAAGAAGGAAGCAGACCACTTCCACTTAGTGCATATCTGTGGTAAGAGGAGGGAAAGATTCCAGACAGATGGATCAGAAAGTGCAAAGATCTCAAGTCTAAAACATGCTCGGCAAGTTTGACTGGTACTAAGAACAAGGGGTGGAGTGGTAAAAAATGTAGCCAGAGAGGTAACTTTGTGTAGGTTATGCTAAAGGCTGTTGGTTTTACTTTCAGCCAATGAGAGCAAAACAAGGACATGATTTGGCCTAGATTTTTTTAATGGCCTAGGTTTTTTAAAAGGATCATTCTGGCTGCTATACAGAGTAGAATGAAACAGGGAGCAAGGGTGGAAGTAAGATTCCAGTTAGAAGCTATTGAATTCATGTAGTTCCTAGATGATAGTGGTTTACATTAGGGTAGTAGCAGAGGATGGGATAAGAAACAGTATAGAAACATTTAGAATGTTTGGCTAATAGAATTGCTAGAGTAGACTGTGAGAGAAAGAGAATTAGCTTATAATTGCTGGGGCAATATTCCTTCATAGGCAAGGAGATGGAATCTAGTGCACAGGAGGAGAGGCTGGCTTTAGATGAAAGCATGAAGAGTTCATCTAATCGTAACAGGAGAGAAGTTTGGCATAGCTGCAGGCATATAAGTAGGTAAGGGAAATCTGAAGGTGTTGTACTGTTACCTCTTTTTTCCATGAAAAAGAAAGGAGACTTAGGACTGGGTAGGTGGCTCAGTAGTAGAGTGCTTGCCTTGCATGCATGAGGCCCTGGGTTTGATTCCTCAGCACCACATAAGCAGAAAAAGCCAGAAGTGACACTGTGGCTCAAGTGGTAGAGTGCTAGCCTTGAGCTGAAGAGCTGAGGGACGGCGCCCAGCCCCAGAGATCAGGCCCCATGACCAACCAAAAAGAAAAACAAATAAAAAAGAAAGGAGACTTAAATTGAAAGGCCACTTACATGCAGACACTTACTCAGATCCATTCACCACTTCACCAAACCCTAAGCACCTCTGCATTAATTTTCATCCAGTTGGAATCTTTTTCTTTGTGTACATGTTCTTTCAAGCTCCTCCTTCATTAAACCCTCACCTCATGGAAGATTTAATGGTATAGCTCAAGAAGTAGAGTTACAGCCATGAACAAATGAGCTAAGTGAAAGAACAAGGTCCTGAGTTCAAGCATAAGTTCTGGCACAAAAAAAGAAAGCAAACCAGAAAGAAACTTTCACCTTGCACAACTCATTTTCTCTAATGCCAGTATTTTGCTAGAAGGAATTGATAGATACAAAGCATCTGTTGATTTGGAGGAAATTTTCTATGCCACAGGGTAAAGATGTGTCCTTTGTTATGCTTCTCAATTCTTTATCCCCACAGCCACTGCCCTAGCTCTCTTATCAGGTAGGCCATTGTCCCCGAGTCTCAATTCTTCCCATCACATTTCCTCTCTCTTCTTTCCAGTCCATGCTCCTCAACACTGCCAACTAATAGTTTAGGCAAAAACCCTGCCTGAAGCTATTTATTATTACCTTTTCCTGACAACTTTTCTAGTTGTCACTCTATACCCTTTTCTTGCCTCACATCCTTCAGCCTAGCAACACAATTCCCCTATGGCCTTGGACACTGTAGATACTGTGTCTTCAATCTGAAATACACCTCTTTCTATTCTCCATGTTAGACTTAGCTCAACGGTCACCTTCTCAGTGACTTTCTAGGAAGAAGTAACCTCCCTTCTGTGCTCATATGAATCTTCTCTAACATTCATCCAACCCTTTCAAAATGTTCAGGTATGGAGCTACCCCACTGGTTCTATTACTTGTCTTTTATCACAAGCGTTTAGCACAGTGCCTGGCATGTACTACAACAACTTGTTGAGTGAGTGAATTAATTATTGAAAAGAGAGGGCTAAAAATAATAAAACAACAATAAACAGAAACCATAAGTTGTTAGAATAACATAAAATGAAAATAGCTTAATATGCCCAAATAACATATGAAGTGCTTCAGGAATAGGAAAAACAAAACAGAAAAATCTCAACAGTTTTAAAGATTTAAGTTCAGGCACAGATGGTGAACTGACATATGAAAGAATAGGCATAGAATAACAAAAATCCCCTCTCATAGCCAAGTGCCAGTGGATCATGTCTGTAATCCTAGCTACTCAGGAGGCTGAGATCTAAAGATCACAGTTCAAAGTCAGCCCAGGCAGAAAAGTCCATGAGATTTTTATCTCCAATTAACTAGAAGTGGATCTGTGCCTCAAGTGGTAGAGTGCCAGCCTTGAACAAAAAAAGCTAACGGACAGTGCCCAGGCTTTGAATTCAAGTCTAGAACTAGCATAAAAAAAGAAAAATAGAAAAAGAAAAAAATTGCCTCTCCTATTTCACCAAGTATACACAAAATCAACGTAATAAAAACTTAAAAGTTAATAGGGAAGATGATGTGTCTAGAAATAGTATATAATGCTGCAATAATATATAAATTCCTATACAAAATACAATTCATCTCCAAATTACTATATGTTATACAAAACAAAAAGTACTATCATGTATGACTTTGTAGTCTGCAAGCACTTTACATATTATCTCATTTAATTATAACTACTCAGTAAAATAGATATCATTGTCTCTTTTTATAGATGAAGAATCTGAGACTCAGAGAATCACTAATCAAAGATCATAGACTGAAAGAGATGAGGCAGAGGTAAGTTTCTGACTTTGATGTGTTTGTCTGACTAGAAATCTACTGCTTTCTACTCCAAAGGCTGAGTTGAACTTTGCATGGTTTCACAAGTTGAAACCATAAATGGTTCCCTTCCCTTCCCTTCCCTTCCCTTCCCTTCCCTTCCCTTCCCTTCCCTTCCCTTCCCTTCCCTTCCCTTCCCTTCCCTCCTCTTCCCCTTCCTTTCCCTTCCCTTCCCTCCCCTCCCCTTCCCTTCCCCTCTCTTCCCATCTCTTTCCCTTCCTTTCCCTTTCCCCCTTTCCCCTCCTCTTTCATTCTCTTTCCTTCCCTTTTTAGAGACAGGGTCTTACTATACTATGTTGTCCAGGTTGGCCTCAAATTCTTGGGCTCAAATGATCCTTCTGCCTCAACCTCCTTAGTTGTGCCGCTACTCCAGGCTTCCCCCCCCCCAATTCTATCTCTCTGTCTTGGTTCGTGTGTGTGTGTGTGTGTGTGTGTGTGTGTGTGTGTGTGTGTGTGTGTGAGCCATAGATATAATCTGCTATCAAACTCATCTATCAAGTTTTTCATTGTAGTTACTGGAATTTTCACTTCCAGAATGTGCTCTTTCCTACTGCTATAAACTGGGTATTTGTGTCCTCCCAAGGTTCCTATATTAAAATCTTAACCCTCAATGCAATATTAGTCTTAGGAAGTAAGGATCTTTGGGAAGTTATAGGATCATAGGAGCAAAATATTCATTATATCACATCATTAACAGAATTTGTATCTTTATTCTAAAAAAATACCTCAGATTTCTCCCTTCTCTCACTGCCTATATAATGAATCAGAAAGAGGATGGTTAACTATAAACCAAGAAAAGAGTCCTCATCAGATGCCAAATCTGTTGGCACCATAGTCTCCAAGCCTACAGAAGTGAGACAATAAATTTTGTTGTTTAAGCCACCCAGTCTGTGGTACTTTGTTAAGGCAGCCCAAGCAAACTAGTACATCTGGTAAGCCTAGTAATGCCAGACTTGGGATATCAAAAGTTAGAAGAGCTGTGGGTGATATTAACTTTCTCTAGAGAAGATTTACTTTGCTTCTGGCAGGTGGTGAAGGACAGATCACCTTAATCCTGCCGAAGATTGAGCTGACTCAAAGCTGTACTCCAGTCTTTGTGAGAAATGGTATTTTTCTTGTTCATTTTTACTTCTAGAGTTTAGCCCTTTGGGGATCCCAACTGAAAACCTGGGATAATTACCAGGGTCCCTCCTCTTTGGCAGGCTCTGAACTCTAATTTCTGTCTCTCCAGCATTGTGAAATTACTGAAAGCTCTGCTTAGTTGCTAAGCTTTGTACCTCTCATTTTTTGCTTACCGTCTCAACCTCTTTGCCCTGTACCACTTACAAATCAGTAGATATCCCAAGGGGGAAAATGATGTAAAGTACTGGAGTAAATTCATTGTGCTTCTTTTTCACTAGTATCTGGGATACTCAACATTTAATGATAAGGATATAAAAAATAGCTACAGTTTTTGTCCTATAGCCCTGTCAGACTGCTGATCCATCTGCCCATCCTGTATATCTTATTACTTTCCTTTTGGATTCTCATCCTTGCTAGACAAATACATTATTGGCAAATGCTTTAAAGAGGTATGTAGCATAGAATCCTGGGCTCATCTCATTATATCTCTCTGAGATTTTGATCCCTTCTTGTTTTCAAACAGATACTTTGCATTCAGGTTTCTAGGGAGACCAACCAGGACTGGTTGGTGTCATATCAGTTCCCAAAACAACTCTGTCAAAATCAGAAAAAGTCCCCATAACCATGATTTCTAACTCTATTGGCAAGCTTGACTTTGCTTTTTCATTTATTCTTTTCCAACATGATTAAGCAGATAGTATGTGCGAATAACTGCAAGACTCTAGGAAAAACACCATATAGTAAAATGGAAATGTAAGAAGCTCTCTTTGCTGATAAAGGTCAGAAAATGCTCACAAATGATCATCATGTTAAGTAAAGTCAGTCAGACTCAGAAATACAAATAGTACTTTTTTCTCATATACAGAATATAGGTCTTTCTCTTTCTTGCTGTCTTTTTATCCTTTCCTTTTCCTTCCTTTCTTTTCTTTTCTTTTCTTTCTCTTTCTTTTTTTCTCTCTATTTTTGTGCCAGTCCTGGTGCTTGAACTCAGGTCCTGGCACTGTTCCTAAGCATTTTTTTGGCGGTCATGGGGCTTGAACTCTGGGCTTGGGTACTGTAACTGCACACTTCAGCTCAAGGTGAGC
Organism: Dipodomys ordii; assembly: GCF_000151885.1. Classification (NCBI taxonomy): domain Eukaryota; kingdom Metazoa; phylum Chordata; class Mammalia; order Rodentia; family Heteromyidae; genus Dipodomys; species Dipodomys ordii. Next base: position 2,438,225 of record NW_012267358.1, on the reverse strand, counting down.
ACTCTACCACTTGAGCCACAGCACCACTTCTGGTTTTCTAATGGTTTATTGGAGATAAGTGTCTTACAGACTTTCCTGCCTGGGCTGGCTTTGAACCATGATCCTCAGATCTCAGCCTCCTGATTAGCTAGGATTACAGGCATGAGCCACCAGTGCCCTGCTGTTCCTAAGCATTTTTGCTCAAGGTCAATACTCTACAATTTCAATCACATCTCCACTTCCAGATCTTTTTTTAATGTTTACTTTTTGATTGTTATTATACAGGTGATATACAGAGGGGTTACAGTTATATAAGATAGGTAATGAATACATTTCTTTTTGGACATTGTCACCTCTTCCCTCACTTTCTCGCAGTTTTTCTCTCTGTCTGCACACACATATTGCATTTTCAACAACTTCCACCTTTTTGATGGTTAATTGAAGATCAGAGTCTCAGGGACTTTTACTGCCCAGGCTGGCCTCCAACCATGATCATCAGCTCTCAGTCTCCTAAGTAGCTAGGATTATAGGTGTAAGCAACTAGCACCAAGTTTTCCTTTCTTTTCTTTCTTTTAAAGACATGAAAGTAAAGGAGGACTATTGAGGGATAGGTACCAGTGAGCGTGGGGACGAGTAAAGATGGTTAAGAGGATGAATCTGATAAAAGTACATTGTATGCACTTATGAAAATATCATAATGAAATCTATTACAGTTTCTTCAACACTCGAAGGAAATCCTGTCAGTGAAAATATCAGGGAAATAGGTCCTCACAAGACCTTGACTCCCTTGCCTGTGAAATACTGTAACACAGGGTGTGAAGACTGAGTATTAATCATGGGGGAGGGCTGGGAAGGTGGCTCAGTGGTAGAGCGCTTGCTTTGCATGCATGAGGCCCTAGGTTCGATTCCTTAGCACCACATAAGCAAAAAGAAAAAAGCCAGAAGTGGCGCTGTGGCTCAAGTGGTAGAGCACTAACCTTGAGCTAAAGAGCTGAGGGACAGCGCCCAGGCCCAAAGTTCAGGCCCCACGACCGGACCAAAAAAAAAAAAATCATGGGGGACATAAGACAAGGCTAGAGGTAATAGAAGTATTAGAAGTAAGCTCCAACTTTGGGTCGCAGATGATGAAGGATATTAAAGGAGAGTGTGTTACAAAGGCACAATGCCTATGTGTATCTGATCATATAAAATAATATTTATTGAAACGTACTCCAGGAAATGGAAACAAGTTGTTTTTTTTCCTTTGTTGCTGTTTTTGTTTTCTTTATGTCTTTTTTGTTCATTTCTCTGTCTTTAGGAAGGTAAGGGGGCCCAGAAATAGAGGGACAAAGGGTGAACAAATGCAGCAGTGGTACTCACTAGACACTATGTGGAAAATGAACTATACAATTTGTGGGTGGAGATGGGAAGGAAAACCTGGGAGAGTGAGAGAAGGGGTCACATTGTCCAAAAAGAAATGTACTCATTATCTGACTTACCTAACTGTAACCCCTGTGTGCATCGCCTTTATAATAACAATTAAAAATAAATAAAGAGAGGGTGTTAGATGCCTCATGACTCCTTGGGCTTCTTTAACTACACCTGTTTCTCTCTTCGTCATAGTTATTCCTATTGTTTGCTCTCCAAACACATTGAGCTATTCATATTTGAAAAATACATCTTTCACTTTGCCAGCTGCCCTCTAAAGTCTAATGAACTCTTACTCATACCTGCACACCTATTTCAGGCTACATTTCCTTCCTGAGGCCATCCCAGGGCCTCCTCAACTCCTTCCACTGACGAATCATGATACCATGCCCATTTATAATTATGCATCTTAGACATTATCACAATTACTTGGTTTCATGTATGTCTCTCCCTATACATTGAGCTCTTCTTAAAAGCGGGACTTAGTACCTAGTCTAACATTGCATGGCTCAGAGAAAGTACTCAGGTAAAATACATGTTGAGGGCCTTAGAAACAGAATGTCTGTTCTGTACAAAGGGCTAAAACTCTTGGCTCTAGGTATTTAAAACAATTTTCTTGTATATGCCTTTGAACATGTAACATGAAAGTCAAAAGAATAAGATATTTCCCTGAAATTATATGTTCTTAGTGTTGAATGAAAATTTCCCCAAATGGACATTAATAAAAATTGAGATCCCTGGGCCCAACTCTTTTTTATTTCACCATTTTTATATTCATGCATAATATGGAGGTTTCATTGTGAGTTTTCCATTCATGCATGTAGTTTGATTAAATTCAACCCCCTTTTGTCGATCTTTATTCCCATTATCCACCCTCTAGATCTGTATTGAAAAAATTTAATGGGTTTCATTATGACTTTTTCATACATGCATACAATGTACTTTGGTCATATTCTCACGACATCACTGCCTCTTTTGCCCTCTCATATCCTTTCATTCCCCCCACAGACCCCTATTTTTTTTTAATGGAGCATTAATCAGCCATAAAGACTAAAACTATATCATCTGAAAGAAAATATAAAAGTAGGCCCACATGCTAAGCAAAATATGCCAGACTCAGAAAGGCAAATACCAAGTTTTCTCTAATCTGAGAAATCTAGATCAAAGATAAACTGGACTGAACCCTTGAAGAAATAGCTTTAAAAATGGGTGTGCAGGGGGAGTATAAAGAAGGCAATCAAAGTGTATTATATTCATATGTAGAAATAGCACAAGACCTTTTACTTTGTACACTAATAAAATACAGACTATAGCATATTTCAAGTCAAGAGTATGCCTAATGAATAAGGGATTGGAGAACGAGAAATTACTTCAAAAGACAATATAAGTGTGTAAAGGTATGATGTTACTCATGAGAAATTATTATTAGTTTCTTATTGTTGGAGATACCCACATGATAGGGCATGGAAGGACATAAAAGGGGAATTTCTGGCAGAGTTTTGATTGTGAAGAGTTTTATCTCTGTTCAACAATTTTTTAAACAGATAATTAACAGACCATAGAATTAGCAGAGATAGAAGGCTACCACACATTCAACCAGATTTGTGAGAAATATAAGAGAAGAAAGCTTAGACTTCTTCAATGACTTGCAAATTCAAATACCATGAATACAAAGATTACTAACCGGTGAAGTCTCCAAGTCATCTGAGTAGTTTATAGAAAAAAACTAAACAGTGTAGTAGAATTTGTGTGACCAAAAACAGAAATGTTGAATATCAAGAATCATTTCCTATATAAGCTCAATTATCTTCTGAAAAGTTCAGTATAGTAGGGACAGTTATACTTTTTCAGGGGAAAAATAACATTGTCATTAACAAATTATCTACTATATATCTACTTACTTGATAGCAGTTCTCCCTTTTGTGGAATTAAAAATCCAAGAGGGGCTGGGAAGGTGGCTCAGTGGTAGAGCGCTTGCCTTGCATGCATGAGCCCCTGGGTTCGATTCCTCAGCACCACATAAGCAGGAAAAAAAGCCAGAAATGGTGCTGTGGCTCAAGTGGTAGAGTGCTAGCTTTGAGCTGAAGAGCTGAGGGACAGCGCCCAGGCCCAGAGTTCAGGCCCCACGACCAAACCCCTCCCCGCAAAAAATAAAAATCCAAGATACCAGACAAGTGAGATAACCATCCCATAAAGACACTAAGACAGCAGTACAAAGCACTCGATATCTACATGAACTGACAAAGAGAAGTGTTTACATGATCTATGCTTTGGGAAGCTGTCATTTCTGTGACACTCAGGTCAAAAGAGTTTAATAAAGGAGGTGAGATTTCTAGCCTTTTCAAGAAGACAGAAGGGAAAGGGTTTAGCAGACAAAGGAGAGGACATTCTCAATGCATGTGCAATGTAGAAACAATCTGAGGAAGAGTGTTCTAAACAGAGGAAAGCTAGAATATATTTTTCTATGAAAAGTCAACTGAAGAACCTGGGCAACACACTGAAAGCTAACATAGAAGGATCATGAACTCAAGGCCAGTCTGGGCCTCCCCTTTTCATTTACACTTCTGCCAACGGTACCATTCTAAAATAAAACAAAACACTCACAGCCATCACTAATTAAATCCATTCCTCTAAAGGGCTTAAGACTACCTTGCATACATATAAGCAAGTCATATGTACAAATCAATCCAGGAAATATCAGGGAGAAAGTCAAGTACCTAGCCACTGGAGATCAACATTTCAAGATGACAAAAGAAAAACACTAGACCTTGTGCCATTCCAACTACATTCTTGGGATAAGATAAACTACCCAAGTTACACCTGGATTACAACACCAGTACTGCCCCTTAAAAACAATCTAAACCATGAGAAGGTTACAGTTAGCAACAGTCTTGTTCTAAATATCTGCAAAAGGTTAGTAGCATCTTAAATTTGGATTCCTATTCTCCCCAGGGGAGTGGGTGGAGAGAAAAAATAGGTGGAGGATAGGAGGAAAGGTTGAATCTCTGAAGAAAACACATATCCTTAGGATTACATAATACTGCCCAGAAGTAACCGAACTACAGCAGAAAAATTTCAAACACATTCCAACATGCCTCTAATTAAGATCGTTTTGGGAGGATCCAGAATTATAGCTATCAAACATGAAGCCTAAAGAATTCACCAAGATTAAAAAGATTACCAGCTTTAACTCAAAGAAAAAACATACTGGGAAAAAAAAAACAGACTAGTTAGAATACAGACATAATAATGCCAATTTGCTGGCCATCATGCAATTGTTGTATCATTTTAGGTACAATCATTAGTTATAAATACCTAAACAACAATGTTTTCTATACTGTGCAAAATTTAGTATTAGCTATAATTCCTGTTCAGAGAGTTCAAACTAAATGTTTGATCAACATCATTTTGACAAGAAAAATATGCTGATGTTGCTATGGCCATGAACTTATTTTAAAGTAGAGCAAGAAATACAGGTAAGACATATGATAATGTGAAATGTCTAACAAGCAAAATATTGTAGCATGTAGAAGCAAGCTAGGTACCCACATAAGGTATGTATTTTGAAATATTTATGGATAGTTAACCAGAAAGGCTAATTTAACACCTACACATCAATTGCATGGAGACAGAGCTGCGAAATATTTGCATTTATCACTCAGTAAGAGGACCATCACCAGCACTGCATTAAGAATGTCAGTTGCAATTAAATTAGGTGAAATTTCACAATTTAAAAGATATGCAATCTCCTTCACTGAGCACTTTAATTTACATAAACTGACTGGAAGGCTCTCAAAAATGAAATTCTGACTATATAATCACAAAGAAGAAAAAAGTGTACCAAAGAGACAGCAATAAAGTTTTCTACAAGCTCAGATTTTAAAAGTATATAATACCAACAAGGGCATTTGTTGAGCACTTATTTTGTGTAAGGAATTGTGCTGCATGCTTAATGTGTATGTATCTCTTTACTCTTCATAACAACCCTTTGAAATCGGTCTGTTAGTAGTAGTAATGCTTCCATTCTATAGATGAGAAAATGGAATCTTAGAGGATAAATAACCAGTTCCAAATCACACATTTAGGACAGTAGTAGAGGTAAGATTCAAACAAGAGTTTCTCACTCTCAGGCTTTGCTGAAGTACTGACAAAAGAGTAGAATGTGTCTGTAAAACATCAAAAAGGTTCAGGACAGCCTGAACCTTAGAAAAAGGTGTATGCATAACATGACTAAAAGCTGTCAGTAACAAAAACGTAATAGTAGATGACTAAGAGAAAGAAACATTTAATTCCTATTTTATTTCTATGTTGCCTTTGTTAAGAATAATTAGAAGGAAAAGAAAGGGAACAAGAAGCCAGGAATCAGTAGCTCTCATCTATAAGGTTAGCTACTGGAGAGGCTGAGATCAAGAAGATCACAGTGCAAAGCCATTCTTCTCTGAAATAGTCACAAAATAACCAGCAAAAAGCAGGACTGGAAGCATGGCTCAGGTGGTAGAATATCAGCCAAACATGCAAGTCAAGTAAGTTCAAGGCCCTGAATTCAAATCCTGTACCAACCTCCCTCAAAAGGAACAAGAAACATTAGAAGAAAACGGAAAACAGAAACACAAAAAGAGATTAAGAAGCAATTGTTAGCTAGGCATAATAGTGCACCCCTCTAATACCAATCCTAGGAGGCTGGAACAGGAGAATTGCAAGTTTGAGGTCAGCTAGAGTTACATAGTATGTTCCAGGCCAGTCTGGGCCACAGAGTAAGAGCCTTGTGTCAAAGGGGAAATAAACAGCACTTGTCTTACAATAAATTATAGGATACTGGAAAAAATCTTGGGGTAAGATTTCCAAACTATTGTCAAGAAAGAATTGTGAATAATGAGAGCAGAGTAGAAGTCTGGAGAAAGGCACATGTACTGTTAATTTTCAAAAAATAAACTCATGTTTGCAAGCTAGTGAACAGAACTACAATACTAGACAAGTGTTGTAAAACACAATTTTAAAACTCTGGTCTGAGCAGGGTGGTATTTTTCCTTACTCATCTCAGCGAGAAAAAAAAAAAACAGCAAAAATAAGCCCAAAACCCCCAAACAAAACCAAAAAACACAATGAAGCCTGAAAATAACACAAGATAACCAAAGAACTCTGCAGGCTGTCAGACAACAATGCCTGTAATCCTAGTTACTCAAGAGGCTGAAATCTGAGGATCATGGTTTGAAGTTGCCTGGGCAGAAAAATCCTGGTGAGACTCTTATCTCCAATTAACCACTCAAAAACTGTAAGGAGAGCTATAGCTCAAAGTGGTAGAGGCTATCCTTGAGCAAAGAGCTTAGGCCCCAAGTTCAAGCCCCATGACTGACAAAAAAAGCAAATAACTATGTGAGTCTTTGGTTTCTCTTGCATGTTTTTCCCCTATGGTATAACCCCTGTTTTCACGGTATTTGATATCGGTGCCCTGCATTTTGTACATACATTTTTCTAATTGGGGAAGGGGAAGGGAAATAACAAAATGCTGAAGTAAAGATACAGGTTGAGCCATTGTAACAATGAGATGTATAAGACACTATGTTGAAAACAAACTTTACAACTTGAAGGGACAGGGAGAAGTTGGAGAGGTCGGGAGGAAAGGGATGGTAGGGGCAAAACAAAGAAGGTAACAATGCTCAATAGGAAATGGACTCATTACCTTACTCATGTAACTGTAACCCCTCTGTACAATATCTTTACAATAAAAAACATTAAAAAAAAACCTCTGAAGGCTGGTTTGGGAATGGAGAAATAGCACAGCAATAGAAGATCTTTCAGAGCCACACATAGAAAAACAATACCCAGACCTGGTGATTCTGAGATGTGTTTAATTGTTTCAAACAGGGTCTTACAATATGAGGGCTGGGAAGGTGGCTCAGTGGTAGAGCGCTTGCCTTGCATGCATGAGGCCCTGGGTTCAATTCCTCAGCACCACATAAGCAGAAAAAGGTGGAAGTGGCACTGTGGCCAAGTGGTAGAGTGCTAGCCTTGAGCTGAAGAGCTGAGGGACAGTGCCCAGGCCCAGAGTTCAGGCCCCACGACCGGACCCAAAAACAATATGGGCCAAGCTGACCTTAAACTCATAATCCTCTATCTGCCTACCTAGTGCTGAGATAACAGACATGGACTATCACATCAGGCTGACCTGGCATTTATGAGCCTCCATTCTCATTGTTCTTCTTAATAAAACAAGAATATTATGACATCAGGTAAGGTCAATGTCATTGGGAATACAGATATAACCAGGAGAGACATTCTCCTCCACTATGCCTGAGATTCCCTCTGTCCACCCAGAGATACTGAAGCTGGCAAAGTAGAGCCTACAAGCAACTCAGAGGCTGCAGGAAGCTTAGGCTAGGGAATCACTTTATCCCTATAAGCCCCAAACTCTACCTCCATCAAAGACAATGGGAGGAAAGATGGAACCAGATTAGAACTTGAATCAAAAGTAATTTCCTCATTAGGAGTTTCATCTCATAGACCCAGGCCTCTCAATTTTCTGCTAAACATACTGGGACAGAGTATCATGAGGAATGATAATGAAGAATCCTATCGTACCTTTCCTTCCTCCATAGATATCCAGTGGCATGTCTACAGAAATCCCCCTGCCCACCTAGGCACTCCCAATAGATCCAATAGTGACCCCAGTAACCAAATAAAGCCAAGACCAACCAAACAAACCAAAATAGTGCCAGAAAGGCTATTTTCATAGTGCCATTGAAAGCACAACTCACAAAAATAGCCCATAGTTACTTACTACAAAGTGACTGTCAGCTAAAATAAAACATATCAATAAGACTTATCATCTCGTACTATGATAGACAAAATACTCATGATATTATCAAAAATATCGTCCATTATACCAAGAAATAAGAAAATAAAAATAACAAATTAAATTAACAATTTAAAGGGGAAAAGACAATCAACCAAGGCCAGCTCTGGGATGAAACTGGTTGGGGTTATTTGACAAGATTTTAGAACAGCTCTTATAAAAATTACAAATTTTCTGGAAATGAATCTTTAAAAGCCTCAGCAAAGGACTATAAATAATGAAAACAATGAAATTGAGTGTATGAAAATGAAGAATATAATAACAACTTTAAAAAAAGATTATTGGATAGCTCAGTAGTATAATCTTGAAGATGACAAAGGACTGAATTAGTGGATTGTAGGACAAAACAGTATAATTCATTCAATCTGAGTAACACAGAAAGCAGAGACTAAAAACATGAATAGAGCCTCAGGTAAATCTGTCATGCAATAACAAAAGATCCAATACTCATATCACTAAAGTTTCAGAAAGAGAGGTGACAAGATGTAGTATTGAAGGAAATCTCAAAGAAATAATGGCTAAAAGCTGTCAAATTTTTGTTAAAAAACACACATTCAGGAAACAGAACTCTAAACAGAATAGTCTCAAAGAAATCCATGTTGGAACACATTATAATTAAAAGTTTGTGAACTTTTTTCAATTTTTTAATTTACTTATATTGTCAAGGTGATGTACAGAGGGATTACAATTACATACATAAGGTAGTGAGTCCTTTCTTGTCGAACTTATTACCTCCTCCCTCATTTTTCTCCCAGTTTCCCTCCCTCAATCCCCACTCAAATTGTACAGTTCATTTCCAAAATATTGTCTTGTGAGTATCACTGTTGGAATGGTTCACCCTTTGTTCTTTGTCTCACCATTTTGTTGTTCCCCTTCCCTTCCCTAGTTCAGATAAATGTGGGGGGATGGGAGGAGCTTGAAAGAAAATAGAAAGAAATGCACATTGACTGCAGGGAAACACCATTTCAAAAGGCAGAGGATTTCTATTCTGAAACTGTGAAGGCCAGTAGGAAGTGATAACAATATTTTTCAAGGGCTGACAGTAAACAGCTGTCAACCATGGATTATCTATCTGTTAAAAATGCTTCAAGAGTTCAGGGACAAAGCATACTCTCAGACTAAGCAAGACTAAAAGAATTCATTGATAGAAAAAGTACTATCCTTAAGAACTGTCTCTGAGAAGTTTTAAAAACAAAAAGAAAAGATAAAAGAGGAACCTTGGAGCATCAGGAAGGAAAAAGAACAAAAAAGAAAAGTAGCAATATAGGCACATACATAAACTACTCTATTTCTCATGAGTTTATACTTTGTAACACCATCATATACTCAAGACAATAATTTTTAGTGGGAAAAGAGAAGAGACCTAAATATAGAATGAAGTTTTCAAATGTACTCAAATTGGGAAAATGCTAATATCAGTAAATTGCTCTTTTCTCTTTTGTTTCTTTTCTCTGTCTCTCACACATACATATTACACATATTGCAATATACAGAACAATCTCTACAAAAACTATATCAAGATACTCAAGGAAAATATAAATAAACCAAGCTAAAACTGCTCAAATAACTCACAAGAAGATAAGGAAGGGGAAAAAAGTGCTAAAGGAAAAAAAGATAAAAATAAATCATAAAAGTCATCTGTACTGGTGTATAACTACCATGTAACTCCTAGTAACTTTGGAGGCCTACACTGGATTATTGTAAATCAAAGATCAGTGTGATCATCACAGTGATACTTTTTCAAGAAGAAGAAAGGAGGAGGAGGGGGAGGCAGAGGAGGGAAAGAAGGGGGAAAGGGGGGAGGAGGGGGAGGAGGGGGAAGGACTATATCAGTTACCTTAACTGTAAATGGCTGAAGTATACCAATCAAAAAACAAAGATTGAGCCTGGCATCCATAGCTATTGCCTGTAATCCTAGCTACTTAGGCTGAGATCTGAGGATCGTGGTTCAAAGCCAGCCCAGTTAGAAAAGTCCATGAGAATCTATCTCCAATTAACCACCTGAAAGCTGGAAGTGGAGCTGTGGGTTAAGTATAAAGTGATAGCCTTGAGCAACAAACTTCAGAAACAGTGTTCATGATCTGAGTTCAAGCCCCAGGACTAGCACACACACACACAAAATGCAGAAAATGGAAGAGTAGAAAACTATCCAAGTATGTGTATGTATATATCTATATCAGGTTTTCAATATATAGCCTAGACTGACCTCAAAATTACAATCTTCCTTCCTTACTCTTCCATATGCTGGGATAACAGGTATATACCCCCACACACAACATAAGTACTCTTTATAAGAAATTCATTTCAAATTCAACAACACAGATAAGTGGAAGATAAAGTAGTTGAAAAAGATAACACTATACAATACTATTTTTAAAAAATAGAGTGGCTATATTAATACCTAATTTAAAAAAGCCTTCAGAAGAAAACTAATACTGACAGGGTTGTTACATAGTGATAGACAATCAATCCATTTAACTGTATGTACAACAAACAACAAAAACAAAAATAGATGGAACTCCTCTTCTTCTGTTCCTCTCCTCTATTCTTACTCCTCACGCCTCCATCTCATGCAGGCCATCAGTTTTATCTCTCCCCACAATAAACTTTTCTGTCTAAATCATGTGGCAATCTCCTTTCACCAAACCTTACATCTGATGCCAAAAACCTGGGAGGGGATAGTGCCCAAAGATGCTGGATCCCTTCCCTCTTCTCTCTCTGAGGGTCAATCTGCCTCTTAACCATCCCTCCTTGGACCCAAACTGCTGAAAGACAGAGAAACCTTTCACCTTTACCACTGCGGGCTATGCATCCAATACACCATCTCCTCTCTGACTATTGTTGTACAGGAACTAGATCAGCAAGAAACAGAGAGGTCACACTGGGAGATTCTTTATTGGAAAGCTGGTAACTGCAGGTGGATTCCTGTCTCAAAGACCTGCAGCTTCGAATACACTTAACACTGCTAGAACATTTAACCATTAGAGTAAGAAAGTAAGGAAAGAGCAGAAAAACAATACCAACAAATCAGATCAAGTCCAATGGAGAGCTGAAGTGGGAGGAGAGACAGGAGACAGGAGGCATGACATAAGACACCTAAGCTAGTCCAGGCCTAAATGGGGTCCTGGTCAGGGGGCAGGATGACAGGGAGCTTGAGAGTTCATGACCCAAGACTGGCAGGTCCAGTAACCTATTGCCCAAGTCCCCACCCCTGCCTCTAGGAATTCAGGCACACCCATCACCTGGGGGGTTGGACTTCATCTTCCTCCATCAGGAAGAAAAGATGGTTTCAGTTAAACCCAATTCCCCATAATCTACCATGTGGCCAAGATGGTGCTAGACCCAATATCCTTATTTCACTATGTGTCTGAGGGATTTGTAAGTTATCAACCTGATAGGAGGGGTGACTGTTGTTTCCAGCCACATAGACTTTTCCTGTACCTATGACATTAGTCACCCTTAAAGTATGTAGATAAATTCTATAATTAAACATTTCCAATTGAAAAAAATGAAACTTAATATAGAAGTAACATAAATACAATTTTTTCAAATACTCCTGGAATATTCACCAAGGCAGACCATGTCTGACTCACACAACAAATCTCAACAAATTTAAAATAGCTGTAATCATAAAAAGTGTATGCCATTTAACTATAATAAAATAAGCTGGAAGGAAATATTTAAAATGTAACAGAAAAGCTCTAAAAACAGGTAAATTCATACATGTACTCCTTGAGTCAAAAAGTATGTTAATCGGACTTATGACAAATATCTGACATAAACAAATTAAGGGGAGAAATTTATTTTGGCTCATGATTTCAGACTTCAGTCCATTACAGTAAGGAGAGTGTGGCAGAGTAGAGCAGCTGGTATTATGGAAGTGAGGAAGATATATACTCATATGCAAAGAGAGAAAGAATGAGAGAAAAGACAGAAGGAGAGAGAGAGAAGTATATGTACTTTTCCTGCTTTCCATCCTATATGAGCTTTTCTCTCTGGAAATGATCCCAGAGATGTAGCTAGAGGTGTAAAAACTATTTGTGTCTTAATTGAGTTGACTTGGTAATCATGATTAACATTAACTCTTACAAAGAAGTATCAACTGAAATAAAATAAAAAATATAGATATGACTGTTTATCTGATCTGTGGAGGGGAAGGGGAACCACAGAAATGGTGGGATAAAGAGTGAACAAATGCAGCAGTGATACTAGACAATATGTTGGAAATGAACTACACAACTTGTGGGGAAGAGGGTTGGGAGGCAAAAAAACTGGGAGAAAACTAGGGAAGAGGTTACACTCTTCAAAAAGAAATGCACTCATTATCTGACTTATGTAACTACAACCGCTCTGTACATCAACTTTACAATAAAAAAATCTAAAACTTAAATAAAAAAATAATTCAGATGCAACCAAAGAAAAGCTCAGAGGCAAATTTAGCACCACAGAAATAAGAAAAAAATCACAAATAAATAATCTGTCTACCTCAAGAAAGTCAAGGGAGGAAAAAAGCAACATAAATCCAGACCAAATAGAAGAAAGAAAGAGTAAAAACCAGCACAACCATGTTTATCGCAACATTATTCACCATAGCTAAGATATGGAACCAACCTAGATGCCCCTCAGTAGATGAATGGATCAAGAAGATGTGATATGTATATATATATATATATATATATATATATATATATATATATATATAATGGAATGCTATGTGATATATATATAGATATATATAGATATATATAAAATGGAATGCTATGCTTCCATCAGAAAGAACAATACCACCTGTTTGTTAGGAAATGGAAACTTGGAAAAAATCATATTAAGTAAGCCAGTCCCAAAGAAATTTAGTCCCCATGGTTTCCCTTATTTGCAATAATTGGTATATGTATAGGATAATCTTATCAGATGAGCTGAAAAGTTCAAATGCTATGTACATATGATGATATATATAAGTTGATGTTAAGTGAAATCAACCTCAAGATATGGACACAAGAGGTCTGTCTTTTTTGTTGGTGTTTTAAATGTTTTAGGTGATTTTTTTGTTTCCTTTGTAGTTTCTTCCCCCTATGGTATATCCCCTGTTGTTACTGTACTTGATTTTGGTACCTTACAACTTGTATATACATTTGTCTAATCTGGGGAGGGGAAGGGGAATAACAAAATGCTGAAACAAGGACACAGGATGACCCATTGCAACAATGATACCCACAAGACAGTATATTGGAAACAAACTTTACAACTTGGGTGGGAGGGGAGGTGGGGGAGGGAAAGGATAGTGGAACAACAACAAGGGAAGGCATAACAATGATTGAAAAGTAATGTACGCATTGCCTTACTCATGTAACTGTAACGCCTCTGTACAGCATCTTTACAATAATTTTATTTTAAAAAAGTGAAATTGAAAACAAAAAATGCAAAAGAGCATATTGATGAAACTTACAAAACTGTAACAAGACTGACAAAAAGAAAATGAGAGGAAACACAAATTATGAATGTCAAGAAAGAAAGAAGGTATCTAGATATGACAGACACCAAAAAGGCAAGAAGAGAACAAATGTTCATAGAGTTGGTAAATGAAAAGGACCAATATCTCAAAACCCACAAATGACTCAATAAAGGCAAAATCAATCAAAATAGGCTTTTAACCTTTAAGATACTCAAGTTATCATTTAAAAGCTTTGAAAACACCTTTAGGCTCAACTAAATCCAGGGCCTTGCACTTGTTAGGCATGTACTCTTTTTTTTGTGGGGGGGGAGTCCGGTCGTGGGGCCTGAACTCTGAGCCTGGGTGCTGTCCCTCAGCTCTTCAGCTTAAGGCTAGCACGCTACCACTTGAGCCACAGCGCCACTTCCGGCTTTTTTCTTATGTGGTGCTGAGGAATCGAACCCAGGGCCTTGAGCATGCAAGGCAAGTGCTTACCACTGAGCCACCTTCCCAGCCCCTAGGCATGTACTCTTAACACTAGAGCCATGCCTCCAGCCAGTTTTGCTTTTGACATGGGGTCTTATGTTTTGTGGAGGTCAGCCTGGATATTGATGATCCTATTTTATGCATTCTGCCAAAGCTAGGATAATAACCATATTATCATTATATGGAGTTATTTGTTAAAATGGGGTCTTGTAAACTTTTTGCCTGGGGTTGGCCTCAGTCTTACAGCTAGCATCATACTGAATGGTGGAAAAGAATTAATTCCAATCTTCCCCCTGAAGATTGGAATAAGAATGTTTTTTCTTAGTATCTTATTCAACACATAATACAACTAGAAGTTCTAGCTAGTACAATAAGGCAAAAAAACAAATAAATAAATGGCAATATAAGTCAGAAAAAAATAAAACTTTATGTTGGGTATGGTAGTATACACCTATAATCCCAGTACTTAAGAGACTGTGGCAGGAGGATCCTTAGTGCAAGGCCAGCATGAGCAATATAACAAGTTCTAGGCCAACCTGGGCTTGTCTCAAAGAAAAAAAAAGCGTCTCTAGTTCAAAATGATAGTCCTACAAAGAAAATTCCAACTATAGAAATACATGTAGATGGCTTGAAATGTAGCTTAGTGGTAGAGTGCTTGCCTAGCATGCATGAAGCCTTAGGTTTGATTCCTCAGTACCACATAAACAGAAAAAGCCAGAAGTGGAGCTGTAGCTCAAGTGGTAGAGTGTTAGCTTTGAGCAAAAGAAGGTCAGGGACAGTGCCCAGGTCCTGAGCTCAAGCCCCAGGACTGGCAAAAATAAAAAAGAAATACATTTAGAATGCATGAGTTCACAAAGAGCACCCAAGAAATATCCAATCAGGACCATTTAATTGTTGTTCTGCATTCTAGCAATGAATCTTTAGGAACTAGAATTAAAAGCACAATAACACAAATGATTTGAAGAAAATGAATTAGTTACATACTTAGCAAAACTAGTATAGGACATGTATGCTGAAAATGACAAAAAAATAGTATTGAAAGAAATAAACAATGACCTAAACAGTAGAGGTGCTGTGCTCCTGGATTAGAAGACTACCTAGTAAACATATCAGTTCTCCCCATATTGATCTACAGGTTTACTGTAATTCCTATTAAAATTCTAGTAAGGATTTTCTTTGACATAGGCAAGTTTATTCTTAGAGTTATATAAAAAATCACAAGCCTTAGAATAGCTAGAACAAAGTTAGAAAAGAGCTAGGCGCCAGTGGCTCACCCCTGTAATCCTACCTACTAAGGAGGCCGAGATCTGAGGATCACAGTTCCAAGCCAGCCCAGGCAGGAAAGTCTGTGAGACTCAATAAACCACCAGAAAACCAGAAGTGGCACTGTGGCTCAATTGGTAGAATGCTAGCCTTGAGCTGAAGAGCTCAGGGATAGCACCCAGGCCCAGACTTCAAGCCCCACGACCAACATAAAAAAAAATTTAGAAAAGAATAAAAAAGCATGATGCCTTTGTCTCATGCCTGCAATCCTATTTACTCAGGAGCCTGAGATCAGAGGATTGTGGTTCAAAGCTTGTCTGGATAGGGAAATCTGAGAGACTCTTATCTCTACACACAAGCCAGAAGTGAAGCTGTGGTTCAGGTGGTAGTGTGTGAGTCTTAATCATAAAAGCTAAGGGACAGTGCCAAGAGTAAGTTCAAGACCCAGTATCAGCATACACAAAAAAAGATGTGGAGGGGAAGGGGAAAATAAATCGTTTAACTAGGGATACAGGTGGACCCATTGCAACAATGAGATGTACAAGTCGTTATGTCGAAAAATGAACTTTACACCTTTGGTGGGGCAGTGGGGGGTGGGGAGAGGATCGGGTGGGGGGAGGGGGAGTATGGGAAGGGATGGGAAGGGGAAACAAAGAGGAGGCAACAATGCTTGATAAGAAATGTACTTGTTATCTTGCCCATGTAATTGTAACTCCTCTGTACGGTATTCTCACAATAAAAAAAAAAGTAAAAAGAATCACTTCCACTTAATGAAATTGGATGAGTGTTATACATATAGATCTGTATAACAGAATAGTGTTCAGAAAAAGGTTCACCTAAATATGCCCTTTTTTGGCCAGTCTTGGAGCTTGAACTCTGGGACTTGTTGCTGCTCCTGGGCTCCTTTTGCTGAAGCCTGTCGCTCTACCACTTGAGCCACAGTGCCATTTCTGATTTTCTGTGATTAATTGGGAAATAAGAATCTCACAGACTTTCCTGCCCTGGTTGGCTTCGAACCATGACCCTCAGATCTCAGCCTCCTAAGTAGCTAGGATTACAGGCGTGGGAGCCATCAGTGCTAGGCAAATATGCTTATTTTAAAATAAATGTTCAGACACAATTCTGTGGAGAAAGCATTGACTTTTTGACAAATAGTACTGAAGTTACACTCATAAGCATCAAGAGTAAACTTGTCAGAATTTTCAAACCTGAAAATTCCAAACTGAACTCAAAATGAATCATAGACTGCAATAGAAAAGTAAACGTATGGAAGTTTTAGGGGAAAATGTTATAAGAGAAAATCTTTGAGTCCTAAGGAGTTCTTAGACTTAATGCCAAACATGATCTATAAAAGTAAAAAAGTCAGCCAACTGAATCTCACTCAAATTAAAAACTTTTGCTATGAAAGCCCATAGGAAATCAGGAGTGATGGTACACACCTAGAATGCCAGAACATCCAAGGAGGAGGCAGAGGAGCATAATTAGAAGCTAGCCTGGGCTACAAAATAAGATTTTGTGCTATAAAAGAGCCTAGGTGAATATAATAAAAAAAACAAGTTTATAAGCTAGAGAAAAGATTTATAAACCATTTATTTGGGGGAAAATCCTTGTGTCTATATTGTATGAAGAACTCTCAAAATCAATAGTACCAAGGATGGTGGTACTACCAGTAATTCCAACACTTGGGAGACAGAGGCAGGAAGATTCTGAATAGGAGGGTAGCCTGAGCTACAAAATAAGATCCTGTTTAAAAAACCCAAAACAGAAAAAAAAATCCCTCAGTAGTAAATCATCAGACACATGAAGAGACATTTATCTAAAGAATATATAGAAAGAGTAGGTAAGTACATGAAAAGGTGTCAACTATTTCATATTGAGGAACTTAAAGTAAAAGCCACAAGTGATACCATTATATGCCTCTCTAAATGATTAAAATTTAAAACAGTGACAATGTCAAACAATGGCAAGAATGTGGAAGAACAAGATCATTCATAAATTGCTGGTGGGGATGTCAAATAGTACAGCCACTCTGGAAAGCAGTTTGGCAGTTTCTACCAAAAGAAAAGTAAGCATGCAATAACAGACAACATAGCAATTGAACTTTTGGGCATTGATCCCAGAAACGTGATAACTTATGTCCACACAAAAACCTGTGTATGAATGTTCACAGCAGCTTTATTTGGAATTGCCAAAACCTAGAATGTGCCTTGATGTCCTTCAACAGGTGACTAGTTAAATAAACTACCCTTCATTCAGATCATGGAATGCTATCCAGCCACACAAAGAATGAATTATTAATATACACAATGACTTGGATGAATCTCAAGGGGGCTATGCTGAGTAAAAATGGTAAATACTAAAAGTTTGCATACTGTATAATTCCATTTATATGACATTTTAGAAATGACAAAATATTAGGAACAGAAGATTAGTGGTTTCTGGAGGTTAGAGATGGGATGAAAAGAACATGCCCAAGAGAGATGTGAATGTCTTGATAACAAATTCTTATGGTATTGGAACTGCTCTATATTTTAACTGTGAGAGTAAACTGAAGACATGCACAGATAAAATCAGACAGAGCTATATATATATGCACAGAAGCACACACATACAAACATAAGTAAACCTAGAGTAAATCTAGAGATTTGAATATGGTAGGTAAATTGTATCAACAGCAATACACTGGTTATGATATTATGCTATGGTTTTGTAAAGTGTTAGTACTGAGGAAAACTGAGTGAGTGCAGAGAAAGTTTTCTGTGTCATTTTTACAACTATATGTAAATCTACAATAACTTTAATTAAAATTTTGGGAGGCAGTTTTTGAAAGACAGGGTTGAACATTCAGAGATACTATGGGTGGATGGATGGATGGATGGATGGATAGATGGGTGGACAGATGGATGGAGCAAAATGCTGCCGGGTACCACTGGCTCATGTCTGTAATCCTAACTACTCAGTAGGGTGACATTTGAGGATCATGGTTCAAAGCCAGCCCAGAAAGGAAAGTCTGTGAGACTCTTATTTCTAATTAACCAGAAAAAAAGCTGAACGTAGAGCTGTGGCCCAAGTGGTAGAGATCCAGCATTAAATGAAAAAACTAAGGGTCAGAGCCCAAGTCCTGAGTTCAGCCTCAGGACTGTGACCAGATTAGATGATGTTAAGCGAAATGAACCCCAAGATAGGGACACAAGTGGTTTTTTTCTTTTCTGCTATTGTTTCTACCGTATTTATAATGTACCATGTGATTTTTTTTTTGTTTCTTTGTATGTTCCTCTGCCACAGTATAACCCTGTTTTCACTGTCTTTGATGTCAGTGCCCTGCATCCCACTTCTCTAATTCAGGGAGGGGAAGGGAAAAAACAAAATGCTTAAATAGGCATACAGGGTGACCCATTGTAACAATGAGATTTACAAGACACTATGTTGAAAAACAAACTTTACAATTTAGGCGGGAAGGGAGAGTGGGGGATGGGGGGAGTGTAGTTGTGGAGGTGGGGAGGGAAGGGATGGTAGGGGGAAAACAAAGGAGGAGGCAACAATGCTCAATAGGAAATGTACTCATTACCTTGCTCATGTAACTGTAACCCCTTTGTATAGTATTTTTACAATAAAAAAGTATTAACAAAAGAAAAAGAAAAAAATAAATACATACAGTCAGACATGAATAAATAAACAGATAAATAAGAAAATTTTCCTGCCTCCTTTTCTTTCCAAACTCTGGGATAAATGCAGAGTTGAATGCTTCTAGTGGTAGTACTGGATTGAACTTAGAGCCTCATGCTCATTAGTACCCTACTATTAAGCCATGACCTCAGTCCAGTTTGTTTTTAGTGTTTTCAAAGGAGGTTTTCTTTTGGTTTTTCCTGAGCCAGCCTCAGCTTTTGATCCTCCTATCTTTACGTAACCCTTGAGTAGTTGAGACTACAAGTGGGTGATATCCACTTCTTTCTGAGACATGATTGATCTCTGACTTCTGTGCTGGGCTAGCCTCAGGTCATGATCCTTTTGCTAGGATAGACAATTTTTTTTTTACATTCTGATTCTAGGAAAATAGTTGATATCTCAGAATACTCTTATAGAAAGAGTGACAATTAACATGCCATATGACAGCTGAAAGAACAAGTTCAAAGAACATATTCTTAAATACTGACTTATAGATTAAATGCCAATTAATGAGCCAAAAGGTTTCATCCCCTTTAAGATTTCCTTGGGTAACTTGAGTAGCAAAGAGAAAGCAAGTTGTTTGAACTTTCAGAGGACTTAATGCACAAAATACCTGAAATCACAGTCTTTAAGGAAGAAAGATTTTTTGGCTTATATTTTTAGATGTTTTAGTCCATGATTACTTATCTTATTGCTGTGGGATCTGTGGTGAGGCACATGGTAGAATAAAGATGTTCACCATGTAGCAAAGAGAGAAGAAGACAGATGGTTCATGTATCCCCTCAAAGGAGTACATGTGCCCAAATGACCTAACTTCCATCCATTCAACCACATTATCTAAAGGTTCCCTCACCTCCTAACAGTGTCATCGGCTTGGGACAAAGCCATTAAGACATAAAACCTTTGGCACTAATATTTTGTTGTTTAGAATCAGGAAGACAACATAATACAATCTGTCATGAATAAATGAAAAGTCCTTCAGAAAGGTCCAAAATTATAATTGAATAGACACAATAGGATAATATGAAAGAATTATGAATGGACAGAAAGCTCAATGAACCATTATGATCTCAGACTTCATTTCTTAACCTTAGCTAGAGGCTAATGCAGGTTGTGTTGACCTTGAAATATATACAAATTGCAACGTTCACTAAGAATCTACAAAAGTGCAAACACAAACTTAGTTGTAAGGCCCGGGAAGGGCTACTGCAAATGATGGGTGTTGGAACTTCAATTTCATTAGCTTTGCAGTAAATCAACCTCTGATCATTATTATAGCCTCAGTTTCTGGTACAGTTTCTTATACAATGTGGGTGCTCAATAAATATTT
Organism: Dipodomys ordii; assembly: GCF_000151885.1. Lineage (NCBI taxonomy): Eukaryota > Metazoa > Chordata > Mammalia > Rodentia > Heteromyidae > Dipodomys > Dipodomys ordii. Next base: position 2,417,810 of record NW_012267358.1, on the reverse strand, counting down.
ACTGACTGAATGAACAAACAATAATGTAGTTGCATTAAAAAGGCAAATATCGAGCACCAGAACTGTCACCAACAAAAAGCGGGGGGAGGGGGGGAATATTACCTAAAGCTACAACAAGCAGACATAAATGCAGGTGAAAATGTAATCATTAGCACTTGTCAGAGGACACTTAGAATAATTTCCTCATCTTAACAAACAGCTAGGACTCAAGTGCTTTCTCTGAACCTCAAAGTCTTGGTTAAAAAACAAACAAACATAGAAAACATCCTTCCTCTACTGCTGTCTAATCACCTCTCTTGTGCTGCCCATCTCTTCCCTGTGTCTCATATCAAGTTTTAAGTTCCATAAAAGCAGAGTCTTTATCTGTCTCTTTCACTATTGTATTCCTAAATGTTGGCAGTGTCTGAAACACAGAAAGCATTCAGTAAACATTTGTTTAATGAAGAATAAAGCAGAGAACAAACAACAATAGCTCAGCTACTGAAGAGGTTTTAATAGTATATTCTTCTCATTCATTTTACAGACACTTTAAAATATATAAGATGTAGGCCATGCCCTCAAGTTGCCCTCAATTCATAAAATATGTAGAAATATAGCTACAAATCTTTGACTACACTACACAGTGGAAAACACAATGAAGTGACAAAAGAATTGAAAGAAAGTGTTTAGGGTGTCAGGGGTGGGGGTTATTTGGGGGAAGTCAGTCTTTTCACATAAGAATCAATACTAAATATATCTATCCCACTTCCTCTTAAGGACCAGTACATAATAAAGTTATAGCCTCTCCATTTAGCACATGCTAGACTTGAAACTTGTCCCCCAAATTCCTTATGTTGTGGTATTTTGAAGTATGACTATCGACTGCAAGATATACAAGAAGAATAACTTCATTATTTGAAGTCAGATCTACATTCCCAATAGAGCTAATAGCAAGCTTTGAAAACTTTCTGAACCTGACTAGTTAGAGGCTCATCCATCTCATTGAAATCAGCCACATTGGAGACAAGTTTTCAGGAACCTAAGAATTATTTCACACCTTTTCCCACCCTGTTGATGGAACAGTGAACCTGAAGTTGATTTATTACTTAAGAACCAATATTGTTTTTCTCAAACTTAACAAATTTGTTCTACCTGCTCAATAATGCTCCTAATTACTTTCTTGTAGTTTCATTGACATTTTCCAGCCAAACCTCAAAGACAATAGTCCACACACAAACTTTGAAACATTGCTCCAGGGGCTGGGAAGGTGGCTCAGTGGTAGAGCGCTTGCCTTGCATGCCTGAGGCCCTGGGTTCCATTCCTCAGCACCACATAAGCAAAAAGAAAAAAGCC
>NW_012267358.1:2393918-2415248 GCF_000151885.1 Dipodomys ordii | reverse complement strand
ACCTGTATCCTTAAACAACTGGTTTTTCCCCATCTCCTCCACAAGTTATACTGACATCAAATATAGTGAAAGCAGGGGTTATACTGTGGGGGAGGGACATGTTGTGAGATTTTTTAATACACCAGACACTTTCAAATGTAAGATATGGTCCATGACATCAAGGAAGTGGCAATTCATAGAATGTTTCACTATATGACACAGCCTGGCCTCAAACTCACTGTCCTCCAGCCTCTGCCTCCTGATTACTGAGATTACATGCACTGGCCATCACACCAAGCTACTACAAACAATTTTCTTTATAATACTCATGTTTGAATTCAGGGCCTTGGGCTTACTAGGCAGACAATTCTACTACTGAGCTACTCCTCTAGCCCACTGAAAAAATAAAAATTATTAAAAAGTCTTGTGATTTATACACTCTCTTACATTGACTGTCTGCTCACTGCTCCCATTTCTTCTAAATTTCTTCTTCTTCAACATTGTTACTGTTCCTAATCAAGCCATTTTTCACTTATCTCCAAGAATCCTGTCATTCAGCTCTCTCGTTCTCTGACTGCTTAAAATAGTCATTGATGCTTTTCTACTTAAAGTTAAAGCCATCCACATAATTTTTTCATTTCTTTGTGTTTCCTAAACTCAGCTCTTCTCTTGTCAAGTACACTTAATTCATCTTTCCTTTTTTCTGCTTATCCAAGCAGTCTCATATGCACAAATAAATTCCTGCTGTTCTACCACCAGATATTAGATAAAATAACAATTTAAAAACCATTAACATGTTACCATAAATATTTGATTATTAAATATGTAAGCACCAGATTAGGAACTATGAAGTTTATGAAAGATTTAAAAACTTAGCTGCATGCCGACAGCTCACACCTGTAATCCTAGCTATTCAGGAGGCTGAGATCTGAGATTCATGTTTCAAAGCCAGCCTGAGCAGGGAAGTCTATGAGACTCTTTTCTCCAATTAGCTCCCAGAAAACCAGAAGTAGAGCCATGACTCAAAGTGGTAGAGCACTGACCTTGCACAAACAAGCTCAGGGATAGTGCCAGGACTTGAGTTCCAGCCCCATGACCAACAACAAAAAAATCACCTAGACTCTAACCTCAAAGCAATTATAGTCTAATAGAGAATATAAATATATCAAACACATATACATATAACAGCCATTTACAAAAGTTATTGTATGCATGAGTTTCCAAAAGGACTTTAAAGCACTAAAAGAGGTGGAGACAAAAGACATTTCTAGAGATGACTGGGAGGCTAGGGCACATCCTCCTTCCTCTTACTGTCCTGTCTCATACTTATGGAAACAGAGATGCAGAAAGGACAATCTAGGGAACTGAAGTTTTCAAAGACAAAATACTAAAGATGTAGACAGTCCCAGATGGCTTACGCCTGCATTCCTAGCTACTCAGGAGGCTGAGATAGGAGAATCCTAGTTCAAAGGCAGCCCAGGAAGAAAACCCCCTGCAATTCTCTAATTAACCAGCAAAAACCCAAAAGTGGAGCTATGGGTCAAGTCATAAAGTGCTAATCTTGAGCAAAAAAAAAAAAAAAAACCACTAAGGGATCGTATTCAGGCTATCCTGAATTGTTGAATTCAAGCCTCAGTACTGGCATTTGTGTGTTCATGTGTGTAAATGTTTGTAAATGATACTTTTCTACATATTATAACAAGTAGGCATTTATGTATTATATAATCAGTATGTGTCAATGTGACTAGATAATCCTGGTATCATGCAAAATGTAGTAAAACAAAAAAACTTCAATCTTTAGTTCTTTCTTCCTATTCCTCAAGATTTCTCCTTTAAAAATTGGTCCTGAATCATTCAAGGACAAGCAGTGGTATTTAAATTCCAATAAAAACCAATCCTTTCTTCACTCTGAAATTTCTTTTTGCTTTAACAATATGACAGGTCAGCCATAGGTCAATGCTCTGACTCCTACAGCCTTTCCTGTTGATACCCTTTCCTATTCTACCAAAGAGCAGAGAAGAACAACACTGAGGAAGCAATTCATTCTTGATTTCCAGGTTAAGCCATTTTCATTTAACTCAGGAGTATCATTAGTTTTCCTTGGGAAGAAAAATTTTTTATCACCTAGGTTTCATGTAAAGATGGGCTTTACAATTCTATTCAAGTCAATGGTCTATGAGGTAGTGTACCTAAATAAGATCTGAACAGCAAATGTCAGAAATGTACTTATCAATTAACTAAGCAAATCTAAGCATGTAGGTATAGGAACAAAAATATCTAGTATATAATTATGACTGCCATTTATTTTTTCCAGCAAATCTGTCCATTCTGCCAGTTCTCTAAGCAAATAGATTACTGAGGATACTAGCGTGTGAATAGACAGAGCTAAAGAAAACAAATGTTGAATTGATGTTCAGAATCATGATTACAAATATGCCTCCTGTCTGAAAAAAAATGGTTCCTTTGATCTGTCTACCAGGCAATGAAATAGTTACTAAAAAGAAAAGTCTGTGACAATCTTAGTCTATCCTAATAGAAGTATAATAACTGAATTAAAGAAAGGTTGGGTTGGATAAATAATCTCTGAAGTATTGGGTTTCAGTTCTGTGTGCTACATTTTAAAAGAGGAAATAAGCAGGTGGGGCAAGGTTACAACAAAGATTTCTAGATTCTCAAAAAGCCTGAAAAGTATTCATTTAAGAAAGAAATGAAACAATGGTGGATATTTGACACAGAAGTAAATTTAAGAGGAATCATAAGTGCTATTTTAAATATTAAAAATATTTATCTAAAAATGTTCCAGAAGCTCCTGAAAAGCAAAATTTCTGGATGTCCTATATTATCTTGTTCATCTCTCCTCTAATTAGACTAAATTTCTCCTTGGTAACTTCAGGGCATGATTCACACAATCTCTAAGACCCTCCTATTGTAACAATCCATGATTGTATTGGTATTATTGTTACAAGGAATCATACTTTATCCCAACATCATTCTCATTAACTACTAAATTTGTCAAATAATCAAAAGAACCACCTCAAGAAAACAGTAATTATTCCTGAAGAAAGTTAGGCCAGGTCCCTGTGGCTCATACCTGTCATCCTAGCTACTCAGGAGACTGAGATCCAGAGAATCTTGATTCAAAGCCAGCCCAGGCAGAAAACTGAAACTCAATCACCCATTAACCAGTAACATGTTACCAGAGGCATGGCTCAAGTGGTAGAAACCCAAGCAATAAAGCTGAGCAAGTCTTGAGTTTAAATCCTAATATTAACAAAAGAAGGAAGGAAGGAAGGAAGGAAGGAAGGGAGAGAGGGAGGGAGGGAGGGAGGGAGGGGAAGGGAGGGAGGGAGAGGAAGGAAGGGAGGGGAGGGAGGGGAGGGAGGGAGGGAGGGGAAAGGAAAAGGAAAAGAAAAGGGAAAGGGAAAGAGAAGGGAATTCAGGCAGAATGAAACATAGTCTTCCAGGACTATTCTAGAAGGTATACTCACAATGTATGAGAGTCATTCTATAATATTATAAAGAATTCAGTTCTAGAATCTAGACTTCTGCTTGAAAGCTAAATCTGCCAATTCTCAGTGATGTAAATCTAGGCAGTAGTTTAACCTCTCCATATGTCTCCACATTTGTAAAAATGCAGATAACAATGGCATATACTTCTAGGGACTGTTGTGAAGATTACATCAAATGATACTTGTCATAAATTAACTACATATAAGAGCTTTGGGATCTATAAAAATACTTTGTTAATGTTAACAAAGCAGATGTAAATCTCTAACTTGTTATAATCTAAGAATCTCTTCATCTGTTATGAGTTATTTTCTGCTATCACATCAATGTGCCAGGGTAGGGTTGGGAGAGATATAGGGGAGAACCATGAATGGAGTGACAATAATCAAGACGTATTGTGCTAATAAACTGTCATGTGGAACTGAAAGCCCTCTGTACAACTACTTAAAGATGATAATAATAATAATAAACAAAAAATCAACACTGTGCCAAGAAACAGTGTCTTCTTTGGGTAAGATATTTGGCTTGCTTTAATTGGGATCCACTCTACTCCAGGCAAGTAGGAAATGTTAACTGGGACATAGCAGAATTTTGTGGAGTGATAACAGAATATATGTTCTTGCATTCATGGCTTGGCAGAAGCTAAACTAAGAAAGACAACAATGGAAGAGCTAGTTTCAATAGAAAGGTAGGAGAAAAGCAGGGTTTGCTACCAACAGTGACTTAACTGGTACAAATCTGAAAAAAAAGAAAGAAATTTTGATTCAAATATTCCAAACCTAGAAATTTCAAATGCTGTCAACAAAATTTTAACAACCAAATGTATCCCAGGGAATTATTTTGAGATTCTTTACAATAAGCTGGGTACTGTGTTAAGCAGTTTACATATAATACCTTATCAAACTTTCACAAATACCCTGTTATACCATGCATATTTTATTTTTTTTCCATGCACATTTTATACATGTTAAAATTGAGCTTCTTGGGCCAGGCATAGTGATAGATAGCTGTAATTTTAGCTACGTATAAGGCAGAGATGGGAGAATCATGGAAGGATCAAAGGTCAGGTCTCAATAAAAGTGAGACCCTACCTTTAAACTAAAGCACAAAGGGTTATAGGTACAACTCAAGTAGTACAAAGCAAAAGAAAAAAATGCCTGAGTTCAAACCCCAGTACTGCCAACAAGAATTAACAACAAAAAGAAAACCCTCTGAACTTCAAACACGTTAAATCATTTCCTCAAGGTTACATTGCTAATAAAATGCATAAACTATATACCTTACCAGGATACCAAAATCAAATACAGTGACAACAGGGGATATATCTGAACTAGGGAAAGGAAGGGGGACAACAGAATGGTGAGAAAAAGGACAAGGGGGGAACCAATGCAACAGCAATACACACAAGACAGTATGTTGGATATAATCTGTACAATTAAGGGGGGATGGAGAGAGGGATAACAGAGAAAAATGAGGGAAGGGGTAATAAGTTTGACAAGAAATGTACTTATTACCTTATTTATATAACTATAACCCCCCCTGTACATCACCTTGACAATAAAATTTTTTTAATTAAAAATGAATAAACTGCCTAAAACAAGTTGCTTGAGAATGAATTTTTATCCATTTAGAAAATATAACTATAATTTCAGAACAGGTTTGTTTTTTTGTTTTGTTTTGGTCAGCCGTGGGGCTTGAACTCTGGGCCTGGGCGCTATCCCTGAACTCTTCAGCTCAAGGCAAGCACTCTACCACTTGAGCCACAGCGCCACTTCCGGTTTTCTAGTGGTTTGTTGGAGATAAGAGTCTCACAGACTTTTCTGCCCAGGCTGGCTTTGAACCGTGATCCTCAGATCTCAGCCTCCTGAGTAGCTAGGATTACAGGTGTGAGCCACCGGCACCTGGCTTTAAAACAGGCATTTTCCTTACAAATTTTACAAATAAGCTAGAACTACAGGGAAAAAAAGATAACATACATTAAACGAAAGTGGAATGGCTAAACTAAAACATCTTTGCAAAATGTTGCTGGTTTTCTATATACTTAAATTGTACATTATTCAATTACTTAATTTTTGAATCATCCAATTTTGCTTTAAGCATCAAACTACTAAAAATGAGAAGATGCATTCCCTATTACCTAAAAATGGTAGCAAACATTTGATGTTTTTGAAGTTCTACTTCAGTTTGTTTTTTTATGTTGTATTAAAATAAAATGATATGTATATTTGAAATATATATTATTCTACTAAGAAAATTTGTTTTATTTTCTCCGTGATTTTTCTTTTAAAATATTTTCCTTAAATTTGTAATGATAGAATATAATTTTTGTCTTTTCTAATTACTATTTTAAATATAGCAATGATTTATTATATGAAATAGCTTACTTTTTCTGGTTAGGTGAGATAAATATTAAATTCTCTCAAAAATACCTTGTGGTGTCCTCTAAGCAATTATTTAATTTGTAACCTATTTCACTGTTCAAATTAAATTAACTTATTATGTTAAAATATTAGAACTTTAAAACATGTTGCCAAAATGATAAAAATATGTTTTCCAAGGGATATTATGTGTTTCTAAACCCTATGTCTCAAATTAATAGTGGATGGGAAGAGAAAGCAATCATAAAATATTGAAAGGAATGATAGTGGGTTGGGAAGGTGGCTCAGTGGTAAAGTGCTTGCCTTGCATCATGAGGCCCTGTGTTTGATTTCTCAGCACCACATAAGCAGAAAAAGCCAGAAGTGGTGCTGTAGCTCATGTGGTAGAGCAGTAGCCTTGAGCTGAAGAGCTGAGGGACAGTGTCCAGGCCCAGAGTTCAGGCCCCATGACTGGCAAAAAAAAAAAAGGAATGATGGTGATCAAGGTATATTGTATTCATAAACTGCTTTGTTAAATAGTAACTCCTTTGTACAACTACTTGAAGATCATGAAAATAACTAAACTATGTCTCATTACAGAGAAAAAAGAAAATATAACTATATTTCATGGTGGGGGAGCATATCTTCTGGTTGGAGTTAAGGATCTAGTGAAGATAAAAGGTTGTTCTGGGAAATTCTACAGACATGGACCCTGGAGAATGGAGGACTTCAATGATAGAATTATTGATAAAATCTAATATTTCATGATCTACTTGTGTTAGGCTACAGATGACTTGTTGTAACCTAATAATTAATTCTTATTTTTGTCATGTCAATTGTTCTTACTGTACATATCATCCATAAGGTGAAGTCAGTGATGGGGGTCATTCTATAATAGCCTGTCAGGCACATGTGAAGTGAGGCACCATCAAATTTTCTTCCTGTGCAGAAAAAATGAAAACAATCTAGGCCAAATATTGAGTTCATGTCTTGGCTCACATGAGACAAGACCATTCAATTCCTATTTCCAAAGAGGTGTCATTTTTCATTACTCAAATGTTTATAAGAAAAAAATTTTTATTTCCTCAAATTATTGGCAAGCAATAAAGGTACCCACCTATAGACAAAGTTAAGCCAGAGGATACTTAGAACAGGGAGAATGTAAATGCTAACAACAGGATCAAGAAACTTTTAGTAAAAAGTAAAAATGGATCAGATATCCTTTCTTTGCTTAAATAAACTGTATGCCACAACTCAAAGGGGTTTTGATAATTTTGCATTTATTTATTATTTACTTATGATTGTTCATTATTTATAGTATTACTAAATTATCATGAAGTTCATAAAAGTTCATTAGAAGATAAGAATTTCTATAAAAATATTAAAGTTACCTGAAAGGTAATGATTGCATTCAAGAAAAAAGAAAATATCCAGGCTCTGGTGGCTCATGCTTGTAACCCTAGCTACTTGGATATTGAGATAAGGAAGCTAATGGTCTGAAGCCTGCCTGGGCATAAAAGTTTATGAGATCCATTCTCAATAACTGGGTGTAGTGCCACATGCCTGTCATCTGAACTATGTGGGAGGCTGAGATTGAGAAGATAGAGGTTCAAAGTCAGCCCAGGCAGAAAAGTTCATGAGATTCCAACTGAATGGAAGAAACTGGGAATGATTGCATGCACTTATCATCTCAGCTACAGTGAGTAGTAAAAATAAAACAGGAGGATCATAGTCCAAGCATATGCCCAGACAGGAAGTAGGATCCTATCTAAAAAACAGCCAATGTATAAAAGAATTGTAGCTATAACTCAGCAAGAGAGCTCTGGCCTAACAAGCCTGAAACCCTTAGTTCAATTCCCAGTACTGTTAAGAAAGAAGAGAAAATATATTCTTGAATATTTAATGGGAAAATGATGAAGAGTCCAATTACTAAAATTTGGAATCCAAGTGAGATCATTACTTACTAAGGATCTAGCAAAGATTTTGATGGAATAATCTGAGGAATTGTATGCATACAAATAGATAACTGAAATGAAATGGAAATTTTTCTAAGAAAACAAAAACTACCAAAATAGATTTAGGAAGAAACAGAAAGTACAGATAGACTTAAAACAAAGATTAGATTACAATCCAAAAATTGCTCACAAAGAAAAACCTAGGTTTGTATGAAAATAGAATAATCACCAAAGTGATAAGGGAAGATAAAAAAGAGTAATATAGATGGGATTAATTTAATCCAAGTACATTGTATGCATATATGGAAATATTACAAGGAAACCTTAGTGTATGCTAATAGGAGAAAGAGCTAACCTTAGATGGCTTCGCTGATTAATTACAGTAAAATTGTACAATTAAAACCCATCCTTCGGCTGGGAAGGTGGCTCAGTGGTAGAGTGCTTGCCTTGCCTGCATGAGGCCTTGAGTTTGGTTCCTCAGCACCAAATAAGCAGAAAAAGTCAGAAGTGGTGCTGTGGCTCAAGTGGTAGAGGGCTAGCCTTGAGCTGAAGAGCTGAGGGAAAGCACCCAGGCCCAGAGTTCAGGACCCAGGACCGACACACACACACCAAAAAATCCATCCTTCATTAACTTTAAAGAAATATCAAGAGATGGTAATACCCACACCTGTAATCCTAGCTACTCAAGATCAGGAAGACTGTAATTCAAGGCCAGCCCAGGCATAAAAGCTGGGCATTGTGGTACATGACTATCATCATACCTTGGTAAAAGGCTTGCCAAGGAGACCAGCCCAGGGGAAATTTATTCAAAAAATAATAAAAGCACAAAGCGCTGGCATCATGGATCAAGTAGTAGAGTAAAAGTACAAGGTTCTAAGTTCAAACCTACTACCATAAAAAAGAAAAAAAAATAACGAGGAAAAAATATCCCCTGACTAAATCAATGATTTAGGTATTGCCTTAATACCAAAATCAGACAAAGACATTACAAAGAAAACTGAAGACCAATATTTCTCATAATAGTAAAAAATCTTCAACAAAACACTTTAAAATTGAATTCAGCAAAGAATTATACACGATGACCTAGTACAATTTATGTAAGATTACAAGGTCAATTTAATATCAGAAAATCAACATATAATGTATAAACTATATGAACAGAATATGAGGAAAATCCATTAACATCTCAAAAGATACATACACATGTTGATAAGATTCAGTATCATTAGCCAGCCATGGTAGTGCATACCTATAATCCCAGCACTGAGACAGGAGGCTCATTAGTTCCAAAGTCAGCCTGGGCTACTTGGTGAGACTCTGATTTTAAAAGTTATGTTCTCTCTTCTCTTGATAAAATATTTAACAAACTAAGAAAGGAATGGACATTCTTCACCTCAATAAAAGGTATCTAGGAAAGAGTCAAAACTATTATCATACTAAATGATAAAAAGATTGTATGTTTTTCCTCTAACAATAAAAGAACATTTCCTGTTATGACACACATTGTTATTACCTATAAAATTAAGCAATAAACAGACATTAAAGACATTCACTTTGGAGAGAAAGAAGTAAAACTATTTTGCAGATGATGTAACACATTATATAGGTAAAAACTAGCTAATTCACAATTGTTTTTAAAAAACAACTTTTGTTTATAAAAAACTATTCAAGTTATTTTGAAGGACACAAGGCCAATATAAAATTACCTATGTCTTTATACATGCAATAAACAATTAAAAACTAAAACTAAACAAAGCAGGAGGGATCACAATACCGGAATTCAAGTATAGAACCATAATAACAAAGACAGCTTGGTACTGGCACAAAAAGAGACCTGAAGACCAATGGAACAAACTAGAGGACCCAGAAATAAAGCCGCATACGTACAGTCAGTTGATATTTGACAAAGGAGCCAAAGACGTACAGTGGAAGAATCATAACCTCTTCAACTATTGGTGCTGGGAAAACTGGGTGGCCACATGCAGAAAACTAAAAGTAGACCTAGCCTGTCACCATGAACTAACATCAACTCAAAATGGATTACAGACCTTCACATCAAGCCAGATACTCTGAAACTACTGCAGGACAGAGTAGGAGAGGTACTTGAACTTATAGGCACAGGCAGGAACTTCCTGAACAGAGTCCCAAGATCACAACAAATTGGAGAGAGACTGGACAAATGGGACTACCTTAAAATAAAAAGTTTCTGCACAGACAAATAAATAGCAAGCAAACTAGAAAGAAAGACAACGAATTTGGAAAAAATATTTACCAGCAAAATATCAGACAAGGGTCTAATATCCATTATATACAGGGAACTCAAGAAACTAACCCCTCACAAATCTAACAAACCAATCATGAAATGGGCAAGGGAAATAAAGAGAGACTTCTCAGAAGAGATAAAAATGGCAAAGAAACACATGAGGAAATGTTCATCATCCCTGGCTGTAAAGGAAATGCAAATAAAAACAACACGGAGATACCACCTTACCCCAGTCAGAATGGCCCACATCCTAAAGTCAGCCAACAACAAATGCTGGAGGGGATGCGGAGAGAGAAGAACCCTAATGCATTGCTGGTGGGAATGTATACTAATGCAACCACTTTGGAAAACAGTATGGAGGGACCTCAGAGAGCTAAATATAGACCTCCCCTATGACCCAGCCATACCACTCCTAGGCATCTTCCCTGAATAACAGGAACCAGCATACAAAGACACATGCTCCTCCATGTGTCTTCACAATTGCCAAGATTTGGAAACAACCCAGGTGCCCCACTACTGATGAGTGTATCCAAAAATTGTGGTACCTATATATAATGGAATATTATGCAGGCATTAGAAATGACAAAATAAATGGCATTTGCAGGGAAATGGACGGAACTAGAGCAGATTATTTTGAGTGAAGTAAGCCAAGAACAGAGAGACAAACTGCACATGGTCTCTCTGATGTGTGGATGCTAAAGCCAAAATACAAGAAGATATGACAAAGTAACAGGGCTCAAGAAACAAAGGACAGCCACCCATTTTGTCATATGATTGCTAAATGACTCTATGTTCTTGACCATATATATGGTAGATATATGCTCACAACGAAGGAAGCCAGGAGGAGGAACAGAATAACTGGGAACAGCCTACACTAAGCAAAAGGAAGAAATGTAAACATTGCCTCATGTGGAAAAAATAACTTGTATTGTCAAAGCTCACAGAATTCACAAAATGTGTAGACCATGATAATGACAATTTGCCTTGTGAAGGTTAAAATATGTTTGTGACTTTAACTAAGTATCACTATTCCAAAATATTATGAAATATGTGAAATTTATGTAATCACCTAATCTCAATTAAAGAAAAAAAGTGAGAGAAGGGATGGGTTAGGAGAGATGGGTGACAATGTCAGACACTTTGTGCTCATGTACTCTTTTGTAGAATGGGAACCTCTTTGTACAACTACTTAAAGAAAAAAAGAAAAAATAAAACTAAAAGTGAAATAAGATGTAGCTGAATAGTAGTGTACATGCCTAGTATTTGATTCCCAATTCCTCAAAAAATTTCAGGGTTGAAGGTTTGGATGAGTGATAAAGGGCCTGCTTAGTATTTGCAGGAACATAGCTTCAATCACCAGAGCCACCAAAAATTCCATTCACAATAGCATAAAAATAAAACAAAATATGTAGGAATAAAATTTAAGCCACAAGTATAAAATTCATATTAAAATTTACAAAATATTTTGAAGAAAGCAAATATCTAAATAAATGAAGACCTCCATGTTCATAGATTGAAAGACAATATTGTTAAGATGAAAATTCATATATGGAAATTCAAGGGACATAGAATAGTCAACTCAATCTTGGCAAAGAGCACCAAAGTTAGAAGACACATACTTTCTGCTTTCAAAAAGGACCAGAAGGTAATCAAGACAGTTGAAGTACTGGCATAAGGATACACAAATAGATCAGTTATCTAGCATATTAATATAGATCCATGGAGGGCTGGGAAGGTGGCTCAGTGGTAGAGCGTTTGCCTTGCATGCCTGAGGCCCTGGGTTCGATTCCTCAACACCACATAAGCAGAAAGAAAAAAGCCGGAAGTGGCGCTGTGGCTCAAGTGGTAGAGTGCTAGCCTTGAGCTGAAGAGCTGAGGGACAGCGCCCAGGTGCAGAGTTCAGGCCCCACGACTAGACCCAAAAAAAAATAGAGAGAGAGAGAGATCCATGGAATAGAACTGAGAGTCCAGAAATCAACTCATTTACAACAAATAATAGAGTTTTTTTTTAAAATAAGGATGCCAAGACAATTCAATAGGGGAAAAATAGTCTTCAAACCAATGGTCCTGGGACAACTAGATATTCATCCACATGCAAAAGAATAACATTTTATTTTACATCTTCCTCCTACCACATAGAAAACTGAAATCCAAAAACAAATGGATCACAAGCTAGGTATGGTAGCATATGCCTATGGTCCTAGCATCCAGGATACTGAGGGAGGAGGATCACAAGTTCAAGGCCACCAGGAGTGTATAAATAGACCCTGTCTCCAAAAACAATTCATACTCCCCCCCCCAAAAAAAAGGTGTATAGTAGTAAATAATGGTGAAAGCTATAAAACCTTTAGAAAATCCAAAATATAAAAAACCTTAGAGGGGGGACGGGGGGAGGCTGAGAAGGGATGTGAAGGGTAAACAAAGGAGGAGGCTGCAATGCTTGATAAGAAATGTACTCATTATCTTGCCCATGTAATTGTAACCCCTCTGTACAGTATGTTCACAAAAAATAAAAATTAAAAAAACCCTTAGAATTAGAGAAGGAAGGGGCTGGGAAGGTGGCTCAGTGGTAGAATGCTTGCCTTGCATGCATGAGGCCCAGGGTTCGATTCCTCAGTACACATAAGCAAAAAAGAGAAAAAAACTGGAAGTGGCCCTGTGGCTCAAGTGGTAGACCGCTAGCTTTGAGCTGAAGAGCTGAGGGACAGCACCCAGGCCCAGAGTTCAGGCCCCACGACCGGACCCCAAAAAAAAAAAAAAGAATTAGAGAAGGAAATGATAAATGGCTCAATTGGATAATAAGCAAAGGATTTGAATAGGAATTTATTGAAGGAAGACATACAAATACCCAATATCCATATAAAAAGAAGTTCAACATCATTAGCTTCAGGAAAAAGAAAACCAAAACCACAACTGAACTATGAGTTTGGATTCACTAGAATGAATAAAACTTAATTAAAAGATATGGAATAAACAGTGCAATGATGTATGCCAGCATGGGAGAGGCTGCAGCAGGAGGATTGAGAAGTTGAGGTTAACCTGAGTACATAGTAAGGCTCTGTCTCTAGAAAAAGAAGTGTGGAGTAGCTAGAACATCCATACTTGTTTGTGGGAATGCGATATGATGCAACCACTCTGAAAAATAGTCTGGCAGTTCTTTAAGAAGTTAAACATAGACTTAATCATATGGTTCAACAGTTCGACTTATAGGAACATACTATGAATGGAAACATATCTGAAGAGAAATGAATGCAGATTCTAAATAAAAAATGTACACGCATGTTCATAGAGGCATTGTTCGTCATATCCCAAAGTGGAAACAAGCCAATGTCCATCAACAAATGGCCAAATAAATGGGGTATACCTATATAATAGAAAAATCATTCAGCTATAAAAAGAATGAAGTAGTGATTCATTGCTATAATATAAATGAACCTTGAAAATATTGTGCTAAGTAAAATTCAGTCATAAAAGATCACATGTTATATGATTTCCATTTAAATGAAAAGCCCAGAATTGTCAAATCTATAGTCAGAAAGTATATCAATGGTCCCTAAATGTTGGAGTGCAGAGGGCAACAGGGACAAAGGGATGTGACTGTTTATGGATACTGGATTTCTTTGTGCACAAGTTTCAGAATACACTAAAGAGAATGTTGAATTATACACCTTATATTAGTGAAACGTATGATACGTGGATACCTCAATACAGATTTTTTAAAAAGAAGTACTGGGAAAAACTTCTGGGGTCTAGATCTGCATTCTTTTTATTCAGCTCTGAAGACATTTATTTTATAATCCAGAAGAATCAAGAGCTCTCACAAATCATTTTTCATTTCTGAAGGGCTCAACAGCAATCAGTGAGTGGTTAGACCCTGAGGCATAGCTCAGTGGTAGGAAGCAAAAGGCTCTGAGTTCAAAGCCCGAATACCCCTTCTCCCCTGCAAAGAAAACCATGTTAATGCCACCCAAAGATCATGAGGGCAGGTGGAGAATAAGAATGCAGATTCCTTCTCTCAGTAGCTAGTACTGTATTCCGGTGCTGTCGCTACATGCGTTCAGGCAAGTAGAACTTGCCCCAGTATCGGCCCTTTTGGGTCAAGTCATACGGGCTTAACACCTTCCAGATGCCCAGCATGTTGGCGGTGACTATACGCTCAAAGGTCCAGGGGTTTTGGTTGTTTCCTTCTCTTTCCTCTTGAAGTTCTCGCATCTTGTCCAGAGTCTCGCGACTCACAGCCTTCACTGGGAAAGGCAACTTGTGGGCAACCTGCTCCAAGAAACCCTGTACTTCTTTGAATTCACAGCACCACCTCCCCCCCCCATCTCTACTATGAGGCGGCCAGCCTTCACGGGGGTCACATAGTGATCGATCGCGCCTTTGCCTCCCACCCATGTGCTGCCCGACACCTTTGCGGGTGATAGGCTTGAAAGGGGCTGGAATTCTCTAGCGAGCAAACATGTTCTTTGGGTCCATAGAGAGGTTGATTGTCAGGCACATCATTTCAAAATGGCCCCAATGGAAGTAACCACCTCCCAATGCCAAAATTGCAAAATTGCCTTCTGTGAAGTCAGTAGCTTCGGTGGAAGGGCCCCAAATGTCTTTCAAGTTTTTAGGTTCTTTTTTTACTTTTGGGACAAGGGGTGTCCTTTCAACAGATTTAAGCTTGGGTTTATCAGGAATAGAAACATCTTCAAAACATGGCACTGGAAGTAGCATCTTGAGCCCACACTGGCGGGAGCGGCTGTCTCTAAGAATCTGACCAGGGCACACGGAGGAGCAGCACACTGGCACGCGCCAGCAAACACCACATAACCAAGCGCGTCTGGTTAAGCCTGGCTTCCTTCACTGCAGCGCGGGGCTGTTTGATCTGCACTCTTTACCATTGTATACTTGCAAAAAAAGAGATGTCGTTTCCTTGAAGAATTATTTTGGGAAAGCACTAATCTTATTTATGATTAAGATACTATATGTGGGCTGGGAAGGTGGCTCAGTGGTAGAGTGCTTGCCTTGCGTGCATGAGGCCCTGGGTTCGATTCCTCAGCACCACATAAGCAGAAAAAGTGGGAAGTGGTGCTGTGGCTCAAGTGGTAGAGTGCTAGCCTTGAGCTGAAGAGCTGAGGGACAGCACCCAGGCCAAGAGTGTTCAGGCCCCACGACTGACAAAAAAAAAAAAAGATACTATATGTGTTAACATGCATTGAACTTTTTGTCTTTAAAATCACTTAATTTTTTTCAAAGTGAATTCATAGATTATTTTTAAAACTCATAATGCTGCATAACTTACTATTTTTACTTGCTTGATACCACATTTCTTTGAATTGTCTTCAGTGCAAATTAGAGAGTTTTACAACTCTGAATTTATTTTGGTTTAGTTTTTTTTGTTTTTTTTTTGGGGGGGGTCCGGTCATGGGGCCTGAACTCTGAGCCTGGGCCATGTCCCTCAGCTCTTCAGCTCAAGGCTAGCACTCTACCCCTTGAGCCACAGGGCCACTTCAGGCTTTTTTCCTTTGGCTTATGTGGTGCTGAGGAATCGAACCCAGGGCCTCATGCATGCAAGGCAAACGCTCTACCACTGAGCCACCTTCCCAGCCCTGGTTTGGTTTTATGTGGTTTTCTGACAGGGTCTTGACCGGTCAGTAGTCCACACCAGCCTCAAACTTTAATTCTCTTGCCTTGGCCTCTCAAATGGCTAGAATTACAGGCAGTGCTGAGATCACAGGCATGTGTTACCATGCAAAGCCTGAATTGAATAATCTTTAATCTGCATCAGCCATTACAATGCCATTTTTGCCTTTATTAAGAGAGCAAACTATACACAGAATATTTAAGTGGAGTAAGGGATATTAGAAACATACTTATTCTTAAAAATAAAAAATTCTTTCCAAACTATTTTTCTTAAGATCTTAATTTTCAACATCTATTTCACTATAATATGAATTATACAATACTACAAGATGACATGAGATGTTATTTCTAGATGTCCCCACTAATCCAAGGTTTGAAATGACTATCCCAAATTATCTACCACCTAAATTGATTCATTCACATTTTATTGCACTAGTTTCTGTATCATAAAGGCCTAGATATTATCAGCTAATAAAATACAACATTTGGATAAATGTTCCCATGAAATCATTTGCTGTAATCTTGCTACCACATGAAAGACATTTGCTAACCGGCTCCAAGGGAGAAGAAAAAAATTAGTTGAATAATTTATTTCAAATACAGGAACTGTTTGGTGCCACAGTACTTTTTAAATTTAATTTTAGTTTTCTCCATTATTCAGAAACACATCAATTGTAAATGATTCCATTCCAGAAAATTTTCTTGGTTCATGCTCTCCCTGAGTAGTCACTGAACACACACACAAAAAAAAACAACTTGCAGTTATGCAAATTTTTGGAATAAAGTTAAACAAGTAATGAATACTGCCAGACTATTAGTCACGTCTGTATTCTGCCACCCATACATAAATGAAATACAACAAAACAAAGATGTTTGAAGTTGAAAAACAGCTAAATGCCAGTGCCTCATGCCCATAATCTTGGCTATTCAGGAGTCTAAGATCTTAGGATGAAGATTTGAAGCCAGCTGGTACATTAATAAAGTCTATAAGACTCTAATCTCCAATTCATCAGCAAAAACCTAGAAGCGGAGATGGGAGCTAAAGGAAAGTGACCAGGCCCTGAGTTCAAGCCCGAGTACTGGCATAAAATAAAAATATAAAAATAAAGTTGAAAACCTTCAGAAACTGTCTTTCAGTCTTCACTCTCAAAGCTAAAAAGCTCAAACTTCTTATCCAAGCTTCCTCAAGCTGAGATTTCCTCATCATTCTATCGGGCAGAGATATACAACTATACAGCATCTAATAAAATTTTAGGCCATAGTCACCGAATAAATGAGCAAAGCTAAACAAATGGCATTCTTTATCAAATAAACACTAACATGATTGAGCATACAGCATTTCAATCAGTCAACATCTGTTCTATAATCGTATTTCCTATGTTATAAATGTAGTGTGAATGGACAATTCATTTTTATGGATGTACTACCTCACTCTTGCATTTCAATCCTTGTTGGAGAGGTGGTAACAGAAAGGTATGAACTGACTACAGGAGAAGCTGGATTCTGACTCAGGAATGAGTTATTCAAATTGCCCAGCTAGTTAAGGGTTTATGACTTTATGCACAAAACCATTTGTAATTTAATCTTGTGGATTATTATCATCACTGTAATTGGGGGATGATCACAATTTAATAGTTTGAGGATGAATTTGGGTCATTATTGTGAACATTAATTACTGTGCCATGCTATAACATATTGGTGCCTTCAAGGCCTACATAAGCAATATAGGGCTATTGGGCCCATACTGCTGTGAGTTCTTGGCCTGTTTTTGTAATTTTTTAGCTTTTTTTTCCCTTAGAGTGAGCTGGTGACCTACGCTTCCTACTATCCTCTATGAGCCTTTTTAATATTTCTAAACTGCTTCTCCACAGCTGTGGAAGAGGAAATTCTATCATCATGACTGAAGTATAATGATGAGTAAATACAGAAAAATACAGAGTGAGCATTCAAGGAGTTTACACTTAAGCATGAGCTTAAGTGTATGGATTTTTGAATATTTTTGAATATTTTTATTATGTTTAAGTAGTTGTACAAAGGAGTTGCCATTCAACAGGGCAGTTTATGAGTAGAGTGTGCCTTAATCAATGTCATTCCTTTCAACTTTCTCACCCACCCCTACCAAACCACACCTTCCCTCACTTTCTTTTTTTTTTTTGCCAGTCCTGGGGCTTGAAATCAGAGCCTGGGCACTGTCACTGAGCTTCTTTTGCTCAAAACTAGTGCTATACCACTTGAGCCACAGCACAAATCCCAGCCTTTTCTGTCTATGTGGTACTGAGGAATTGAACCCAGAGCTTCATGCATGCTAGGCAAGCACTCTACCACTAAGCCACATTCCCAGTCCTCACTTTCTTAATTTTTAGGTTATGTAATTAATTTTCTTCATCATTTAACAAAATAGTTTAGGTACACAATGCATCTTGATCTGTGTCATCCCTTCAACATCTTCACCCTCCTTTGACTCCTTCCCTTATAGTTCCCAATTTTGTGGTAATACTGTATACTATAAATTCTTGTCTGCATTCTATCCCCTTCCCTCCTTCATTCTTTTATCCCCTTCCCTTGGCCATGACCCCTCTTGCAAGTATCCATTTTTCTGGTACTTGTTTTGTTGGGCTTTGACTTGGTCTTTCTAAAGAATTATATTATTTGCACTCTTAATAAAATCTATTATACTTTAGTTAATTCATTTGCAACCACTTGCATACAACCCAATGCAACAACAAATGCTGGTGAGTATGTGGCCAAAAGAGAACTCTATTACATGTTGGTGGGAATATAAACTTGTTGAACCACTCTGGAAATCAGTATGGAGGGTCCTAAAAAGACTAAACATAGACCTTCCCTATAACTGAGCAATTTTACTCCTGGGTATTTATCCAATAGGGAACACACAAGGCCATACTAAAATGACCAGCACAAACATGTTCATTGCAGCATTCTTTACCTTAACCATGATATGGAATCAGCCCAGATGCCCCTCAGTGGACAAATGGATCGAGAAAATGCAGTATATATACAATGGAATCCTACTTCTCCATGAAGAAGAATGATATTGTACCATTCATAAGGAAATGGAAAAACTTGGAAAAATTATATTAAATGAAGTAAGCCTGACCCAGAGAAACACAGGTTGCATGGTTTCCCTTATTTGTGGTGCATAAAAGACATTTTTTATCTGCACAGTCTTTTTTCTCCATGTATGTTCTTTTTTAGGTCAGACATTATTGGATCACTAAATTCCAGCTGTATAAATACCATATTTGGCAAACCTCCTCCCCTTCATATACTCGAACAATTTTGTGATTTTGGTATGAAGTCCTTAGGCAATTGGAACAGGGTTTGGCTAAGACAAATGTGCTTCTGAAATTTCAGATAAAAGTATTGTCTTTCTAAGCTTGAACACTTAGGATATCTAAGAAATAAATTGTACAGAGATTTAATACTTTGGAAGCATGACTCAGAAATCTAAAAATTCATATAAAACTAAGTATATAAATAGTATTACAAATTCAATCCAATTCAATCAGCTAATGTTTATGGAGTATACACCATGTTCGAGGCGTTATACTACCACTATAGAGGAGAGAATAATGAGGAAGACACAGTCCGTGCTTTAAGACCATAATATCTAGTAAGCAAGATTTGATATAAATGACTAAGATGAAAGGCAACAAAAAGTAAAGCATGTCACACAGGCATAAACAAGATATTATAGGAGTTCAAAGAAATGTGGGCCTAAAGTTAGTTTGGGAATAAGGATCAAAAAATCACAGTGTTCCATAGAATAAACGTCATGCATGATGAGCCTTGTAGTTTGGACAGGTTCTTAAAAAAGAGAATAAGGGAAAGAGGCAGGAGATTTCTCTGATGGAGGAAATTGCAATCATGCACTCTGCAAATACTAAATATTTATTACATGTTAGGCACTATTGTAGGTACTAGGGTAGGGCAGTACAAAAAATAAGAAAGATCGTTACCCTCTTGGGCCTGAAAGTACAATGAGAATACAAAGAGATAATAAATAAACAATAGTAGCACTGATAATAACAGCTCACAAATTTGAGCGCCTATCACGTGTCAGGAACTGTTTAATTACATATCTATAAACTGCATCTCTATAAAGTTGTTGCTATGATCTCTGTTTTACTGACAGAAAATTGAGAGGTTAAACTGCCCAAAAGGACAATGAGAAACAGAGCCATTATGTAATCAGGGGGGATTGTTTGCTTTTTTTTTCCAGTTCTGGAGTTTGAACTCAGAGTCTGGGTGCTGTACCTGAACTTTTGTGCTCAAGGCTAGCGCTCTACCAGTTGAACCACAGCTCCACTTCCAACTTTTTGCTGCATAATTGAGATAAGAGTCTCACAAACTTTCCTGTCCAGGAAGGCTTTGAGCCATAATCCTCCTGAATAGCTACGATTACAGGCTGGAACCACTGGTTCTGTTGTCTTCTGCGCTCACTGCTCTAGCTTTGGGGCTATAGAATAGTACCTAACACGTGGTAGTTCTCCATAAACATCTGTCAAATGAGTAACTGAATCTATAATCACATAAAAATTAGAATTCACATAACAGGACAACTGATAGAATAGTTGTAGCTAAGAGAAAGGATCAAAATATCTCCATAGTCTATGATGCAGAATGAAAATCTAGGAATAGTTTTTTCAGTATCAGAAACAGAACAGGTGAATTGATTTGGTAGGTAGATTTTATTTCATTTTTAGACATGCTGAGTATATGTGGTGAGATCAAAGTAATAAAAGTCTGAAGCTTAGGAAAGAAGATGATGTTTTGGGTATTAATAGAAAGAAAAATAGGATTGAAGGGGATAACACAGAACCTTGAAAAAGACTATATTTAGGTCATTCAAGAAAGATTATCAGTGCAGGATATGGAAAGAGAACTAAAATAACATCACTCATATAGCCAACATAGGGAAATTTCAGGAAGGTGGTTGTCAAACAGTTACGTGTTGAAAGAGAAGTTAAGAGGTTCCTAAAATTCAGAATGAGTATTTGGTAAATAAGCCACTGGTAACCTTTCAGAAGTGTTTGCCTGAAGTAGTAAAGGCAGGAGCCAAATTCCAGGGCTTTTAATTAGAGAAGTAGTCATGACATAAAGTCAGAAGGTATACAATTTCTCAATAAGCTCACCAGAGAACAAATTCTCATACTTTTTGCCTGGTAATCTTATGCCTTGGAATTTATCTTTATAAAAAGTCTCACCAAAAGACAAGGTAAACAAAATATAAACACAGGTGGATGTATATTGCAAGGTTGCCAGCATTAGCAAAAAAAAATAGTAAATTACTGAAATGTTTGAGCATTTTGAACATCATAAAGAAGATGAAAAAACAGAATTGTTTGTGATATATTACACAGAAAACTTTAACACGTAAATTATAAATGTATACCATTTGGGTTGGAGATGTAGCTCAGTAGTCGAGCCATAGTGTAGCATGCACAAGGCCATGGGAACCATTAGCAGCAATGTAAATAATGAGATAATAATAAAGTCTGGAGTTCAGAAAATAAGTCATAGGTAGAAATAATGCTTTGGGTATTAATATTGAGATAAATAGTATTGAAGAGGATATATATATATATATATATATATATATATATATATATATATATAT
>NW_012267358.1:2386937-2393868 GCF_000151885.1 Dipodomys ordii | reverse complement strand
AGGGACTCATCAAAGAAAGAGAACTATAGACCCATTTCTTTGATGAACATTGATGCAAAACTTCTCAACAAAATTTTGGCCAATCGACTTCAACAATTCAACCAAAAAATCATACACCACGATCAAACAGGATTCATTTCAGGGATGCAAAGCTGGTTCAACATACGCAAATCAATTAATATAATTCATCACATCAACAGAAGCAAGGATAAGAACCACATGGTTATCTCAATAGATGCAGAAAAAGCATTTGACAAGATGCAACCCCTCTTTATGATGAAGGTTGTGGAAAAATTAGGAATCTATGGAACATTACTGAATACAATAAAGGCTGTATATGACAAACCTACAGCCAGCATTATACTCAATGGTGAAAAACTAAAGCCATTTCCTCTAAACTCAGGAACGCGACAAGGATGTCCACTCTCTCCACTATTAGAATGCCTAGCTACAGCAATAAGACAAGATGCAAACATAAAGGGGATCCAAATAGGGAAAGAAGAAGTAAAACTCTCCCTCTTTTCAGATGACATGATCTTGTTTTAAAGAATCCCATGGACTTCGCTCCCAAATTACTCAAGCTGATTCAAAACTTTGGCAAAGTAGCAGGGTATAAAATTAACCCTCAAAAATCAATGGCTTTTCTGTATGCCAACAATGAGAAAAGTATGGCTGAAATTAGGAAAGCAACTCCATTCCTAATAGCCCCACAAAAAATAAAATACCTAGGAATTAACTTATCCAAAGAAGTGAAGAACCTCTATGATGAAAACTTTAAAAACCTGAAAAAGGAATTCAAAACAGAATTTAGAAAGTAGCAAAACCTCCCATGCTCCTGGATTGGAAAGATCAACATCGTGAAAATGGCAATACTTCCAAAGGCTATCTACAAATTCAATGTGATACCTATCAATATTCTATTCTCATTCTTCAAGGAATTAGAAGAGGCAATCCAAAAATTCATATGGAACAATAAAAGACTACGAATAGCAAAAACCATCTTCAACAGAAAGAACAATCCTGGAGGAATATCAATACCAAATTTCAAACTCTACTACAAAGCCATAGTAATCTAAACAGCGTGGTACTGGCACAAGAACAGACTTCAGGACCAATGGAATAGAATTGAAAATCCAGAAATGAACCTACAGACTTATAGCCATCTAATCTTTGATAAGGGAGCTAAAAAAATAGAATGGAAGAAAGACAACCTCTTCAGTAAATGGTGCTGGCAAAATTGGTTAACTACTTGTAGAAAACTAAAGCTAGATCCTTATCTATTACCCTGCACCAGAATCAACTCCAAATGGATCAAAGACCTCGGAGTCAAAGCAGACACTCTGAAAATGTTACAGGATGGAATGGGAGAAACCCTAGGTCTCCTTGGCACAGGCAGAAATTTTCTTAATAGAGACCCAGAAACACAAGAGATCAAAGAAAGGTTGGACAAATGGGATTGCATGAAATTGCATAGCTTCTGCATGGCAAACGACATAGCTAGCAAGATCAATAGAAAATCCAAGGATTGGGAGATCTTCAGTAGCCATACAACAGACCAGGGTCTCATATCAAAAATATACCTGGAACTCAAAAAAGTAAATCCCCCAACAACAAATCTTCAAAGAAACAACTGTCCAATAAATAAGTGGGCTAAAGACTTAAAGAGAAACTTCTCTGAAGAGGAAAGAAGGATGGCCAATAGACACATGAAGAAATGCTCAACCTTTCTAGCTATAAAAGAAATGCAAATCAAAACAACATTGAGATACCACCTTACCCCAGCTAGAATGGCTATAATCAAGAACTCTAATATGCTGGAGGAGATGTGGACAGAAGGGAACCTTACTGCATTGTTGGTGGGAGTGTAAACTTACTCAACCACTTTGGAAAGCAGTATGGAGGTTCCTCAAAAGACTCCACATAGAGCTTCCCTATGACCCAGCAATCCCACTTTTGGGCAGTTACCCAAATGCTCACGAACAAGACCACTCTAAAGCTACCAACACGACTATGTTTATCGCAGCATAATTTACCATAGCTAAGATATGGAACCAACCCAGATGCCCCTCAGTAGATGAATGGATCAAGAAAATGTGGTATATATACACAATGGAATTCTATGCCTCCATCAGAAAGAATGGCCTTGCCCCATTCGGAAATGGAAAGACTTGGAAAAAATTACATTAAGTAAAGTAAACCAGACCCAAAGAAACATAGGTCCCATGGTTTCCTTTATTTGCAATAACTAGTATATGTCTGAGACAAGCAGAAAAGGTCAGATAAGTTGATGTTAGGGGAACGAACCCCAATATAAGTATTCAAATTTTTTTTCTTTCATGCAATTGTTTCTAACATATTTATAAGATTATTTCTTTGTTGTTTTGTATGTCCCTCCCCCATGGTATAACCCCTGCTTTCACTGTATTTGATGTTGGTATAATTTGTGGAGGGGAAGGGCAAAAACAAATGGTTTAACTAGGGGTACAGGTGGACCCATTGCAACAATGAGATGTACAAGTCCTTATGTCGAAAAACGAACTTTACAACTTTGGTTGTGGGGGGGGGAGGAGGATCGGGTTCAGGGAGGTGGGGGGAGTATGGGAAGGAATTGGAAGGGGAAACAAAGAGGAGGCAACAATGCTTGTTAAGGTAGCTCAGTGGTAGAGTGCTTGCCTTGCATGCATGAGGCCCTGGGTTCCATTCCTCAATACCACATAAGCAAAAAGAAAAAAACCCAGAAGTGGCACTGTGGCTCAAGTGGTAGAGTGCTAGCCTTGAGCTGAAGAGCTGAGGGACAGCGCCCAGGCCCAGAGTTCAGGCCCCAGGACCGGACCCAAAAAAAAAAAAAAAAAAAAGAAATGTACTTATCTTCTCCATGTAGTTGTAACTCCTCTGTATGTTATTCTCACAATAAAAAGAAGGGATCCCAAATAAACAACAAACTAGAAATGCCAAACAACATAAATCTAAAATTATCAGAAGAAAATAATTAAAATCACCCTAAAAATCAGAGTACAGAAAAACCATAAAAGAGCAAACAAAACTGAGTTGATTTAAAAAATAAAATTAATAAACACTTTATTAATGTACAAAAAAAGAAGATTCAAACAAATCAAACAAAAAATTTAAGAGAAAAAATTTCAACAGGCACCTCAGAAGCTCAAAAGATCTTAAAGAACTATTATGGACAATTATATGCTGCTAAATTGGAAAACCTAGTAGAAATGAGTAAATTCTCAGAAAAACACAACCTACAATGATTACGAAAAAATAAAATAGAAGGCTTGAACAGAGGAATACTAATAATGCAGTTGAAAATGTAATCTAAAACCTCCCAGCAAAGGCAAGCTCTACATCAGATGCTTTATACTGAATTCCAGTAAACATTCAAAGAAATCATTTTCAAAAGCTGATATGGTGTTGCATACTTGTAATCTCAGCACTTGGTAAACTGAGGTAGGAAGATCATGAGTTCAAGACCAGTTTGGGCTACACAATAAGATCTTCTGTCAAACAAAACAAAACCCAGAACCCAAGTGGCTCATGCTTGTAATCCTAGCTACCCAAAAGACCTGTCAAATATGAGGATGGTAAATTCAAAGCCAGATGGGGCAGGAAAGTCTGTGAGACTCTTATTTCTGGTTAAGCAGCAAAAAGCCAGAAGTTGCACTGTGGCTATAATGATAGAGCACTAGTCTCAGCAAAAGAAGCTCAGGGACAGTATCCAGACAGCTGATTTCAAGCCCCAGGACCATCACAAAAAAAGAAAAGAAAAATATAAATGCTTCTGAAAAACAGAACTAGAAGGAATAATTGCAGACTCATTTTATCATACCAGCATTATACTGATACTAACTCCAAAGATATCACAAGAAAATAAAGCTATAGGTCAATCTCTTTGATGAATATTTATGTAAAACTCTACAATTAAATATTAGAAAACTAAGTACAACAACATACCAAAAAGATTATATATCATGACCAGTGAGATGTATCCCAGGCATGCAAGGCTGCTTTAACATATGCAAATCAATCACTGTAATACAGTACATTAACAAAATAACAGATAAACACCATATGACTATCTTGATCCAGAAAAAATCATTCCACAAAGCTTAACATCCTTTCTTCATAGAAGTTGGTAGCAGTTAAGTATGGTTCCTAAACATGATTTTAAAAGAAAGCACTTAGGAAAAACTTATGGGTAACATTCCAATTAATGAGGAAAAATTGTGAACTTTTCTGAGGATAAATATGCAAGGCAATGTACAAGTGTGCCATTCTCACCACCTCTTTTCAACATAGTCCTGGAAATAGTATGGACTTTGTGATAAAACAAAGCTCATCACATGTAGGCCAGCAAACAAAGAAAGAAGGGGAAGCACCAAAGTGGCTGTAACACTTTATCCCTGTGGTGGGCAAACTCCATCCAGCACATCGACTTTTAAGGGACAATCAAGGGTTGTAGGTGTGACTCAAGTGGTAGAGTATCTGTCTAGCAAGCATAAGATTATAAATTCAAATCCCAATACCATAAAAATAAGAAGATCCAAACTATAGCACATTTTGAAATAAACTTAACCAAGTAGATGACAGATCTCTATATTTTAAACTATAAAGTATAAGTAAAAGATGCTGAAGACAACACAAATAAATTGGAGGAGATCTTGTGCTCATAGATTGGAAGAGTCAGTATTGTTAAAGTAGCATACTATCCCAAATATTACCCATATTCAATGCAAACCCTAACAAAATCCCAATGACATTGCTCACAGAAGTAGCAAAAACAGTCATAACATTCATATGGCATATGAATGAGAGACCCAAATAACCAAAACATTTCTGAAAAATAAAACAGTTTGTATGGATAAAGACAGCATAAGGAACTTCATTGAAGGCTATTAATCACTAGGGAATAAGGTGGAAGGAAAAAGCAACAAAGAGGGTTGTTCTGAGAAAAACATAATATAGGCATGTCTGAAATACCGTAGTGAAAGCCTTTGGTGTAAGTCATACACACTAAAAAGAAATGACTGACAGGAATGTAAAACAGGGTGGAGAGCTAACAAAGAGGGTGAATGGGGATGAACATGGTCAAAGATGTTTATTTGCATGCATGAAAATAGAACAATAAGACCTGTCAAAATTGTTTTGGGAAGAGAAAGGGAAAGGGATAGTGATGGAGTGAGATTGATTGGAATATATTAAGTATTATATTCATTGGAAATGTAACAATGAAATTTCCCCTCCCCATAACAAATGTAGCCAATAAAAAAAAGAAAAAAGTCAATTCACTGAGATCAGTAAGGAGATTTAGTGAAACCAAAAGTAGGGGGAAGGAGAGGAAACAAAGCTTGAGGCAGCATCTTTTCTGGTTTAAAATTGTATTACAAAATAACAGTAACCAAAACACTATGATAGTAGCATAAAAATAGACATATAGACCAAAGGAACAGAGTAGCTCAGAATTAAATCCACTACTTTTTGACAAGACTATCAAGACAACACAATTGGGAAAGGATATTCTCAATTAATAATGCTGGGAAAAATGGATTTCCACATGAAGGATGAAAATGAATCTTTATCTTACACCATATAAAAACCAATCAACAAAATATAGATAAAGGATCTACATGTAAGACCGGAAACTATAGAATTCCTAGATGAGAACAAGGAAAGAAAGCTCCTAGACATGACAACAATCACATCAAAAGCTCAGGATACTAATACCAAAAAAAGGCTTCTGCACAGCAATGGAAAACATCAAGCTGGACGCTGGTGGCTCATGCCTGCAATCCTAGCTACTCAGGAAGCTAAAGATCTGAGGATCACAGTTCCCCAGGCAGGAAAGTCTGTGAGACCCTTATCTCCAATAAACTACTCAGAAAAAACTGGAAATGGCACTCAAGTTGTAGAGCACTAACCTTGAACACAAAAAGGTTCAAGGATAGAACCTAGGACCTGAGTTCAAGCCCCAGGACTGGCAAAAAAAATCAGCAAAATTAAATAGTAGCCTACAGATTAAGAAAAATACTTGTAAATCATATTTCTGATAAGGAGTTAATATCCATATTTTCCTAGAAACTCATAGTTTAGGACTGGGGGGGTTGGCTCAAATGGTACTGTGCCTGCCTAGCAATCACCAGGTTCTGAGTTCAACTCCCAGTGCTGCCAAAAAAAAATCATATAGTTCAATAGTGGGAAAAATAACCTGGATTGAGTCAGGGAAGCAAAGATGGGGGAATGAGAGGGATCCTCTAGTGGTTCAGTGCTAGCATTGCCCAGGAAAAAATAAAAATAAAAAAACAAACAAGACTCCATCTTAACCAATGGCTAGGCACAAAGGCAGGTGCCTACCAGCAACGTGGGGAAATACAAAAAGGAAGATCATAATGTAAGCTGACTAGGAGGTAAGGAGAGATCCTATCTTGAAAGTAACCAACACAAAAAGGGGCTGGGAGGATGGATCAATTGGTAGACCACATACCTAGCAAGTACAAGACTCCAAGTTCAAACCCAAAAAATATACAATATAAAAATGGACAAAGGACCTGAAGACATTTTTTAAGGTATAAAAATCACTAGCAGGTATCTAAAAAATGTCTGAAATCATTAATCATCAGAGAAAGGCAATTCAAAACTACTATGAGATACCACAATAGGATGGCTATTATTAAAAAAAAATCAAAACAACCATCTTTGCTGGTACACATCTATAATCTCAGCACTTGGAAAGCTAAAAAAAAGTAGAACAATGACTCTGTGTCCTATCTGGAGTATTCAGAGAGTTTGAGGCCATCTTAAGCGATATCTATCAAGACCCAGTCCCAAAATTAAATTAAAATATAAATGTTGCTAGGAAGATGGCTCAGTGGTAGAGCGCTTGCCTTGCATGCATGAGGCCCTGGGTTTGATTCCTCAACACCACATA